>NC_134396.1:70346655-70672655 GCF_035582795.1 Mycteria americana
GCACCGCTATGGCCTGTGAAATACTTGCAAAATCCTACCTAGAACATCAGTGGTTTTGTCTTCATGCTGTGTGGTTGTCTTGTCTGAGTCGATCTCAGGATGACCTAAATCATCCAATTGATCAAAACAACTACAGCCAAAGGGACTTCAGAACCAAAACGTAACCCTTAATCTGCATATAGAAACCGCTTTTCTTCTCTGCAGTGGGCAACATCAAAATCCTTCATCCTCCTCCTCACTGTCAATCTTTGAAATCCCCCCCCCTCGACACTCCCCATCCCTACACTACATGGATGTTTAAAGATCCTCTCTCACTGAACTTTCCTACTGAAGTGCTGTCAGATGGTAACAAATTGTAGTGCAACTGCTGTTTTGCACACAGATGTCTTTCTGATTTTATTAGAAACCATAAATTATGCAGCAGTGAATTCTGACTGGGAAGAAGAAAAGGCTGAGTTAATAACAACAGACATGCTTTACCTTTGGGTCGTGTATTCCAGAAAGCTCTTCATAGATCTTCTCTCCTACCATGACAGCAGCTAGGTTGGCTGTGTATGTAGACAAACAAAACAGACAGAAAATAGCCCAGAGATTCATTAAAAACCTTCCAGTCCAGCACTTGGGGGGTTTGATGGCAGCTGTTCTTCCAAACAAGATCGCATAGCAGACGTTCAGGGCAGAGGAGAAAGAGAAGACTTTGTTCCTATTCCTTCCCTTGGGGGTCATCCCAAAAGGACTTTTCCACTCGTATAAGGTGAGAAATATAGCTGTGATGTGGAGAGCAACAAATATCCCCAGCCACATAGTCCAGTGAAGTGGCCACATAAAGGCTCCAATAGGAGCTGCTGTGTCTCTGGTCCTCACCAAGATGCCCAAGCTGGTTGAAAAGAAAGGGCTGGTGAAATCAATCACTTGGCTGCGGGCAGTGTTAATGCTAAATGACGTCACTGCCATGTGAGCTGTGCCAGCAAGAAGGTCTCCCACCAGCCCTGTCCAGTGGCCATTCTTCCAGGCTCCATATTTTCCATCACCAACAATGTACAAGTCAAAATCAAAATTCATGTCCTCAGCTAGCTTCTCCAGCAGGTCAATGCAGTAGCCGTAGCAGCACTTCTTCAGCTCAATGGGAACAGTGTCATTCCCTCCCTGAAGGGTTTCAAACAGGTTATCCAGCACAGCTGAATCATTGGTCAAAGGATCCAGGCACAGCTGCCCTGCTGGGCAAAGACCTTCATCATCTACATTTCTCGTAAAGACGAATGGATGCTCAATGAGAGTTACCACTCTGAGGTGCAGCCGGGTGGGGTGTTGCATGTGATTTTTATGTCTCTGGGCCTGTTCTGGCCATATCCCATAGTCCATGATTATTCTTCCTTCTTGCCAGCTCCCCAGACGAGTCCACATTGGGTTCCCGACAGGGTCGTGCTGCAGATTCCAGATGAAGAAGTTGTTTTCTGAGCTGACAATGGAGGAGCCTTTCACCTTTATGTGGCCACTGAGACCGTCAAAAGTTGTGTTGGCTAAAAACCTGTTGGAGGGAGAACACAGAGTAATCAGAAGCAGACAAGTGAAGTCATCATGCTAAAACATATGCAGACATCATGAATTTACGTTTAAGAGAATAGATTGGGGATGCTGAACACCTGGATCATTAATAGCTTTCCTACGGCACAATGAACAAGCCACTTAATTTACAACTAAAGGACTTGGGAATGCTCTCCTACATATCTTATCTAATGTAAACGAAAACTCTTCAGGAAAGATATTCTTTTTACTTACTAGAAAAAATGAGTGAGGGAACACCAATTTTTTCAGATACCTTTACCTCATAAATTAATGAAACATAGGTTAGTTCTAAGCTGAACTCGCCAAATCTGTAGTCAGTTTCCTAGATAAAAATATGTATGAAAATGGAATAGTGGAAATTATGTATGAAATGCCCTTCCAAGAAAAATCCTATAATCTCAGTAAGATCTAGCTTACATAAGAGAGGCTACTGAAGTGCTGTCAACGGCTTTCAAGCACTCTGAAGTGAACCAATCTGGATTCGAAAATGCAAATTTGGCATTGGTAAATCACTGTTAGCCACTTCAGAATGAACAAAGGGACTCAGTGAAAGGCGGTTGCCCTAGGACAGTCAGTTTTAATTCTTACCCCCCCAAAAAAAGCAGCTTCTTAAAGGATGTGCAAAAGTAATGTCCATAGAAGTGCAATTTTGACATTGTAGCAGATCTCATGAAGTGTGGCAGTTTTGCACTGCGTTTTGCATTGAGATTTCTGGGCTTTTACTATTCCACATATTCACAATAAAGTTAAGTATTTCCTTTGTGTTGGGTGGCAACATTTGCTAGTAGTTGTCCTCCCTGTATGTTGAATTCAGCTTCTAGTAAGTCATTATCAAAGAGGCTAAAGTGACATGGATAAAGGAGCAGGGAATTGAGCAGGAAATAAGTGTTATAAGGAGAAAATCCTTTTTAGTGTAAACACCATGACCAGCTGAACTGCAGTCTGTTAATAAGAAAGCTGCTATGCATTTTGCAGGTGCTGTAGAGTCCCCTTAGTAGGGACCCTACTAAGACTGTGTAAGTCTTAGTATGCTGATTCCATTAAAAACAACTAAGTTAAATTGCTGCTAGTATGGTGTAAGGTAAGTCAGGCACATATTTTTCAGTAAGAGGCATTCAGAAGACAGACTGTTTAGCTGTCATAGTGGAATATAACACCTCACATTAGTTCTAGGAATTGGATGAAAGCAAGTATTGAAAGAAGTATAAAGGCTATAGCTGTCATTCCAGCCTCAATAAGCAAGACATAAACTTTAAGTAGTGTTAATTGTTTATCAATAGTTAGAACAGATAAAAAAATAACCTTAAATTGATTTGAAAAGGATAAATCCACAGCAAGTGTGTGTGCATGCATACTTCTACCCAGTCTCTACCTTTGTTTTGATGACTTTTGATGAATTTGATGGAGTTTCACCAGTTAAAACTCTGAACTGTGTATGTCTCAAGATCGTATCAGTTTTTGTCCTCAGCAAAGGGTAAATTTACGAAACTAAGTAATATAGCTTTGAGTGTGGTTGTGTGCGTGACAGCCTTTTCTGAGATGGCTTCAAAATTATTCTTATGCAGTCTATTTTGAGTAGGTTGAGTTTGGAGAAAGATGATACAGCCAATACTGTCAAAAGCAATTGATCTGTACATGTGTTAATTTGGGCCTGAGAATTATGCCTAAAAACACACACAGGTGTTTATAAATGGCCCAGATGCATAAATGTGGTTCTCATTTGTAAAATCTTTTACCACTTAGCCTAGTGTTAGCTAAATGATACCGTAACTTCATTAATCAGTGGTGTCTACCACTGTCTGACTAGTCCTTTCCTCCTATCCTGTATTTCATATTTGATGGTGTACTTGCATGTCTGTGTATGTAAACACTATCAAGGCAAAGTTTATAGGGGAAGGCAATCTTAAGCACTAAAGAAAGGTTTATGTGCCCATAAACTTACCTAGTTTTTATCTCTCCTCCTCAGCCTTTGTAAAAAATTGTGCAACTTCTTCCTTACAAGCCTTGCAGGGCTTATATGCTGAAGCCGTCCCTATGACAATAACAGTAAAACCATTGCATGCGTAGATGGGTCTGTATGTAAAATTTTGAAAGAATTGTTTAAGTGTGGAAAATAGTGTTAACAGTTCACAAAATGCCAAAACTGATGGCGACATGTCCTCAGATGGAACAAGCTAGCAAAGTTCTGATGAATTTGGCCCCACGTTGCTACTACAGCACGACTTGGATATCAGAATGCCGCAGACCAGGTGCTTTGGGAGTAGATGAAGCTATGGAATAATGCATTAGATTTATTTTCTGCAGGTAGAATGAGAACAGTGGAATTTATGCACTGTGTTCTCTGACTTTCACTGTAGAAATAAGTGTGCCCATGAGGGTGAATCGAGCCCTCTGTACCTGTCCTGTGGTTGAATTGTGTTAGTGGTGGTTACCTGAGAGATTTAGTAGCATTTAAATGTATGACTTCGCTACCTTACCGAGTTAGTGGCTTACTTCTGCAGCTGATTTGCATGTTCTATATTTTTGGTAGTGACAGGACATTAATCAAAATAAATGAGGGGAACGATGTGGGAAATACATTTTAACAACACTTTGTTTTATACGCGAGTGGCTATGGCTGCTAATCATTTGCATACGCTGTACGCAGCATTAGGGAAACTCATGCCAGAGACTTCACGTAAAAACTCCCTTACTCAGTAACTTTAGGAAATAGATAAGAGGATCTGACTACATTATTTAAGCCAGCAATCTCTAGTGTGAATCTTTGGGAGTTACAAGCACCGAGTATTGCGTAGACGCATTGGCAATATCTGAGCAATAACTTTTCAGCAGGGCTACTGACAGATTTGTATGGAAAGACAATGTGTACAAATTTCAGAACGTGAAGGGCCAGATCCTCAAGTCTGACAGCTGAATGGATTTCCTTGATGCTATGTCAATATGTGTGAGCTAATGATCACACCGACAGCTGTATCAAAGCTTTACTAGTGTCACTTCAGTTTGACCAATGAGTCCAGAATGTATAATTTGCTCATTTCAGCTTTGTTTTGCATGTGCTTTGTTGTAAGAACTGCTCATTAGAGCTTCAGCAGTACTACCATACTTCAGCAGCAATATCTTTGTAGTACCTTTAAGAATGATTTAATTAAATTATTTCATTTTCTTTCAAGCTTGATGGCTTGGTCATTCCACATCTTTCTTGGAAAGTTTACTGGAGGCAAGATCTAGAACGGGCAAGCAAATAGCAGGCTGCTGAAATTACTCAAGAAGCAGAGTTAAAGCTGTAAGACTAATTAAAGCTATAAGACAAGATGAGACTTTGAAATTTTAATGCCTTGTTCTGCCAACAATGAAGCTCCCATGATCAGGCAGGAATAGATCAGGGAATTGATCTCATCGTAAGAGGAATGGAGGACGGAGACTTACAACAGTATAATCTTCAGGGGTTTGTACATCTATATCCATATCCATATCTGTAACCATATAGATAAAGCATGCTTTGCCATGGACCAGATCCTGGTCTTGTTCACAATCATTAGTCTGCTCTCGGGTGACATTTAAATGTCTGCACAGACAATGTATGAGTGCAGTGTTGGCAGTGAAAGCTCAGGTGTCAGCTGTGGCAGCTTGTGGGACTGCTGTTAAATACACAGTGCAGTTAAGGGAGGTGAAGCTCTGTGCCACTGTGCCTTCTCCATCCCCACCCACCGCAGCTCCAAGGCTATGTATCAAGGCAGAATGGTTCATTTAGACAGAAAAATGCCCACATTAGTAAACACTCAATTAAGCACCAGACAAAAGTTTCATCTCTGGAGGTGCACCACTTGCCTAAAAGCACTCGTGCAATGGACAAGGTTGGTCACAGTTAAGCCACTCATCGGTGCTTCACGCCTGAGAAATTACTGGTACCACTCAGAGTTAATAGTTATGCTGCTAACTCAAATACATCAGTACTGGCATCAGGTATCTGCCTCACTTATACACTATAAAAACAGCTGCAGTGATTCAGGACAAGGGTTTATCTAACCTGTTATTTTGTCTTTAATAGCGTCCACAAGCAGATGCCTAGGGAAAAAAAGGCTAAGCATATGATCCTTTTTTTCTCTTCTACAATATCTTTACTGAGATGAAGGGACAAGAAATTTCATAGATGTGAAATTGCATATTGTCTCCCAAAACATAACAAAAGTTACAGCAGTTACTGTTCATGAAAGAGCTTATAGTTTTCTGTAGAAAGCAATGATGAAGAAATATTTTGCAGGAATACTTTTAAGAGCTTTAATTTTGCTTTCCTTTTTCTTTGTCCCTTCCTTAACCCTCAAAAAGCCTGTTCATAAAACTACTGTCCTCAAATATTTGCTACTTTAAGAAGTCTCTTGCTGAGTTTTATTTTTCAGGGACTTAGGTATGATCTAGTTAAAATACCCAGAATAATGAGATACAATTCATATCACAAGTCAGTGGGGATATTGCAAGCCAGTACAATATTTATTCCTAAGCCTTGTTTCAGTCTTTGGAAACAGGAGGTTTTTGACCCCTAAATTATGGACGAGTGCTGACTAAGGAACTGTTAGGGTCTCAAATGGTTGTGTTTTGAGCAGTGCTGTTACCACATTACTGTGAAGACACATCTCAGATATCATTTCAAAAAAAGTTGCAAACATATAAAAAGCTTCAAGAACTTTTATCTTAACTCCAGCCAACAACATCTGTAGGCTGAAAACCAGGTGTAATGGGGGGAAAAACATGCAACCGTCACTGGATGTAAACCCATTAATGAATTTACATACTTAGCAAGGACCTTTTCTTTTGTTTTCAAAAAGAACCATGCAATTTTTCCACTCGCATGTTAAAAAACAGAATATTAATAGACATGAATCCCCGAGCGGTTTTGGGAATAACTTCAGTATAGTGACGTGCAGTGGCCTACAGGAATAGTTTTAGCAGAAGCTGAAAGAGGAGCCTCCCGCACCAGGTAACAGAGAGAGCACTTTGTAGTTTTAAGTGCCCTCACCAGCAGCAGTGCCTCTGAGGTGGTCAAGGTGCATCTTCTTTGGTTCTTTTCCACGGAAGCATACTAGCAAGGGCTACACATCTGCTTTTATACTCTCTGATTACTCTGGCAGTGCAAATATTTTAATTGTGTTTTGTATTCTCTCAGGTATCTCAAAACCTCAGAGAATTTGACACTAGCCCTGACTTTTCCCTCTAATATGCATAAACATAAATACAGGATACTTTCAGATCATAGTCTGTAACCTAGCCTATGTTTACTATGTGATCTCTACTTCTGTGGAACAGTGTCTTCTACAAGTGGCTTAATCTCCCTCTGTGGCTAAGTTTAAGTTTCATTATGTGCCCAGAAGTAACGAAGCAGGAGGAAATACTGAAACATATGTGTGTGTGAGGGAGGGTTAAGAGCATGATAGCTAAGCCACTGAGAATGGTGGGGAGGGGGAGGAAAGTTATTTTTCTTGTATACCACAAATACTAGCTACACAAAAGAAAAAAAGGAAAAACTTACTTTGACAAATACTGCCCTGAAGTTATATTCCTTTCATCTGTGTCCATGCAGTTCATTGTACTTGGAATAAGAGCTAGTTCAGGTTGAATCATGGTGGCTGCTGCTACAGCTCTTGCTACCAGCTCCATTGCATCCTGTACGTAATGCTCAAAGACTGACTCTGTTGTCTTGCCATGAGCGATGAGACCGAGCGGCAAACCTTCTGTCCTCAGTTCTTCCACGTTCTGTGAATCCCCAATAATCCAGTGAAGTTCTGGAGGCATCACACCAAACTGGGTGGTTATTTCAAAAATCTTCCGCGTTTTTTCCATGTCACATCCAAACATCACCATGGTAGACGTTGTTTCTTTGATGCTCTCCAGGTAAAACTGTAAGTAGTTCAGAAGGTCACTGGTTGAAGTGAGGTTTGCTGTGATGTTTATAATGGATCCCAGATGGAACTTGGAGCTCTGTTGTGTGAGGAAGAGGAAATCTGTGATGTTCCACTCCTCCTGGCATAGCATCAGGCTGAAATTATACCAGTTGTTCATCGCAAGGATCGAGAAAGTGACGTCAGCATCAGAACTCAGTGAGTTTTCTAAACTCATCTGCAGGTGAAGGGGATTCTGTAGTTAAAAATATGAAAGACAACTGATCAGAAATATGCTGGACCCAAAGTTAATGAGTTTCCTTAATTTTTATTCACTCATTTAGTTCAAAGTATTCACCTGTCAACCAAGAGAACCGTGTGAGAAACAGGGAAACTTCTACCTACCCAGCTTAAAGGGACTGTGATTCATGGGCTTCCTCGGCTAGAGTTTGAGTCAACTTCAGTAGTCACTAATGAGTCTGTTTCCAAGAATTTTTATTTCTTTCAATACATTTATACTTTTGGATTTCTTGGCATTCTCAAGCAAAGATTTCCCTGGGTCTCCTACCAGGGGTATGAGAAGGTATGCCCTCACTGTTCAGGTTCAACCCTGGTGTTAATGTTCAAATTCAATGGATGCTGACAAGTTCTTTGGTAAATAATAAGAAAAATAATGAAGAGCCCTCAGTTCTTTTCATTATTTCTTTTTTTTCTGGTAGTTGAGGGCTTTTTTTACACAGACACATGAGTAACCTAATTAAACAGATCACAGTCTACAAGCAATGCACATCATGTACTGCCAATAAAACACGAGAAGATTGATTCTTTGGTAAAGGACAAGTTCCTGAACACACAAGAGGCTAAGATACATCTACTGTGATTTCTGAGCTGAAAAATAGTCGATAAATAAGCATTCCGTACTCATCTTTTCCACGTCATTGATGATATACCGTAACTTAACCCATTATGTTTCCCAATACCATTGCCCTTGGCTTTATCTTTTCCAGAAGAGGAGGAAGAATGTGAGGCTAATTTGTTTGTTCTTTTAAGGTAAATATTTCTTTCTTTCTTATTATTTGATCCATAAGTACTTTTCCCTTACTCCTATTCATCCCCCTTTCCTGGTCCCAAAAATACAGTTAAATTTAACCTATATATTTAGTAAGGAAGAAAAAAATCAAAGAATCCAAGCAATTTCTGGCATTTTTCTATGAAATAATTCTCTGCTCTACCAAAATGTTTCTATCAGGCCTTCAGCTAGCACATTGTACACTCACTGTTCCAACTTTTGGTTTCAGCTGAGAACTTGACAGTCTTCAGTGCAGCTTTTCTAAAGAAGTTATTTTACTTTGCACTGGCATTTGATTCCAGCCATGAGACTGTTCAAAAAAATGTGAATTATGATGCCTGTTTCAGTGCATCTTTTGGTTTGTGAGATCTTTGTTGTAACTTTATCTCAACGTTTCTCTGTATTCATGCCCCCTCAAATTATATCTTATCCTACACAAGTACCTGAATTTTATCTGTCTATCCATTAAGTTACTAAACACTTAAGGTCTGTTCTTCATTTGCTTACATTTTCAGTAGTTAACATGTATTATATGTAAGAGGGATCAAACCTTTACTGTGCTTAAAGTTGGTAAAAAATGCTGTCATTTTGATTTTAATAGTATTTTACTGTTCATTATAGGTTCCAGTTTGTATGGATCTTAGAAATGTCATTCTGAATTTGGAATAATACGATAATCGCTCAGTTTGCACTAGTTTACTAAAATAAAAACCTGGGCTCTCCAATACAGATATAAGGGGTGGAATGAGACAAAAACCTGAAGAGGTAAACACCATTTGTAAACAGCAAGCTTTCATTGTGTTAATTTGCAGTTACATGAACTCATAATCTGTTTTCCAGAGCAGATAATTTAAATTCCGAGCTTGATAAAGAGAATACTCAAATGAAGATACTCTCACCTGTTTTTGTTATCTCTTGATTTTGGTACCTGTGGCCATTTTTACACCAACACATGAATAAGCTAATTCAATAGATCACTGTCCACAATCGATGCACATCATGTACTGCCATTAAGACACAAGGATTGACCCTTTGATCAAGGACAAGTTACTGAATGCACAAGAAGCTAAGCTGTGCGGACTCTGCGAGTTCTATGCTGGAAAACTTTGCCTACTAATTAAAATACATGATTAGTTCAGAAAAAAGAGCATTGTGCATAACATCTGGGTTTGGGAAGCTGATTTGAATAAATTAGTCTCTGCAAACTGAATCACAACAAACATTTTTTCTGAGATTATGAGATGATCAGGTAAATTAACTTTAGTTTGTCTCTCACTGCAAACAGAAGGGAGTAGAAAGGATTTTCCTTGTGTCCTCTGTGTCCAAGATCAAGTAAAAGTATGAGCACTTTTTCCATGATGATCTGCCTCCAATCAGCAAAACTTTGCAAGCCTATTGACTTAGTTAATTTGAGTGTTGGAGAAGAAATTAGTTATTCAGTATACATAGAACATTTTGCATATATAAATAATAGCACACAACATGACCATACCTGTACGAGGAAGAGCAAATGTCTTCAGTATATTCAGAAGCATAACATCCCAAGCATAGTACTATAGCTGTTATGGTATAGGCACAGGTATAAAAAAAAATCTATTGGATGCAGAAAAACAGCCATGCACTGATGACTGACGGAAGTTAGCAATAACAGCTGCGTCCATACTGTTGAATAAAACAGCCCCAGGAGGCAACCTGGAGCATTTGTGCTGCTTAGTTTGTACCTGGTCTGGTTTTGGAGCATGCCAATTAGCTTCCTCATCCCATGCACTGGCATTTTGGGTCTGATCACATTTTGGGGATCACCCCCAATAGGCAATATGGATAAGACTGCATGAGAACTGGCTCTCCATCTCACCCAGCAGGTTTAAATCTTTGAAGACCTCTATGACCTCATGCTAAACCCAGTGCATATGCACAGTTTCACACATGCAAGACTGCTTCTGCTTGTCTACGGCACAGTTCTTCCAGTGTTAAAACACTTTGAACTGGTCAAGATACACAAAAGGTAAAAATTACACCTTAGGGTCACTGGGCATTACACTGGGCCTAGAGCAAACATAGCACCAAGCACACATAGTCCAGAGAAAGTGAAACTCTGCCTTAGGGACAGAAAACTGGACATAATTTTACTCAGCAGTGCAGGTGAAGGCAGTTTCCATCTGACTTGGTATTCTTAGGTGCAGGGCTGGGCTCCCCTATAGGAGTGCAATTACAGGCTTAGTCCTCAGGAGCTCGAGCGTTGGTCTCTGTCTTATGTGCAATATACTTGGACGTGTCGATGTGGTCCAACAGACTGTTGTTGTGTTGAGACACTGCTCCTGCACTGAATGGAGATGGATTTGGGATAACCTGGCTTAGACTGAGACTGCGTTTAAACGTGCTTCTTGGTGTGAAACCATCTGTGCTTCAGCTGCCACTTTCAAAAGCCCACAGGTGCATCTACGTGAGCACTTACCACCACTGTGATTTATTAGTTGCTAAACTCCCTATCAATATGCTTGAAAGGTAAACATTCAGCCCTGAAAAAGTAGCAAACACAGTCTCTTTTCTTTATTAAGGGTATTGGGACTGCAAACCTGTCTTCAGAATTTTTCTGATACAATAATAAACATAAAATTCAGTCACTAGGTGTTTGTCTTCTGCTTAACTTTCAGCGAATTCTCAGCCCACCATGCAAACACCCCTGTAGACGTTGAGGAGGAACAGCAATTAATGTTTGCTTTGTACTGGGACTCAGGGAAGTGGGTATTTGATGGGCCACCATGTTTCACAGCTCAGCCAAGAAGAACTCTCTCTGGCCTCATCTAGTGAGTGGTTAGTTGACCTCACCAGTTTTATATGCAAAAGAAGATCCTTTTAGGAAAGGATGGGGAGATGTTTGGATTTAATACCTTCTTAATTTTATTTTGAAAGGTTTATTTGTCATTTGTAGGATGCAGTTGAACATACAGGCCCTGAAAAAAATTACACAGAAGTCACATGTCACCATACATCCTTTGATACTACAGTGTTCTTAATGCTTTTATGTATTTTTATTGATTTGTCTTTCTTTAAAATAAACAATTACTGCTTTTTAATGAGGAACTTCCGAAAATTGTTTATTCTGTCATTCAGTAGCAATCACTGAGACTGCATAATTTCATAGCAAAGGCTTTTGACAACTTAAATGATAGTTTAGATGTGTATACCTTTGTACTTGCCATGGAACAGCAGATTTATGAGTATCAGTGTATGGAACTGTGCCCATCCATCCTTATTGAAGTTCTTAGGCAAACTCCTTCATTACCTCACTTTGGAAATAAGTAAAATTTGACTATTTCAGTTAAACTGTCAATTAAAGCTCATATGGAAATTCAATTGCTTTGTTTAAATTTGTCTTTAAGCTGTCATTAAAGATACGACTTGCATCAGTTTTTCTTCAAATTATACAAACAGAGAATTAAACCTCATTTGAATAATGTTAATTGTGATCTATTTTTAATAATGTGTTTGCATTTACATAGTGTCACTACCAAAAACATTTTCTGTGTCTATGAGGGCTTAATTTTTTATTGCATGTCATTACCTCCTGTTTTATAAACCAGCCATCATCAACTGACTTCAGTTTTTACTGGGTAAAGAACAGGCCTAGAATCCTTAATTTCTGACTAATTACCTTTGGACCAGATACCAACAGTCTTTCCACTGACTTTCAGTGGGCTTTGGACCAAGCCATTCATGGAATATTAAGTTTTACATGGTCTGATATGTTTTGCTCCCATACCTCAGCAGAGACTGTAACTACTTATTTGCTTCTTGTATCCCAACCAGAGCAGCTTTACAGTTTCATTTGCTGAGACACCTGAGATAGCAGGTTCATTTAACAACTGAAACATGATTTGCATTTCATTAATGCAATATTTTTCAAGCCTCCGTTTCAATAATCTGTAGACCCATCCTTAGCCCTTGTAAATCTTGTGAGCACGAATGCCTGGAGCCGGACTGACTTACACCCTGAAGGATCTGGCCATTTATCTCTTCAACCAAATTTGTAATGCTAATTAGGCATGGTCACAGTGACATTTTATTTGACATTATGATAGCTTCATTAGCAGAGTTAAAAGCATATATGTAAATATTCTGTTGCTAACTGTGTAAAAGCAAGTAATACACGGAAAATATTATTCCCCTCTGACTCTTGGGGGCAAAGACAGTGCTCAAATATATATTTATGAGAAGAAATACCAAAGAGAAAACAGGCTATATAATTACATCAGAGAAAGCTCCACCTAAGGGAAAAAAAAGCCTTCTGGCTTGCAGTGCCACTGTGGGGACTCGCAGCTTTACACACAGAGCTAAACGGCAGCTGTGAGCAAGCTGATGCCACGGCTTCAAAAACTGGGAAGCTCTTTCTTCCATGGTTGAAGTTACAAAATTTAGGCTTAAACCCCTGTTCCCTAAAGGCTACAGACACACCTATTGCTTCTTCCTTTCATGCCATGAAAAAAGATGCTATGAAATGTTATTTTATTTTTTTAGTATCTGCCTCACTGCTGAAACTGCAATGCTTCGAGGAGGATTTTGTGTTGGCAGCTGACATACCACGGGAAGGACTTTGGATGGAGGGGACCTGCCACCCCGCTGCACCAGCCGCTGAGCTGCCCACCGTACTGCATCCCAGTCGCTGCACGGGCTACCCAGCAGCAACAGAGGGAAGGTGTGCTCCAGCACGTCCACCTCCAGAAACCTGCTCTGCCCATGGGGGAGGCTGTGGCCAAGATGCACCCACAGGTTCCCACAGTGGAGGGTGAAGCATCCAGGTTTTCTTCTCAGAATCCATTCTGCAGCTTCCGCAGAGATGCAAGCGGTGCGCGGGGCAGGCATGCATCCCTCCGCTCCCCTGTGAAGGGCACCGGGAGCTGCTCCTGGGCTCTCTCCTGGTCCCAGTTAAACCCCCAGAGCCTTGTCATGGACATCAGTAAGCTTAGAGTGGCTTCTAGGCCTTCATCCAGCAAAACACTTAAGCATCTGTTTAAGCAGCAGCATCAGTATGATTAAAAATATCAGTAGTATGTTTCTCCTGCTATTTAGACTTTTGGTTCTCTGGGGAAGAAAATCCCAGACTTGCTTTGGCCCAAAAAGAAGAAGATGACTTCATGAATTCCTCTTTTTCTTGTCTTGTGCATTTGTCTCCACATACACACCTGCTGGACCAAGACTGTAATTTGAAACAGGGTAGATCCCCACACTAAATGCTATTTTTTGCAGATGGTTTAAAAGCTTCTGAGAGAAAAAAGCTAGCTTAGACTAGCCAGAGCTGTCCTGATTCCTGCAGCAAAAGAAGCCTGGCATCCATCCAGGCAACACTTATAAGCAGATCCTAACAAGGCACTGATTGTTGATTTTAAAAACCACAAAACCACAACAGTTACATTAATATAAGTCTTGACGTAGCTTGTCCTGAAAATGATTTCTCTTGTTAGACCAGGCAGTCATGACTAGAGGTTGCTTAACATCTCTAATGCCTACATACAAATACTCCAAACTAATCTGAATACGTACAGCTCTCTACAAGGTCAAAGAGGCAATATAATATATGAACTTTCAGCTGTTCTTGGAAAGTAAGACCCGTTATTTATCTTCATAGCCACTTATAACTTATCATAAGTAATACTACTTCAAAAACTTCAAGGTGTTCTTTCCTTCAGGAGGAAACAAAAAAAAATCCAACATTTAAAGTCTGACAAAGAATATTTCATACAGCTGCCAAGAGCCAAAATAGTTTTTCCTTCCCTAAAAAGTGTCATTATAGTTAAGAAAAGACAGATGATTGCTAATACAAATAGATCAGGGGGAGCTGCATTAATTCTCCATGATAGGCTTTCCTCCATCATTAAAATGGCAATGCACCTCTGCTCCATGGTACACTTCAAATGGGAGAAAGGGGTGGCCAGGTCCACGTCTGTGACTCGTGCTCCCAAGTGCTACAGTATTGTAATCCATGTCTGCAAAGCCCTTGCAAATGTCTGGGTAAAAGATGCCAGGAGATACGGAGTGTGAGTATTAGCCACAATGGACAATTTGTTACTGCATGGTTTTATTTTCTATAAGCTCAACACTGTTACGGAATCAGGTTGTCACAAGTAAGTGAGCACTTGCCAACAAGAGCGAGATCTTGGCTAGCTCTACCCCAGGCTTTCTTTCTAATGCCATTTCCCAGTAACACATTTTCTTCTGGCTGGCCTCATCTAGACTGTCATGTTTGTGAGCAGGATTTCTCATTTGGCATTTGTGCTGTAGCTACTCCATTACAGGTCTTCCCACACTTGTAAAGGATGCAAAATACAGTTGCTGTTCCACAGAGGTGTATCTTTTCAGTCTTCTTCTGAATGCCACTATAAGCTTGAATGGTTGGAAAATAGCATTCAGTAGAATTTAATTCTTCCCTTAAGGAGATGTGGCATTCAACTAACTCAAAGCTCTTCCACAGACTGTCTAGGGGCGTTCATGTGCTTCTCTGTTGAGAAGCACCTCACAAACATTGGTGCTTTTCACATGCTGGCTATCAGTCAGAAGGGCTCTGTTTTAAAGACACTCCAAAGCAGGTAGTCGGAGTTTTCCCACGTGTGTTATTCAGGCGATGCCCAGCAGAAGGGCTTTTTTCTCCCAGTTTTTTGGTTCATGAGGGCAGGTAGCAATTCAACTTTTGATAGCAGCAGAGCCAAAACTGTGGCAGCACCTGGGACCAGACAGTGAACGCACTTTGGGCTTGCTGAGATCTGCCTCCTTGGTCCTCACCCTCCTAACGTCTGAGGTGTGATGCAAGAAGACCCTGTTCTACAGAAATTCTGATAACACACCAGTGGTGCTGTTTCAACTTGAAGAAAATTATTTAAGTAGCAACCAGAGCACTCTGTGTGTGTGTCTGCTAATGGAGGAACTCTTACTAGTCTTTTAGAGTGATTACTAATGACACTAGATCAAGGATATAGGTGTGATCAGGCTGCAGTAATAAAATGTTACTTGGATTATCAAGAAATCACAGCTCAAAGGCTGTTGGAAAAAATAAACAGGGTTGTATCTAGGATCCCCAGAAGTGCTATCACAAGATGACAGCAGAAGCCTTAACACCGCAAGCACAGGATGGCACCAGAGGAGCCAGGGCTAAAAATCACAACTCACCAATAGTCAGCTACTGGTCACTAGGAGACTGCAACCTTGGGAGCTGAGTAAAACTGGGTTTACAGAGAGCAAAGAACAAGTATCAAATATGTAATATGTACCAGATACTGCAACTGTGGATATAAGGTGGAACTGCATACAAATGAGGAATGGGCAAGTAAATACAGCAGACATGCAGACAGCATTAACAAACATATAAACGTGACCAAAAGCAAATCCAAAGGAGGAAGAAACTCCCACCATCAATGTAATACTCCTCCCTTTAGACATCCTGGGACACAGACGACTTGCCACTAACAACCCCCATCCCCTGAAAACACATACACACTTGCTCTGTCTCCCTAAAGAAGATTTGTGGTGCCGACCTTGGGACCCAGAGGTGCACAGAACGGTGAGCCTAGCACCTGAGCAAAGAGATACGGGAATTGCGTGTATGACAATTCGAACCGTGTCATTACTGAGAATGAGCTGTAGTACTTGGATAATTTGCCTGTAAGTGTTAGCATCATTCGGACCAATAATACTACTTTGATTAGACTGCGAGGACTTTAATTAGACTAATAATAAATTCTTGGCTTCGCATATAGAATGGGTTTCTAAAGCTCACGTTAATGGCATGCGGTGTTTGCTCTGATGCCTCGCTCTTGAGGACTACCATTAGCACAGTGCACAGAGAATTTGGCAACCAGGACTGTAATTACAATGCACACTGCCAAGCATTGCTCCACACCGGGCTCCTTGGCATGTAACCCCTGCCAGGCTCCTCAGCATAAAGGGCTCTTGCAATGGCGTTCCCCTCCTTGCTCTGTTACAGCAGCTTCCACCTTTCCCTCAGGAAGATGGGCATGTTGCAGTGTATCACTAGAAAATGCTACTTTTTCACAAGCACAACAGGATATGAATTCACTTTCTGTATGACCTAGCTTTTTAGACATGAGCAAAATTCTGGCTGAATATAAAGGAATTAATCTGGAAGAAAACGTAGAATATAAGGAGAGGGAATATGGAGAAGACTGAGTCATGTTATGCAGGCAAAAGAAGTTTGATCCCATTTTACAAAAGCAACCATTGTCCTTTCTGATATGCACCTGGTGTACCCATGCAGCATTTAATCCAATTAGATTTTATTCACCATTAACACCTGCAGCAAGGAGTAAAATCTGGAGCACCGTTTTCACTCACCAGTCCAATTCCAGCATAGCTGGAAAGTGTCTTCAACTCTTCCTGAGCATTTGCATTCCCCATACCCTCAGTAGCTGTGCCCCCGTGTCTCATTATTTTTACAAACGACTATGTGCCTACCAACAGGCTGTGCAACCCTATCTGGTGTTCGCAGCTCAGCAGAGTGAAACTAGGTCATTTGATCTTGGAGACAAGTAGGGAAGGAGGTAGCAATTCAACAAAGAAACCTTCCCCGTTCATCCTGAGCCAATGCTGTAAAATGACGTTCAGGACGTGGCGTGCGGGCACAGGCACAGGACAGCCCTGGCTGCTGCGGGACTCCCCACGCTCCTTGCAGGGCAGCGGGTGCTGTGCCTCGAGGACAATGACCAGCGACCAAATTAGCCCCTTTGTCTCTACGGGTCCTTGCCTGTCAGAGAAATACCCACAGGTTGTGCTGCATGCAAGTTATGCCTGGAGCAGTCACTGAAATGATAGCTGTACGTGGCAAAATACAGTGGGAGAAATTAATCGACCCGTGTCCCCCTTCCTCAGAAAGCCAGCACCAGCTCATCATTGCATCCTGTTCTGCTGAGCCTTGCTCTGGGCATGTTGCACAGGATTAATTTTACCTACAGGTGCATTTTGCTCTATATTGATTTTTCGTATGAAAGAAAGCTGAGATTTAAGCTTGCAAAGACTGATCTCTTAACTCTATTAAATGAGGCCAGGGTAGATTAAGTTAGTAGTTCATCTTTCTGAGGCTAGACATTTAAATCATGGCCCTAAGGTGAATTCTTGTGTGTACTTGCTTGGCTTAAAATCAGGAACAAAATTTAAACATCTCCACTTGAGGTTTCTTATTTAATACACCAAGGATTTAATTAGAAAGACGGGAAATTAGAAAGAAGTGTTATAATTGGCTCTCAGGGCCGGGGGTAAGCAGGGGAAAAAAATTTAAAAAATCAAACATATCTTTTAAAAACTAATATACTCTGCATGCGGTGGGGCAGGGAGCTGACAGAGGGGACCGGCCACCGGGACATGCCACCTTGAGTGGCTGTGAAATGCCACTCGCTGCCTGCCCAAAGTCCGCGATGCTGCCCCGCTGGCCGGGGTATGAAGGTCTCATCCTGCACAGGCACCCTCACCTTGCTGGGCACCTTCCACTAGTTGAGCCATGCGGTGAAGCTACTTTCCTCAGCAGGAGGCAGTTTGTTTGCGTAAGAAATAGTTTAAGGATAAGTGCCGCTCTACGCCAGCAGTTGCTGCAGGAGGAAAAAATAAATAAACTGGGAGGTGTGATGTTTGTTAGCTAGCTCCTCGGCTGCAGATTTACTATCTTTCAACAGAAGACAAGAATCTGACTTTTGAAAATGCAGCAAAGCCTAGTGACTTATATTCACTGTAAATTTTTTAATCATGCTCCCTATTTTTCTTCCTAATACTGAATTGATTCATTGTCATAAAAAAAAAAAAACAAAACCCAAAACAAACCCCAAAAGACAACTGTACAATTTATAAGTTTTGTGGCAGTGTTTGCAAATTGCTTTTCTGGGCATGCAAAACACAAAATAAGGCATGATCCTGTAATCAGAAGGCGCCTACCCCCCGCCCCCAAAGGCAGAAGCATTTGAGTTTCCAATAAAGTATATAGCAACTACCCACAAAAGTGTGTGACTGCACAGAGCCTGTTACCAAGGCACGCAGGGAGAGGAGGAGGAGGAGGAGGAGGAGGAGGAAGAGGAAGGGGCCCTGGCTGGCTGTCGAATATAGAAACTGAGCGATCGGGTTTGAAATCCCTGCCTCATCTTGTGCTCCCTTTGCGAGCAACCCCTTCTCTGTAAAATGGGGATAACCCCCTCCACAGTGCCCTGGGGGTACAGCTCACCACCGCCCCAGCACCAGGCTTCTCGCTGCTTTGTGAAACGGCTCTCTGCCCATGCCAAGGCTTACAGCAAGATAAATATTTCACACCCTTTTACGCAGGGAAGGATCACAGGGGGAAAAGCTGGGGGGGGGGAGGGAAGTTAAGTCACACCTCTTGGAGAGTATACCAAGATTTTGCCAGAAGCAGAACCTAGGGCTCAAATCTCCTGTTCCTTCCTGTGCTAGACACAGCTGCCTCAATAGATAGAAGAATGTGCAAAGTAACAAACAGCCATTTATTTTATGGGTTATTGTTAAATAATTTGGGCATTTGTAGCGTTACACCACTCACAGTTCACTGGCCTGTCCTTCGTCTGAAAGTGTCACCCATCGCACTGATACTTGCCTCATCAGGACCCCATGTGTGCAAGCATTTGGATACTTGATTTCCGCATTAGTCTTAAGTGGATAAGCAACTTACGAATTATCCACTGTGTTCCAAGAGTCCTGGGTAGAGAGCATGAAACGAGACCTTACTGTAGTAGGTACTTCACAGAGCAGAAAGTGGTTTACAGCAAGTATTGTGGTGAGGGTTGAGAGAATATATAAAAAATCACCACCCATGCCTGTTTCATCCTTTGATTTATAATGTGCAAGATTATCAGGTGAACATTTACAGCTCCTAACCTTGACTCAATCTTCCACTCTCATCTAAATGCTTGACAGAAAATACACAATACCATCACCTCTCTACTATGCACAAATATTTGCACAGATTACTGCTACCAGGTTTTCTTTTACTCTGCACCTGCCATGGATGTTTAGACCAACAATGAAGTGATTGCATGGAGCTTGTGAATCCCTATGAAATATGAATAATACTTATTTATCCCTCCTTTGTACTGGCCACTGAGTTTGGACTCAAGTGGAGCAGTGGTAATTGATAGTTCGTAGGCTTTAAGCAATGTGTCCATCCATATGTATGTAGCATGTGATAGTGGGCACAGGCTGAAGATAAATATGTGACCATGCACACTGGGAAAAACAGCATGCCATGCTTGATGGGACCATCTGGCTGTACCGAAGATTCGTGTTGCTGTCTGGCACCATCACTCACTAGAAGATAGCACTAATCACAAGACACTGGCACTGGCCAAATAAATGTAATTCTTTTTTCCTTTGGCTCTGCCTGTGGGAAGTGCGGTTGGTGCCCGTATCACACTGTCAGGAGAAGCTCGTCAGCCTTCCCCTGTAGATCCCTTTCCTGCTGCAATTGCATGAAAGCACCATATGGACAAATCACTACTGGTGGCAACAGAGCCCAACAACTGCCCGGACGCAGAAGCTCTACCGTAAAGAGAGGGCTTTTTGCCTCACAGCCTTCCCTCCCTTCTTGTTGTGCCGCCAGTGCTCCATGCGCAGCCCGGGGCCAAGCTCCGCAGCAGGGGCCAGCACTGCAGCCGCTGATGAGGCTGGAGAGCTGCATAAACTGCATAGCATTGAAAAAAAATTTGGAAATCCATACTTCATCAAAGAACTACAAGATCTTCCCTTGTTAATGAGAAACTCAATAGCATATGGATAAAAATAACTTAGCATACTGCTCTTACTACCAAAGCCTTTGGTGTGGGGAAGTTTAATATACTTTTTACCCTTGTAGAAAAAACTAGTGAGGAGTAGCTGGACAAACTGTTGTGATGGAATTAAGTACCAAATTTACTTCATTGTAAATAAAAATTCTTCATCCTACCTATTTATGCAAAAACTTATTTGTACCGCTACTTTACGTTTCTTGAGGGGGGAAAGGGGAAAAACTGTTACGGCAGGTTAATAGGGGTTGGCTTCATTTATGAGACGGTAATGAAAGTAACAGCAACAGTTTAACAGGCTGGATGTTATTGATGGGAAGAATGCTTTGCAGCATGGAAATGAGGGGAAAGGCCTTTACAAATCTATTTTTCTTTTCGATACTGGCTCTACCTTCTCTGCTGCAATTCCTTTAAATTTCTACTGCCTCCGTATCCCCCTCTTATAAAATAATGTATCTCCTCCTTAAAGTTATGTAGGGCTTGCGCAACTCCGTGGCAGCTGAAAACCACTACACTCATTGCTAAGCACCAATTACCCAAGTACGTTGAGTATTTATTTTTTAAGAGCTTTGTGCTTTAGGATGTCGTAAGGCTGCACATATCTGTGAGTCAAAAGGCTCTCAAATACTCTAAACCAAATGAATCAATAAACTCTTGTCCTGTGCTCGAGCTTCCTACTGACGTACGAGACATCTTCATCCTCACAGCTTGGCTTTTCCTGCCCTGGCCCATGGGATGACGCGTATGGATGCGATGCTCTCTCTGGGTCAGCTCTTTAACCGTGACGTCAGCAGATGGCTGATGAGTGATCGCAGCTGAGGAAGAGGCCCTCAGCTCCTGATAATGAACTCTATGAGCATTTTGACACATTTGGGCAGCCAGACCAAGCTCTCTGTGGGTAGGCTGGGTGCAGCTGGGGCAAATAGCATCTTTATTTGCATAGGTGCAAATCCAAAAGCATCTAATGTATTAACGGATCTGCCTGTGTACGACTGCCCTCCTCTGCACTTTGTGGGTTATAAACTCTTAAAGCACAGCAGCTGTAACTCATTTTGAACAGCAGCTCATTCATCCTTCCTACAGCCTTCGCCAGTCCAGCGTTACTGGCCAATATCACAGTTGAGTCTAGCACTACCAGTTCCATGGACTAGAAGAAATAATGGCATTTATGAATTTAACAAACAAGACAGACGTTATGAATGTAATGATCTGGGAGCCAGTCTTGAGTTATGCAAAATACATTGAGTTAGGTATTCACAAAATTGCTTCAGCATAATTGTCGGCACGTGGATTGTTTGCAAACAGCTAGCACAAACTACTTAGTGTTAATCATTTGTTCCGTGACATAGTTAGTCATGCACTATTTCTGCTTCTTGAGTGGGTGATTGTATCCTCCTAAAGGAGAGGGTAAGAACCAGCGAAAATGAAGCGCACCCTGGGAGTTTAACATGGATAAGCGCTTGTGATAAAATAGGAAAGCGTCATGTCTCACTAATCTCAGCAAGATGTTTGCGTCTATCCGTCTCCATGCAAATAATCTGCGATGACTCTGCAGAGTCTGGTGAACCAAGCCTGGGGATGAGGAATCTACATGGACTATTTTTGGTGCTATGATTCTTTTTAACTCTCTGAACAAGGGGAAGTGTTGCAGAGGAGTATCTAATTCCCCCAGACAACCTGAGAGGAAGGGATGACAGACCACCGCTCCTATGAGTTTGGCAAGAACATACGATCAAAACTGCTGTCTCTCTCTGCAGGAAACGGTACTACTTCAGGGAGAGAGAACATATAACAACAAAAAAAATCCACAAAAAATGTATATTCCCTCAAGAAATAAGAACTTTTTTTTCTTTCCCCATTTCAGTTTTCTCTGTTTACATGATGCCAGCACTTGAATGTAAGTCTTGGTCAGTTTTCCAAAAGATAAATTATACTTCTACATATTTCAGTGACCTGGGATGGAACTAAGGAAGGTGAAAAACTGTAAGCTCTGCATTTTGTTGTAATATTGCTTTGATATTTTGCATTGACGTGGATGCTGCACTGCCCCATCTGAGCAAGGGAACTGAAATATTCTGTAGAATTCCCTGCTTAAAACCCTTTACCAGGTAGCACACAGAACACCAGGGTGTATTATTAATAAATTGGAGCGAAAGAGCCAGCCAGCTGCGGGAATAAACGGGACAGAGAGACACTCACAGAAAGCAGGATCTTCTGTGAAAGATTTGCTTTTCTTTTCTGAAAGGTAAGTAACATTTGGAGACCACGCTTAAAATGACTGAATATTTTATACATTCTTGAGCATATTGACTGACACACATGCAGACTGTTAAACTGGGGACACACACCAGGCAAAGAGGTGCGAAGGCTGCTGGAACAACACGCTCCAAGCTCACGGTGAAGGCAAGGGGAACTACCCCACCAGGAGGGCAGCGTCGGTCTCCTGGCCCATGCCGTGCGACTGGAAGCACCGCTCGGGTCAAATAAAGTCCTCTGCAAAAAGAGATTTCGTGCACAGCAGGGAACTTGTTCTCTCGGTTGGCTGTTTCTTCCTCTCACCACTAATACCCTTAAAAAGGACAGATGCCACAGCACCGCACAACATCTCCAAGGGCGACCACATCATCCTTACGTTGGGTAGTGGTCAAACGGGCACGCAGACTCAGCGCGTCATTTACAGACAGGCAACGGGTTGCTGCTGATTTTGACAGCCTTGGACAACTTTTAACTTTCTAGAGGAAACTTCTTACAAAGCAAGGAAATTCAGCTGGAATTCTCCATGCCTGGACAGGGAGACCAGTAACTATTCCAGTACTCAGCCCAGTGTATTTTCCTATATGTTTTTAACTGTGTTGGAGAAGACTGAATTTCCCATTTGAGTTCCCTGTTCAACCGTCAGACTGCATACTCATTCGTCCCCCTCTTACTGACAATAATAAGCCATTTTGCTGCTTATTATTCTCTAACAAGATTGTAATAATTTTGTATGACTCCTGGAACACATGCATTTGCTCTCATAATGCTGGCGTAATACGGATCCACAAAAAGACTGTCTGAATTATCCTTGATCTTAGTCAGTGAATGGCTTTCTATAGATTTTTAAGTGAAGGGAACACTCTGGTGAAAATAAGGCAAGACCAGGTAAAATTAAAGGTTAAAATTCATAGAAGTGTTAAGTTTGCTTATGAATATAGTTTTAATATCACAGCAACAAGCCACAGATCCTGTTGGACTAGCTCCTCATCCTAAGCAAAGCCATACCACACTTAAGTGAACAGGAAGTCTGAATATATTGGTTTGGTTTTTTTAATGACAGCAATTGCATCAGAAACAACACATAGATACTCACATGAATGAAATGATTTGCTTCAGCTGTTCTTGTTCTCCTCAACATTTGCTTTTCATGAACATTCCAGTAATCAAATTACACTAAGACAAATGCTCATGGAAAATGAATAGCAAAACCAAACACTTGCAGTATTTGCAAGTTCCAGCTTCCATGTATATCTCCAATTCCTGTGTTTATCAGATTGGAAGAGAAAAAAAAATAATCATGCGGCTTAGCCAAGCAACCAAAACCGTATCTCAAGCTGGCCCCTATTCAAAGCCAGTGAAGTAAAAGGAAGAACTTTCATACATTTTTAGAAGGCTCTGGGATGCAGTTACTCCTAATGCTTATATTGTTCATGCTTGTTCCAGAAACTTCAGGTGGTTTTCAGGCAGAAAAAAATGTCTGTGATTATCAGATGTATTATTCACTCTGAATTCTCACTTTGTTTTCCTCTTGAAGTACACTTCTGGGGAGGAATACAAGAGCAGTATGATCTGGGCAACAAGCTTCCATTCTCTGTCAAGCAAAGCATCTTTCTTATGCTAATCATGTGGTATGCTGCATCCCACCACAGGTCTCAATTTGCAATTTATTCTTTTGCTGTAAGCCTGTAAGGGTTGTGAATGCCGAAGGAGGACATTGCAGCACAGCTAACTTTCACATAACTACATGTTACATATTTATATGCACTGTCAAAATGGTGGGAAGATATGAAATTGAGTTTCACTGGAATCTAGCAGGCTGAGCTATTTATAAATAAGTGTCTTATTTTTGGTGCTCTTCAGAGAATGTGATGAACAGTGAGTGATGAGCAATTTATGTTCCTGATCATTTGTATCACAATAGAGCCTTGCCGTCTTTTTCTGGAGTCAAAGACTCTTAGGATCTGTATTATCCTACAGTGGAAGACAGGACCTAAGAACAAACACCAACGGGCAAGATTAAGAAAGGGTGAAATGAGCATGCCACACTGAAAATGGAAGAGTACGTAGAAACTGGTGTCGCTGAAAAAAATGTGAGGGTTCCTGGGGATTCTGGGCATCAATATTCAAAACAGACCGATCACCCATCTCTCTCTCTCAAAAGAAATTCTCACTGTGAAGGAATCCTTTCCCACAAGTATTCTGCACTGAAGGATTTTCTATTTATACAATGGAAGATAACATTAAACCAAATATGGCATAATGAGTGTGAAATAAATGCCATTAGAAGGATTACATGCTCTAAGGAGATCTTAGGGGTATAACTGAATGAAAAAAAGCAGGTTTTAATTAACAAGTGTGTAAGTACCCTGTACTATGTAAATAATTCATGTGTATAAAAGGATGATCATAAGGGTGACTGAATAATCATCATTTTGGCTTCCCTGTGTTGACTGCTGATGCGAGATTCCTAATCAGAGGCCACAAGAGTATTGTTAACTGTACCAGCCTATCCAGCCTGTTTCTTTACTGATACATTGTGATACGAACTTTTAAAGAGGTGATTAATAGGTGTTTTTTTCCTCTCCCGAATCTCTGAGGAAGAAACACTGATGCCATGTTTTATCATTTCCCCCCCATTAGCTCTGCAGCAGACAATTTTATAGATGCCAGTGGGAGTTTGGCATGAGCTGTGTGGTTGGAAGGTAGCTGGTAACAGCAGCAGATCATTTGCCTGCCGCACCAGGCAATGCAATTGGTTTTGCAGAACTGGGAATAAAGAGGGGATGTGGGGATCATACAGCACCACACCACCTCCTTCCGCGGTCCTGGAGCAAGAAAACATCACAAAGTGCTACTGGTGCAGGTTGTGTGCTTGCTGGGTGACTGGGGAAAGAGAGACGGCAGAAGGGCAGAGCCTTCCTTCAAAGCATTGCTTGATTTTGTACTCTAGAAATAAGCTCCTGGAAACTCCTGTCCGGCAAGTGCAACATGGTGCAATGACGTCTGAAGTTTTCATGTCTCAAAGCTTAAGCCAAAATAATCAATGCTTTTGCTTTAGCTGTTTACCTACGTTTGCCTCAGGGCTGTTATTGGGTATATATTTGTCCCCTCGGAGCTCTGCAGTTTATCACCTATCACATGCAATTTAAACAGAGGAAACCCAGGCACATAACTCTTTCACCTTGTTGCCCTTCCAATGTAGGAACAGAATCAACTCCATGGTATTACTGTACTAAGAAAATGTAAATCACAGCTGAAACAGTTCCAGTACACTCTCGAAAGAGGGCAGCTATCAGCTCCAAGTAAAGGTTAGATCTATTTTTCCCATGTTCTGATGCTTACGTTGAGTACAGTAAATTCTTAAAAACAACTGTTCTCCTACAGAGAGCTGTTTAACTGATATACATGAGTGAGCCTTACATGCTGAGAAAGTGATAAATAATTATGCTTTCATCTAAAATAGCACTGGAAAATTATCAAACTGTGAACTCGTAATACTGACTTCTCATCTGATTTGCAAAAAAAGTTCTTTTTAAGCTGGTTTGAGTGAGTACACTATTAAGATGAGTGAAATGTAACTGCTTTATCAGTAGCATCACTGAGAGAGCCTGGTGCATAATACAGCTGCTCTTTCTGGCTATTAATTGCTATGTCTAATAGTTCTTTCCTTGCAACAAATGCAAAACTTCATTTTTAAAATCTCGGTTTATGCTTGAAGATCTGTCTTGTCTTTTAACTCTGTCTTAAGTTCGAAAGCCTTGTAAAATATCTTACGAACAGCATGGGTAATCATTTCCTTCACAGTCTTAAAAATGCTGGAAGTGGAATAGCATGCCTTTAGGGACATACTAAGAGTTTAAAATATGCCAGTGCAGCATATTCATAGATTTTTATAACGCATTTCAAATACTTTCCACATTGTAAAACAGGCTTTGGAAACTATCATCACAGATGAACACTGGTGAAGAAAAAGTAATAAAAAAACTGTAGCAAGAAAAAGAAAAACTGGTGCGTGCTTCTGAATTCCCTAACATTTGATTTCTCCTATATAAGAATAACAATCAAACGATCACTGTAATTTCCCTGTTTACTGTGCTTTAGTGGCAGCTGAAGGTGCATCCCTGTTCACGTTTGCTCTTCTCCCCCTCCTTCTCCACCTCCCCATCTGCTGCCTGCAGCCATGCAGATTCAGGTGACTGAAACATTTCAGATAAAAGTTAATTAGCCAGCACACTGCACACCAGATCTTTTCAAACCGGTGCCAAGTGGAAACCTTCCAGTTAGCTCCGGAACGCTCTCCCAGCTCACCGCTCCCGCAAGGGCGCAGTCCATTGCAAGGGAGACTCCGTGCAGCAGGGCCATCCCGGAGGTTCAGCATCATCTCTCAACTTGCTGATAACGCACTGACATACCTCGCAGAGACAGGGATGGCTGCTTAGCACTGCAGCGGTACGCACGTGCTCTCTGCTTATACCAAGAGGGTATATATATATGCTACAGGAATGCAAGACGCTCATGAATGGCTGTATTGTACTACGCTGTGGGGAAAGGATACGGTAAGCTCAGGACTGAGTGGTGAACACTAAGCCTGAACAGAGGTATGTTTTGAAACCCTGTCGGCAGCCAAAACCAAGTCCTGAAGCCAGCTGCACATAAACATTTGGTTGCAATGCCCTGCAAAGGCAGCACATAACAATTACTGTGGTTTATTGTGGTTTGTGGTACGCTGCGCTGTTGAGTCCCTTCTCAGTTCTTCATGTAGTTGTCCATAATTACCAAGAGTAATGTTGGTAGCTTGATGTGACAGCTGTGAAGCACTCGGGGCCAGATTGTGAACTTCTTAGTCATGCTGACAAGGAGTCCCTTGCACAAATGGCTTTGCTCGAGTGTGACTCCCTTAATAAATGAATCATCTATCATTGCTGCCTACTCAAGTTTAAATCTTTCTCCCGGTTCTGCTGTTACTTCCACCATCTGCACATCCTCTCCCCACGGTGGTGAGAACCAGTTTGGCTGATCGATGGGGTGTTTGGGAAAACAGGGAGACCTTCAGGGCCAGACCAGGGTAAGGAACAGCCGCTGATGTCCAAAGCTGCAATCCTAAAGCTGCTGTGCCTGAACTTGCTCCCATTTCTTAGGAAATCCCTTTTGGGTACCTATTGGTATGATGCTGCATGTACCCAAGCGACCTTGGTCTGTCTCCTGACGCTCTGAAGTGCTGACCAGAAGACGTCTGACCCCAGGTACCAGAGCATCAGGTGGGACTGTGTCCTGAGACGCCCAGGTGCATCTCTCTTCCTGTAATTCTCAGCACTGAGGAGGAAAAAAGGCTTCCACTAATTACACCCGAGGCCTCACACCCTGGGCAAGAAGCCCCCTCGGCAGCAGCAATAAACCGCTATCTACCTTTGATCCAATCCCTATTTCTTTCACTGCTTCCTAGATGTTGGCTTAGCACTTCCCTGGAGGTCTGCACTATTTTTTGGGGAAGCATTACATGCTGGAAGTAACTGTCCTTAGCCAGGGATCAAGACAGCCCTGCTAATTCAACCCTGACTTGGGCAAGCTGTTTCGCTCTGTGCTTGGTGATCCCAGCTCTTTGTACAGTGCTTTCATGTAAAATTCAGTTTCCTTGTTTTTATGCTTCTGGAATCACAAAAAGTAAAGAGACACAGAAGGGCACCTCTTCCTTTTTTTCTCAATTCAGTTTATTTTGTCCTTCTCCCTCCCTGTGTCACTGACATTTAAGTTTCTAGTTTTCTTGCTTCCTTTTCTTGTTTTCTTCCCTTTCTTTTCTCTGTCTCCTTTCAGCTATTCAGAATAAGCTCTGCAATGCATAGCTATTGGTATTGCAGTGAGATTTGGTGTACTCTCTTGTTCAACCAAACTGAAAAGATGATCCTTCCCCTCTTTAAAAGCTCTTCAGTAAGATCTACAGAAACGTGGATTTATAGCCTGATTCTTCTTTGAAAGACAAATCTATAATTTAAAAAGAAACTGTGCTTTTTCCAGTTTTCTGCTAATTACAATAAATACATAAATTCTAGCCATGCTATGCCTGGATTTCTTTCATGTGAAAAAATTACATGGTAGTCCACAGACAAAAAGAACAGAACACATGAGATGATAAACATTTTATTTGATGACTTAAAACTATAAATCCAACACAGCCTAAAATTCTAATGATGCAAGTTTTCAGTATTCCATGGGTTTAAATAATTAAGTATACTCTAGATGAGAACATTTGTGAGCAGTCTTTGAACTTAATTGTGAGCATTGAATTGAGTAACATATAGCATGAAAAGATCCTTGGCTGTTTTCTAATTTCCATAGCTCTGCTTACCTAGGTCTGCCACGTATTTTAGTGGAAAGATGGGGTGCTTTCTCTGGCTTTTGTGGACAAATTTTTGAGGGAAGTTATACTGAACACCCCAACTTACATTGCTAGAGAGTGTTTTCTTTGTTAATAATCTGTTTGGTACCGTAACTTTTGTATTCATATAGTATCTGCTAGCAAATTGTCTTTGAATTTGTCTTTTCTGGCCAAATTTTTCATTTTTACTTAGTGAATACAGCTAAATATTCTTCGGTGTTTCTTCTAATAATGCACATCATTCAGTAAAGTAATAATAAATGATTTACCCCTGTCATAGTTTAATCACTCATTATTAACATGAGTTTGTGCAGTGTATTATGAAAGACCTCTTCTAAGCTATGCAAAGAGGAAGACATTGTTTTGTGAATACCCAAAATAGCAAAAAACATGGAAGAAAATATCATGCATGGTATTGAATTCAATGTTAACTCAGCTTCTTCTGCATCAGAGAAGCAACACAGGATGAGGAATGAGAAAATCTTCTTACTAGCCAGCTCAGACATTTTCTCCAGACTCTAGTATGATATCATGAGTACAGTGAGGAAGGAGACTAATAAAGAAATGCACATCAAACTACAAAGCACGTATCTTTGGAGTCTTCATATCAATTCAATACAGACATTTGTTTTCATTTAGGTCGGAAATGTCTACTGGTACAGTATTTAACTACAAGAATCACCTTCCCTCCACCCCTTTCCCAAATCTTAACTCTTCACCACCCTTTTCACATGGAATTGATATAATTGAATATACAACAGAATTTATAAAGTTGCCTAAGTGATTTGATAAAACTTGACAAAACTAAATGTATTTCAAGAACAAAGTGATCATTGGCATAATTTTATCTAAGGATTCCCAGAGTCAGATATCTTAAATAATTATAGACTCAATGCACATTCTAAATCTGGGTAATAATCCCTTGCTGCATTTGAGATAGATTTCTCACTGTTGACTTGAAGCCACTCAAACGAAGAATCTCTGGTGTATGTATTTCAAATAATGCCGCACTATCCAGTTTTCAAAGTCTTAGATCAATATGCAGGTACTTATATACCCCTAACTTGGAAATAAGCACACACTCAAACTATGGCATGCCCAACATTTCCTTAAATAATAATTGCCAGGAAAAGGAAAAGAATAATGTACAGAAAGTTATGGATGGTGAATAACGCTGTGAATGGTGGTTGTCAAAACCAGGCTTCACAACTTGTTTTACCAATTATGAATACTATAAAATAAGAACACCTTTATACTATCTAAGCTAAGTATTGAAGAAACTTAGGGAGTTTAAGAAAGAAGCCTGCTGTAAGAGTTCACTGAGATTTGGGTGGTAAAACTTTCTAGTATTACAAAGAACTTCAAGTCCTGAACTAATATGCTTGAAAACACTTTTTCATCTCAAAAATTTGCTCATCCATAAGCACCTGGAAAAATCATACATTCTCATACCTCGAAGTGTCGTATACATTTACCACATACCATGCTAAAGTATTCTAAGCTGCAAGACAGCTTAATTTCAAAAGCCCAGTGGCAGGACGGTGAATTCAATGGGTTTCTGAGGGGCTTTTTCCAGAGGAGAGGGGCTGGAGATAGCACTGGAAGGTGCTACTTGGACAAGTTCACCCCAGCAGAGTTCTGGCTCCTTCTGTCTCAATAGGACGTTAAAATTAAGGATCCAGAGGAGAGAACTGAAAGTAAAAATACTCTCACCACTTTCCTGCATTCTGAAAAAGGATCTTTTGCAGTCATGATGAACTGAATCCTCCTTAAACGCTGTAACTGGAATAAAGAAAATAGTTCTTTATTTTCTTTCACTGTCCCATGCTTGTGTGTGCTTGTTGACAGAGGAGCTATCCTTAGAGAAGTCCCCACGGGTAGGTAGGCTGCAATGTTCTGTTTTACATGACTGGATGCCTTTAGTGGTGTTTTAAGAAGTGTGTATTAGGACTCTGACAGTTCAAGGGACAAGGATGACTTCCTGTATTATCAAGCGTGCATCGTGGTTTAACCCAGCAGGCAGCTAAACACCACGCAGCCGTTTGCTCTCTCCCCCCCGCAGTGGGATGGGGAAGACAGTCAGAAAAAAAAAAAAAGTAAGATTTGTGGGTTGAGATAAAGATAGTTTAATAGGACAGAAAAGGAAGGGAAAATAATAATACTGATCTACTACTAATAATAATAATAATGATAAAAGAATATACAAAATAAGTGATGCATGATGCAATTGCTCACCACCTGCTGACTGATGCCCAGCCAGTCCCCGAGCAGCAGCCCCCCAGCCAGCTTTCCCCTAGTTTCTATACTGGGCATGAGGCCATATGGTATGGAATAGCCCTTTGGCCAGTTTGGGCCAGCTGTCCTGGCTGTGCCCCCTCCCAGCTTCTTGTGCACCTGGCAGAGCATGGGGAGCTGAAAAGCCCTTGACCAGTGCAAGCACTGCTCAGCAACAACTAAAACATCAGTGTGTTATCAACGTTATTCTCATACTAAAATCCAAAACACAGCACTATACCAGCTACTAGGAAGAAAATTAATTCTATCCCAGCTGAAACCAGGACAGCATGCAACACACGGAGAAAACAGACCCTGAGCATTAAACAAGGTGAAAAAATGCAAAAGTGCCAATACAACTCCCAAATGTTATGCCAACATCACTTTCACAAAACTTGAGGGCTTTCTGACCATGGACAAGAATATAAACAAGGAATCATTTCCCTTCAACGCACATCACTTATCAACTTAAAGGTAACAGATTGGCTTCAGCTGACAACAGAGTGAACTATGAAAACCGTGCTACTCTCATAGCTGATGATGTTCAACACAGCACAGGAGCACAAGTAAAACCATTCTCAAAGCAATAACCTGAGGACAATGTATGATATTAACAGATATTAACAGAGGACTGTTACAATGAGGAGACCTCTTGCATGATGCTAGGACCACAACACTGCCAGCAAAACATCAGTTATGCCTCTGCAATCTGTGTTTAAAAGGATTAATGACTCTACAGGATACCTGGCTACGGAGCAAAACTGTTAAGTTACGCAAAGCTTTTTTATATTAGCTGGCAATGTAAAAGGGCTCTCACTTTATAGCAGATCTGTGGCCTAAATTGTACAAGTTTCAAAAGCTCACTATGAGCAAAACTGCAGAGAGACCTTTGGCTGAAAGAGAAGCAGCTGAACATTTGTTTGCACGTCCTTTCAGTTTCCATCCTTTTTTCCCTCAAGGCACCTCTCATAAACCCTCTTGAAAAGGTATGTGCCATACTCTTTATGCAGTATGAGGTGAGGAGGGTTGGTGATGACAGGGAAAGACTGAATACACATTCCTCATCTACACAGTAACTAGTACAAACTTAAACATTTGGACTAAGTCAGATTAGCAATGATAGTTTGAATTACCGGAGCCTGCAGCTAAGCACGTGTTTTGCAGTCTCTCCTGGAAAATGAGATTTTTAATTTCCTTTCCCCCGCCCCGATCAAAAGTGCTTTTCTGCAAAAATGGAATTCTGGCTTGAAGGAGAAAAAAAAGTGTCTTTGAGCATTTAATTGGACAGAAGCTTCTGCACATCTCCATTCCCTTGCTGTAATTTCTACCTGCCCTTGCTGGTGCTCTGCACAGCCAGTGTCTTGCAGGTCAGTATGACTTCTGGGGATACCGTACACACAGTGGTATTCCTGGCAATTTCCAAAAGGGGAAGAAGTAGAATTCCACACCCTTGGTGGTTTGATATGTATAAACTATAAAGCTGTTTTCAAAAGAAAGCTTAATTCCTTCAAAAACAAACAAAAAATTAAATGTTAATGGTCAGTTTCTTTTTACAGCATCTGTTCTGAGACTGAACTTGCTCCTTCACCAGGAAATTCACTGTTTAAGCTAAAACCCTGAGTTGAATTTATTTATTCTTCTGACCATCTGAAGTCATAGCAGTAATCAGCCGTGCCGGCAATTCCAGTTCCTCAGGAAACTAGATAAAGCACAGATCGGCTATGCAGGAACTGATGATTCAGATTTACTTTATTCTGTTCCATTGCTCTGAGAAGATTCCTTTTCATGTTAAAAGACATGAGAACTACTGATTTACCTGAAACCCACTGAAAATACTCCCTAAGTTCTGAAGTTCAGAGAATGCTGCTGCAAACGTGATCTCCCCTGTGTTTCTGATAGTATCACCTATAAAATGGGTATTATGGGCTATTCTTCCCAAACTCTCAGCTCTGAACTGTAGTGCTAGAAGTATTTATTTATGGTTCATGTTCCCCAGATCTGTTCCCTGTTCCATCCCTGGGAAAACTATTAATGACGTTGGCAGTCTTGGAACAAAAAGATAAAGTGTGTTTCTTCATACAAACATACGTAGCGTGGCAAGCCTTGCCTCAATGGCATCAGTGCTTGTGAGCTGCTGTCTCCAAAATAATGATCTGTCAAAGCCTCCGTGCAATTTGCATTCATGTCGGTAGTAAAGAAATCCAGTGGTTTTTTGCGTGCTGAGTGATAGTGATAAATTGTTACTTTTGCTTACCGAGAGTGTGAAAATTTACTGGAGTGACAGTAAACTCGGAAAAGTAAACAGCTTTTTTCAGGTCACAACAGCATCTGGATTTACTGTCAGTATATGTTAGTCATTAAATCACATATACAAATGAAAACGAAGAAAGTATGTCACATTTTACTCTGTGTAGCATCCCTTGAAGCCGTGTGTGCATTTTGCCACACACAATCCAACAAAACCTGTTGCTTGTGAGAGAACAAATGCTGTACCACACTGTGGGATGGTTGTTGTCTTGTTGCGATTGTTAATTGTCATGGGGGAAGACTGTCTTTTTTTTTTTTTTTTGAAACTTCAGGAGAGTAGAATTTAATGAGAAACAGACTTTTAAAGATGCTCAAGCAACCACAAAACTTTTGAAAACATTCTAGGTATCCAGCTGACCGTCGTTGCCCAGCTGTGACCCTGGATCACCTCCCGATGTTACATGTTTTAAGTATATCATCAGATGTCACGGAGGCAACAGCCAGTATTATTGAAACATATTCAGTTCTGGTCCTTATCTTCCTTTTCATTTTAAGTACTGCTTTTTGCCATGTTGGGGAAGATTTGCTCAAAGATCAATGTGCTTTTCAATTGCAATGAATATCTGCTTATGATAAACTTCTGTATGAAGTAATAATGTTAACATTCGGCAGTGGTACAAGTATTGTGTGCACACATTTCTGTCCTGGCATGATGTGGAAAATAAGACCTTGTTAGACATCCCTACCTTAAACCATCCTAACACAGATTCTGAATGCTGAGAAGAAGCAGCTTGAGACAGCATCTAGTGAACATCATGTTTGTTAGCACGTTTGCTGTGCTCCTCATATGGCAGACAGTGGGAGATGCTCTTCAAGGGCAAACAAGTTTGGGGTCTGCTTCTGTTCCTGCCGGGAAGAAAGCTAACTGCAGGCAGCCCCCCAAGGTGTGCTGCGGTGGTGTTCTGGAGGGAGGGAGGATTGCTCTGCCAAAGCATCAGCGGGAAGGGTGACGCCACGGAGGCCGATGCTTCACATTTCAGAAGCAGGGTTAGATCTCAGTCTTTTCTTCCTGACTTTTCTTCTCTGCAAAACTGCATGATGGGCCTATTAGCAAAATCTGTCTCGCCTACAAAGACGTCATTTACACTTGCCTCCTCTAAAATGGCCAGTCAGTAGAAGCAGCCAGTCTGTGGCTCCAGGGCTGTTAAGACGGGAAGGTGAGAGGTCCATGCTACGTTCATTTCATGCCAGTGGTGGCACGGGACTGTGAGTGACACAAAATCCCTGCCTGCAGCAGGTAATAAGACACCAGAGGCTACTGAGGCCAACATCTCCGCGGTCACCCAGGTCCAAGATGCTGTTGGAAATCCTGTAAATGTGGGAAGTATGTGAGGTAAGGCTGCTGGAGCATTGCCTCCAGAGTTAGCCTTAAAATGGTATTTATTACATGAAGGTATGAAAAAAGAGTGTTCAGAAAGATGTCAGGCCCTCCAAGCCAATCTTGAGAGACTAATATACTTGTATTACCTGGTGGCCTTTGAGTAAGGCTGAGATTTTTTTTAAATCCACAGAGCCTTGAAGAGTGATTTTTTTAGCTCAGCTGAAAAAAACTGGACTCTGTTCAGCACAGGTTCAATGTCAGGCATTGGTTTCACTGTCACTGAAGACAATGACACTTAAATGTCTGCTTAAGAACAAAGTCCTGATTTGGGTAGATTGATCCAGTTGGCTCCCCACTGCGAACAATCTGAAAGTTAAGCAGGAGCTTTGAACTCTGTGGAAAGGAGCAATGACTCTAACCCTGTGCTATATGCGTTTAACGCATCTTGTGTCCTCAGGCAGCTTTGGACTTAGACCCATCTCTAAGATGGAAGAGAAAATAATTCTGATTTTAACAGGCAGAGCAAGGAGATGCTGGGTTCAGGATCTGATCTTCAGGGAGCTTTGGCTGTTGACTCCGGCACAACTGCGAGTGTAGCTGCAACGCTGGTACATGTAACTGAGCAAACTTGGATGCTATTGCACCAAACACGCACCAATAGTGGCATTTGGTGGCACTGATTACCCTCGAGTTTCTGCATAAATTTGCAGAAACCCGAGTTTCATGGGTTTTGCTGAGGTAGAGAAAACTAGTTCAGTTCAGACCAGCATACAGCAGTCACACCTTCAATTACAGACTAGGAGCTGCCTAGCACAGACTTTCTTTTCCTACCTTTTCTGTCACAATCTAATACAAAAATATATAGAAGTTATCCAGGCTGGGTTTTATATTTGCTTTTGCAAAGCAAACTCACTTGGTAATCTTTTTTCTGATTACATTTTCAGAGCAAAGTTGAGCTATCTCTTTTTATATAAAACAACTATTTCCCCTGGCTACTTAAATGGCAGCTTCTGCCATTTTACTCATGACTTCCCTTGCATGGGCCACACAGACATACAGCATCTTCTACCTGAAGATGATTACTGGCATCAAACACACATTTGCAAAACATTGAACTATCACCTTTTTCCAGAGTGTGTAACACTAAGTTGCCACCTCTGTATGATGGAAAGTTTAGCTCCCCTTGGACACTAATACTATTTGTGCCCAAGACACACACACTGAATTTAGTTTCTACTATTTTAGCTACACAATCAAACACAGACACAGTCAGACTTCAGCTTCTACTACTTTAGTTAGGCAATCAGATTTAGCAAAAATCTGATCTAGCAGCGACGCATGAACTACGAGTAAAGAAAATCCTAATGCTTTAGATAGCTCAGTGCAAAGTCAACTTACAGTGAACAACTTCCCTGAGAAGTGTCATCTGGTGAACAATCTACCATGCCCACACACAAACAAAGCACTGCATTTAGACCAGTAATAAAGAAACTGAATGCTGAATGCCGGTTTTAGCCCTTTTTCTTTTTTCCTTTTTGCTAACAACCTTCTTTTGGACTGGGAAGCGCGCCCTTCTCCAAAAACCAAGATAAGGACCTCCAGAAGAGCAGCTTCTCACCAGTGCGAGTCCTGGACCCCCTTTCTCCTCTCAACTCTACAACTTGACGCGGATATGACTTCGGGCTCACAACTTAGCTTTTGCCACCGAGCTCTGCCCTTCCACGGAGACGATGCTCGTCCCCCTCCACCCCAGGGCTGAGATCAAGGGCCAACACGGACCGGATGCAAGAGGAGGGAAAGACCCGAAAAGCGATGCCGGCGGCCCCAGCGTCAGAGTGCTTCTCCCGGGGCAGGGCTCGGGCCGTGTCCCTCCCCACCCCGACCGCTGCCCGGCTCCCGCGGCCGCGACCAGCCGGCAGCCGGCCGGACCCCGACCCTTCCCCGCAGGGTACCCGGGGCTGCGGGGACACCGCGCTGCCCTGCCTCCGGGCGGGGGGAGCCCTGCCCGCCGCCCCGCGCCCCCCGGCCCCTTACCGGGCTCCGCCGGGGGAACTCGCCCAGCACGATGCTGACCACGGGGATGCGCAGCGCGGCCGAGATGAAGTCCAGCTCCAGCATCTCCCCGCGGCTCTGCGGGAAGGCGAGGATGGCGGAGACCCCCTGCACCACCACGGTGTGGCAGAGGCTCTGCAGGAAGGAGACGGGGTCGTTGCTCCAGGAGGCGCTGGGGGAAGAGAAGGGGAAGAGGGGCAAGTCGCCCAGCCCCGCCTCGATCGCCATCACCACCTCCAGGGACAGGTTGTAGGGCAGCAGCCCGGCCACGCCGTTGAGGTTCGCCACGGCCAGCAGCAGCGCGTCCCGCGGCGAGGGCGAGGGGGGCGGCCGCCGCTCCCCGCCGCCCCCCGGCCGCCGGCCCCGCGGCCCCGCGGCGCTGCCCCCCTCGGGGCTGCCGCCCGCCCGCCGCCCGCCCGCCGCCTCCCCGGGCCAGGCGGCGGCGCGGGGCTGCAGGTGGGTGGCCCCCACCCGGACGGTGTGCCCGATGCGCCGCAGGATCTGGCAGGGCTGCGGGTGGGACGCGGAGCCGGGCACGGCCGCCAGCACCAGGGCGCAGGGCGGCAGCAGCAGCAGGCACGCCCGGCCCAGGAGCCCGCGCACCCCCGGCCGCCACATGGCCGGGAGCCGCCCGCCGCCGCCGCCGCCGCCTCCCCCTGCCCCGGCCCCGCCGCCCGCCTCAGCCGCCCCGCGGGCGGCCGGCAGCGGCATCAGCCGCGGCGGGCGGCCCCCGCGCAGAGCCGCCCCCGCCGCCGCCCATGGGGCCGCCGCCGCCGCGCCCACGCCCCGGGGCTGGAAGGGGGGGGCTCGGCCCCCGGCCCGCCCCCCACGGACCCGCGGGGCTGGAGCGGCCCGGCCCCGGGGCGGAACCCCGCGCCGCCCCCCGCAGCCGCCGGCGAGGCGCCCCGGCCCGGCTCCCCCGCCCGGGCGCTCGCTCTGCGCGGCTGCCCTGCCCGGAGCGAGAAGCTCCCCTGCCAGGCTGCCCTGCCCGGCTCCTCTCCGCAGCCCGGCTCCCCTTTCCGAGCCCAGCGTGCGCTCCCCTGCACGGCTCCCTCGCAGGACTCCGCTGCCCGTCTCCCCGCCGCAGCCCCCCGCTGCACCGCACTCCCGTCCCCGGCTCCCTCGCAAGGCTCCCCTCCGCAGCCCCCCCGCCCGGCTTCCCTGCGAGGCTCCCTTCTCCAGCCCCCTCGCCCGGCTCCCCTCCGCAGCCCTCGGCGCGCTCCCCTGCCCGGCTCCGGAGGCGAGAAAAGTTGCCGGGCGGCCGCGGCGGGGCTGCGGGCGGTCGCTGGGCTGCGCTGCGCTCCCACCGGGAGGGACGGCGAGCGGCAGCCCCGCGCCGGCTCCTCCCCGGGCAGCCGGGACTTGTAGTCGCCGCCGCCCCCGCGGGCCGCCCGGCGGGGGAAGGAGGGTTTTCGGGGGATCGGCTGCTCCCTCCGCGCCGCCTGCTTGCTGCCCCGGGGAAGCGTCCCGGGACAGCCCCGACGGAGACGGAAACGTCTGCCCGGGTGTTGTCTCGGGGCTCTGCCCCCTCGCAGCGCCGGAGAAGTGAAAGTTCTCCGGCGTCGAGAAGAGACCCCGGGCTGCTCCGCCCCCGGGGGGGGCTGCGGGCCGGCGCGGGGGGTCCCCTCGCCCCCTTGGCGGGGGGGAACCGCGTCCCTCGCCGCCGCAGCGTGCTCGTCGGGAAAGCCGGCGCTGGCTGCGCTCGATGCCTTTCTCATGCGCTGCTGCTTCAAACCGAAGCATTTTTTGACACGTGGGATCTGCGATCGCTGTTCAGCAAGCCATGGATACTTCCTAAAACTGATTTTGTCATAAACACCCTTATCCTAAGAGAAAATGGGGCAGAGCAGAGATGGACGTTTGTGTGCGTGACTGCAAGGGGCTGGGGAAAGTCCTGGCTTTGCCTCCGTTCTGGTAATTGGGTTTAATCCTGGGGAGCTGGGAGCCATGCTAGCCCTAGGTCTGAGCATTAATACTCCAGTCAGGGCACTGACACGCTCAGCATTGTGTCTCTGCTCCGTGATCGATCTCAGGATCTTAGAGGAAGCCCTCTCCCACAGCCACATTGTCCATCAGAGGGGAAATAAATCCTCATGGCTCTCCCCGGCCTTGAGGTGCAGGCTGCCTACCGACACGGGGGATACCCAGAGACTTGGATATATTTTCTGCCAGTGGGACTCCTGTCATCTTTCACTGACTGATTCAGCCCTGTTTGAATGCAGTGCATTTTCCTGCTGTCTGCTGTCCCACGTGGAAGGACAGTTTGAGACCTTCACTCCTGGAATGGTTAGAAATCTTCTGGTAACCTCTTCATGAGCAGTTTACCCTGACCTAGTGCTAGCCGTATTCCTTAACTTAAAGAGCTTTTCTCTTCCGAATGTTAACCGTCTTTCCCCTTTCTTTCAGATTTCTCTTCAGAGCTATTTATGAAGAAACATTATATGCTCCCTTTCTTTTTCTTCGTTTGGTATGCACAAAATCTGAGTAGAAGGAAACACTTTTCATCATGCTGTATAAAAGAGGTGGTCACTACCCTCCAACAGATCTGAACTGGATGTTTTCTGATTTAAATTCATCTTTCTTGAGGGGACGTCACCAGAGGTGTACACAGTCTTCAAAGTGAGGTCTTACCAAGGTCTTGTGCCACTGTGCTGATATTTCTCTGTCTCTTACGTCCTTAGCTCCACCATGTTAGCACCTTGGCATACCTGCCTGCTGTTACCATCTTCCAAACGACTTGCGAAGCTAGTGTTTCTCTCATACTGCTCTCTCTAACTTGATATGTGGTTGCAAAATTGGTTCCTAGGTGGAAAACTACGAATGGCAGCGTGGTGGTCTGTAGGCCGAGACTGACTATACTGGCTGCTATGAGTAAAGGTGAGCTAATGCTATGTTAAGAGTTAACAACAATTTCCTATTTCCCCTTTTCTTCTTCCTTTTTCTTCTAGTCTTGTAATCACATTTTTATTTCTTGGAATCTTTTTGTCTGATCAACCCAGGTTCCTCCTGTCCCTTTTCCTCATTTTTTTTTTAAGGAATGGATTGTGTTAACATTGGTATTCAAAGTCCCCTCTGTTAGCAATAAGGAATTATTGGCTGGCAGAACTGGCTTTGAATATGGTAAATTTCACACAGTGCAGAGAAAAATTATTTTTTCCTCCCAAAACCACCGGAGTTAGCTTTCAGGTTGTGAGAATGAGCTGTACAACTCTAGAGGCGTTATCTGTATTTGCATTCTTTTTGTCAGGTTTGGAAAAAACTGGTAAGCACGTAACTTCTCTACTGTGCAGTTAGGTAATTGCTGGTTTTCATGTGGGAATTATTTTTATAAGAGACAGTTACTCTTTCATGTCTTAACAGACAGCCCTAAATTGTCACTTATTTGAAGCTTCATTGTAGGAGTGGATCATTCTCTGGCTTTAGGGCACAGGTGACACTAGTTTAAAAAAGCAAGCGTTTCAGAAAATGTAATCAAGCTTATTATTGAAACAGCTCTGAAAATTACACAAGAAATTGATCAATAAAGGGAAATAATTCAGTATCTCCATCTTTTGTTTTTTCATTTATGGATGTGTATGACCAGATTGCAATCTCTGCTCTTTCTGGTGATCACGCAGTACCACTCTTGGGACTACTGCTCTAAATAATTCCTGGTCTGGAGCTCATTTTTGAGCAAGCCATAGCAAGTGCTCACAGTTAGAAACCTGAACTGTACAGAGCGGCAAACTTCACAGTTGTTGTAATAATTTTGACTTGAATGACTCTAGCTCTTGAAGCTATCTTTTCAGCTTGATTATTTATAACAGCAAATTATGAATTTGCCTTCTTTGCAATTGGTGTTTATTTTTATTCTTTGCTCAAATATTCCTGTTAATAAAGTTCTCTGCAATACCCCTGATATACCAAAGTGCTTAAACACAGGCTTTTTTTAAGAAGACATTTAAATCCTTAAGTGCTGCTTTGTAAGAGGCCAGAATATTTTCAAAAAGTGATCTGAAAAAGGATATAAACCCCACAAAAGTGTATACATGTAACATTTGGAAAGTTGTGTCATTAATTTTTCTGCTTTATTTGTGTACATATGCATGTGGAAAAGAGCACAATTGGTTTAGTCTAATAAAGGAATTGGAGACTGCTATGTGTCAATTGCACCCTGCTTTTTAGCAATACTGCAGTCCCTCTTCCAAGGCTGCCAGTAGAATAAACTTCCTGACAGCTTCTTGACTTTTTTCATCTTCAGCCAAAGGATTGGATGCCTTCTACTCTTCTCCCTCCTTTTCCCTTTCTCGTGGTCATTGCTGCAGTAGGAATGTCCACTCTGCTCTTCTCCTATGTTAAATATTCAACTGAAATAAGACCAGGCAGATCTGGGCAAGTGGATGGACATCCTCTGAATTTGTTGTCACTAACAGTAACCGTGAGTACAGCAATGCTGGTGGCATTGATTGCTGGGGAATGGTGACCACATAAACTATTCGTTCTTGATGGGTGGCTGAGCGTCACAGTTAAAGCTGGTGAAAACCCTTCAGCAATGAAAAATGCAGTAGGGAAATGTGATTAAAATCACCACTCATATTTCCCTTGCTGCTCTTTCCGCTTGCTTGGCTCATTGTCATTTCTTTGAAGTAGGGTTGGTTTGTTTGCTTTTTGGGCTGCAGAGCAGTTGTGTTTCACAGCGACCTTCTGCAAGGTTTGTTCCCTGTGAGCAACTTGGCTCATTTGGAAGTAGGTTATCGCTGTCCTCCCGTTCATGTCTGTGTTGCTCTGCTCTTTTTGGTCTGAGGGAGAAGCTCCTTGGGCTTGCCAGAGCATGATAGCCAGATTGCTTAAACTTATGTTCATCTGCCCCTTTTTTAGCCGCTCACATTTTTCAAAATGCCCGAGTCACTAGCTGAGATGCAGGGTACCACACACTATCTCTTTATCCTTGGAGAGGGTGAGGGATTTATTTTGGGTCAGCCTGGAATGAAATTTTTTTTTCCTTTCATAGTCATTATTGAAAAATGAGAATTAGGGAAAAATAAAGCATTCAGGTTTAGGAATAATGGACTAGGAATAAACTTTTGTTTATATTTAGATCCCCCAGTTTATCTAAGTGCAGTTTAAAACATTTCAAAATGCTATGTTTTTCATTTGAATTGCCATTTCAAGGAAAAAAAAGGTCATCTGGGTGTTCCTTGCTTTCTGTCCTCCAAACTCTTTTTCCAGCCAGAATAAATTTGCAAATACTTTCAGATACCTAAAACTGCATTAAGAATGGTAAGTAGGGTATTATGTTTGAAAAATTTCACGTCGCTGTAGCGCTTGTCTGGTGTGAATTGACAGCGCACCGGCTACTGCAGACTTACGCCTGCAAATATCCTCCTGTGGGCAGGCCTGGTGTTGAATCCAAACAATCGCTTTGAAGTCAAATTGATTTTCACCAGTGAGGTCTACGTGCTACTTTACTGCCCCAGAAAAGAGGCTGAGATAGTTCTGGCTCCCTAAACAAAACTCCCATTTTGTTTCTTCTGGCAATATAAATCCAGACAACCTCTGATACTGTCAAGAGGATGCTAAAAGAGTCATTGAGGAAAACATACAGTGAACCACTTTGTGTCTTTAGTCCCTTTTGGAAAGGGCAGGCAGGAGATCTTGTAACATTGCCAGATAGTGGCACACAGCCCACCAATCCCTCTGATTTTGGTAGTCTCCTCTCTGAAACTGATGCTACTACAGGAAGATCTCAAGACATTCCAGGTACCTATAAATGGAAAAAAGTAACTAAATGACTAGTATTCAGTCACAGCTTCTTTCCACTACTGGAACTGTATAAAGGTGCCTAAAGTAGGCATGAATATACTCTCACTGCGAGACCCATTTCCATTGCCAGAATGAGGAAGGAAGAGTTTAGTTGCAGGTGAAAGCACTGTTCTCTGTTAATGTGAGTGATCCGATCAATCGTTTTTATTGCTCCTTGTCTGAGGTGGCGGTGTATATCTTCCCAAACAAGTAGCTATAAAACCTTTATGAGATCCCCACTTGCCACATATTTTGTTCATGCCATAAATTTTGAGTTTGACGCTTAGTCATGTTTTTCTCATTGCTGGTCCTTTTTCAGCGCTCCCCATTGTTCTCACCTTTGAGATAAATTAGTCCTGGGCAGAGCTACAACTAGTAGAGAAGCACCATACTGACTCAGTTGAGTACTAAGCCTCTGGCTGTAACTACCTGAAGTTTCTGCCACTGCTTGTAGTTGTTTTTATTTTTAAGTCTTTTCCATTCTGTTGTCACATCTCCCGTGTTGTTCCTTCCTAGTTAATATGATGGTGATGAAAACAACTTCAGTAGATAGGAATGATCCCAGCACTGCTTACAGCATCATGTTGGGTGGCACAGAGAGCCTTTGGAAGACCCTCAGTTTAGGCGGATGGTTATCTGGGAATCTAGGGGTTGGCTGAATGTAAAGTCTCCCTCTTGAATCTTGGAGTCGAACTCTGGTGGAGCCAACTGCACAGGGAAGAGCTGTCTGGCTACTCCAAATCTGAAGGTACAGGAGAGATCTGGCCAGGGGCCTTTAATCTCTAACAAAAAAGCACTAGCTATATGCCAGAAATGTGTTATCCCAGTATCCACAGGGAGCTGTTGAGGAAGAAAAGTCATCCCCACTGCAGGCCAGCTTCCCTGAGCTGGCAAGCCCTGAGCAGAGAGCGTGGAAGTGGTTCCTAGGATGATGTGTGCATGTGTTTGTATGTCATTACTGTGAGTACATCAGAGTTTTTTCTGACTTTTTGTCAGCAGGCAGGCAGGTACTCCCTTCCCCAATTTTTCTTCCAGGTAGTAGGATATCCTCTATCATGGCCTGGCTCAGGATATCCCCCATGAAAACAGGATGCCATTCCATGGACTTTTTTAGGACCAGGCTGGATTTAATGCACCTTTCCCTGTACGTATTTGCTTCTTTCTTCCAGGATGACAGTTGAGTGCTTGTGAAAATTTTGGGAGGTGGGAAGACAAAAAAGAGAAAAAACTGTTTGAAGTCGGTGTCAAAATTGTTACCAACATCAATGTCATTTGAGTAGTGAGGTCAGACAAGCACCTTCTCACAGACCAAACCCATAGTTTTGAAAAAAAAAAACCAAACCAAAACAAAAAACCAATACTGCTTTGCTGGCATCGTGATGCCCTCTGCATTATATCTTTTCTCCCACGTTTCTGCAGCAAATATAAAATTATTATAGGCTGTGTGCAACCTTTGAACTATTTTGGTTGGCTCCCCACACCGCATGACCCTGGCAAGATCACATACTTTTTACTGTTCATTCCCTCCTGCTCCCTCTGACTTAGAGGTGGGGGTAAAAGGGGAGGGGGAAGAGTGAGAAATCATGGGTGCTTATCAAAGTTAAATTATAAGGGTGGTGTAAAAAACAGGAAAAGACTGAATAAGCAAGCTAAGGAAAGGCCACAACAGCATCTGTGTAAGAGATAATTCACCCAATTTGTCCAGCTAAACAATTCTGTCAAGTTTACTGAGGGCTGCAAAATTGGCAAACCGCCTCATCTCCTCTGAGAAGCGCAGAGGCAGTGTGGGCTTAACCCTTCTGTTTGCTGTTTAAAGAACTGATTTTGCAAACCCTTACGCAAAGCAGCTGGGATGACCTTACCCAAATTATTGGCTTTAATAAGGATTTCTGGTACAAGCAAAATTGAGTTGGGCAGGAGTCGGCCCTCCTGTCGCAGTCATGACAACTGTGTTCATGAAAGTCGGTGGGCTCGCTCGTGCCTTTGGGCACTGCCTGAAGCTGCACAGCAGAAGATGCAGCTTGTCAGGGATGCACCTGAGGGATGCCACCCTGAAAGAGATGTGAGCCCCTAGCTCTGGTCCCTCTGAGAAGCCAGGCCTCGTGCAGAGCTCCCTCCCTAGCTTTCATCAGAAGGAAAAACCTCGGGGTCTATGTTTGCACAGCGTGCTTTCTAGCCCCCGGGCAGGTGTGGTACCTACACCTATTGAGTGAGCCCTGTGTGGTTGTAATATTGAGCAGCAGGCTGCTGGTCTCTCCAATAACTTGCTTTTTCTGCACAGTATTAGCTCACAGGCATGCATATATATATGTGTGCGTGTGGTGTGCCCATGTAACAAATAATGGATTCCTTTAAAGATGCTTTTTGTTGAAATGTCCCTTAAGACATGCCGTACAGACAAAAAAAACCAAACCAAAACCCACTCTATTGTGCCTAGGCATAGTGCTGAGCTAATGACTCATGGAAGCCCTGGGAGAGATCGCACACCCCGCTCACTCTTTGCTTCAGTAAGAGATGTCTTAGGTGTCAGCTGTGCAATCCAGTCTGTCTTTCTGAGTCAAATACCCTGATAAGGGCATGTGCATGAATGGAGATAAGACTCTTCTGCATCAAGGAGGTATTCAGCAGTTTGTTCCTATGCATCTGAGCTCAAGAACAGGCTACCCAGCAGGGGTATAAGTTGCAATATAGTCTAAATTACGTCTAAGCCCCCTTCAAAATTATATCAGAAAAAATACGTGATACAAATAAGTGTCTTAGAAGGCTAAATAATGCTGAAATTTGGCAGGATTAGGCTCACATAGGAGATTACATTGGCAGAAGAGAAACGTCTGTAAAATGCTGACACATGAGATAAAGTACAAGTGAGAATGGCATTCACCCAAGGTCGTGGTTTTAGAAGGAAATAGATGAACTGGATGTGTGGCTTTTGTTCCAGGGAGCCTTTAAATAATGTGATGCTGGATGCTGTCCTGGTAAGGTAGTACAGAAGAAGCAATAGTTAAATAAGATGTACATATGACAAATGGTTTTCGTCATGCTCCAGCAGCAATGTAAGAACTGAAGAATTTACACATCTGCTCAATAAAAATGAAGTCTGATATTTACAAAAGCTATTTTTAAAAACACAAGTTCCCTTCAACAACACATTCATGAAATTCCCAAGCGCTAATGCTAGTGTCAAATTATTCCCATTGCACAAATGGGCTGTCTTGGAGCAAGCTCAAGTATTTTTAACATGGCGCTGGATAGCAGTGGATAGGTATACCCTATGAAAAGAAAGAGTAAAGATAGCTCTGGGTTTATGATGTAATCCTGGGCTTCGAAATTGTGATGTGCTCTCCAGCTCTGTTACACTCCATGAGTCCTTACTGAGTTTCGATTTCTTGCTATCAAATACAGACTCCAGCACTGCTGTAGCCCATCACAGGGAGACATAAGGGTGTTAACGGGAAGGAAACATCTCTGAGAAAACAGAGCACCACTTTTGCACCACCTGAAGCATCCTTTTGACAAGCTGCTTTAGACACCTAAGAGCTCTGTGGTGAGGAGGAAGAAAATCAAGGTCTTTCTCTCTTGTTTGCAAGCCTGGAGAATAAGCAAATGTCAGCTGTAACCCTTACAGATGGTGTGGGTAACCACTGTTGTGTAAATCCCTGGGAAAGACCCCAAAGCATCAAAAATGGAGACATAATCACAACTTGTTGAACATGACTTATATTTTTTTTTTGTGACTGAAGCCTCGTGCATTATTCCTATCTCTCAACAAAGAGCTATGGCAAAAAATGCATTTTTGTTTTTTATTGGAAGTACTGAAAAGGAAGGCAAGGGAGGCCACAGTTTGCTTTCACTTGGAGGGATGTCCAGTACACCTGGAATCGACTGCCCCAGGGATGGAAACACAGCCCCACCATTTGCCATGGACTGATCCAGACTGCATTGGAACACGGCGAAGCTCCAGAGCATCTGCAGTACATTGATGACATCATCGTGTGGGGCAACACAGCAGAAGAGGTTTTTGAGAAAGGGAAGAAAATAGTCCAAATCCTTCTGAAAGACGGTTTTGCCATAAAACAAAGTAAGGTCAAGGGGCCTGCACAGGAGATCCAGTTTTCAGGAATAAAATGTCAAAATGGACGTCGTCACATCCCAATGGATGTGATTAACAAAATAACAGCCATGTCTCCACCAACTAGCAAAAAGGAAACACAAGCTTTCTTAGGCGTTGCGGGTTTTTGGAGAATGCATATTCCAACTTACAGTCTGATCGTAAGCCCTCTCTACCAAGTGACCCAGAAGAAGAACGATTTCAAGTGGGGCCCTGAGCAACGACAAGCCTTTGAACAAATTAAACGGGAGATAGTTCATGCAGTAGCCCTTGGGCCAGTCTGGGCAGGGCAAGACGTAAAAAATGTGCTCTACACCGCAGCCGGGGAGAACGGCCCTACCTGGAGCCTCTGGCAGAAAGCACCCGGGGAGACTCGAGGTCGACCCCTCGGGTTTTGGAGTCGGGGACACAGAGGATCCGAGGCCCGCTGCACTCCAACTGAGAAAGAGACATTGGCAGCGTATGAAGGGGTTCCAGCTGCTTCGGGAGTGGCTGGCACTGAAGCACAGCTCCTCCTGGCACCCCGACTGCCGGTGCTGGGCTGGATGTTCAAAGGGAGGGTCCCCTCTACACATCATGCAACTGATGCCACGTGGAGTGAGTGGGTCACGCTAATCATACAATGGGCTCGGACAGGAAACCCCAAGTGCCCAGGAATCTTGGAAGTAATTATGGGCTGGCCAGAAGGCAAAGATTTTGGAATATCGCCAGAGGAGGAGGTGACGCGTGCTGAGGAGGCCCCACTGTACAATAAACAACCAGAAAATGAGAAGCAATGTGCCCTGTTCACTGATGGGTCCTGTCGTATTGTGGGAAAGCATTGGAGGTGGAAGGCTGCTGTATGGAGTCCTATACGACAAGTGGTAGAAACTGCTGAAGGAGATGGGGAATCAAGCCAATTTGCAGAAGTAAAAGCCATCCAGTGGCTTTAGACATTGCTGAACGAGAAAAGTGGCCAATGCTCTATCTCTACACTGACTCATGGATGGTGGCAAATGCCCTGTGGGGGTGGTTACAGCAATGGAAGCAGAGCAACTGGCAGCGCAGAGGCAAACCCATCTGGGCTGCAGCACTGTGGCAAGATACTGCTGCCCGAGTAGAGATCCTGGTCGTAAAAGCGCGTCACGTAAATGTTCAAGTACCCAAGAGTTGGGCCACTGACGAACATCAAAACAACCAGCAGGTGGGTCAGGCTGCTAAGATTGAAGTGGCTCAGGTGGATCTGGACTGGCAACATAAGGGTGAATTATTTATAGCTCGATGGGCCCAGGACACCTCAGGCCATCAAGGAAGAGATGCAACATATAGATGGGCTTGTGATCGAGGGGTGGACTTGACTATGGACACTATTGCACAGGTTATCCATGAATGTGAAACGTGCGCTGCAATTAAACAATCCAAGCAGTTAAAGCCTCTGTGGTATGGAGGGCGATGGCTGAAATATCAATATGGGAAGGCCTGGCAGATCCATTATATCACACTCCCACAAACCTGCCAAGGCAAGCGCCATGTGCTTACAGTGGTGGAAGCAACCACCGGATGGCTGGAAACATATCCCGTGCCCCATGCCACCGCCCGGAACACTATCCTGGGCCTTGAAAAGCAAGTCCTGTGGCGACATGGCACCCCAGAGAGAATGGAGTCAGACAACGGGACTCATTTTCAAAACAACCTCACAGACACCTGGGCCAAAGAGCACGGCATTGAGTGGGTATATCACATCTCCTGTCATGCACCAGCCTCTGGGAAAATCGAACGATAGAATGGACTGTTAAAGACTGCACTGCGAGCAATGGGTGGTGGGACGTTCAAACATTGGGATACACATTTAGCAAAGGCCACCTGGTTAGTCAACACTAGAGGATCTGTCAATCGAGCTGGCCCTCCCCAACCAAAACTTTTACATACTGTGGAGGGGAATAAAGTCCCTGTAGTACACATAAAAAATATGCTGGGGTTATTCCTGGTTTGGGTAAAGGCAAACCCATTTGTGGGATTGCTTTTGCTCAAGGACTTGGGTGCACTTGGTCAATAATGCGGAAAGACAGGGAATTCCGATGTGTACCTCAACAGGATTTGATTTTGGGTGAGAATAGCCAATGATTTGAATTGTATGATGTTAATTGCTATATAATACTGTATGTCATCACTACTATGGTTGCTATATGCCATATCAACAGTATTCCGGTCAGAATCACCCAGATTAATGAAGAATGAGCTTTGATGAAACCAAGCAAAATGCAGCATTGATGGAACCAGAAGTGGCTTCAGCATGCAACAATCCAACACCACACAACATCTCTCCTGCCCTGAAGGAGTGTTATGACAGATGGAGCCCAAAGTCATAGACTAAATGAACTCAGTGGACATTTTAGAGGGATGGCCCATAGACTTAGGGAATGATATCTGTGTGTATATATCAAAAGACAGGAAAAGTGGTGGTGATTACCTGGAATGTATTGGAAAGTCTGGGACCCAGGTATGACGTAGATGGTATAGAATAAGGGGTGGTTATTGTCCTGGTTTCAGCTGGGATAGAGTTACTTTTCCTCCTAGTAGCTGGTATAGTGCTGTGTTTTGGATTTAGGATAAGAATAATGTTGATAGCACACTGATGTTTTAGTTGTTGCTGAGTGGTGCTTACACTAAGTCAGAGACTTTTCAGTTTCTCATACTGCCCTGCCAGTGAGGAGGCTGGGGGTGCACAAGAAGCTGGGAGGGGGCACAGCCAGGACAGCTGACCCCAACTGGCCAAAGGGCTATTCCATACCATATGGCGTCATGCTGAACAAAAAACTGGGGGGAGCTGGCTGGGGTGGGGGCGTGGCTGCTGCTCTGGAACTGGCTGGGCATCAGTCAGCAGGTGGTGAGCAATTGTATTGTGCATCACTTGTTTTGTATATTCTTTTATCATTATTATTATTTTCCCTTCCTTTTCTGTCCTATTAAATCATCTTTATCTTAACCCATGACTTTTACCCTTTTTCCGATTCTCTCCCTTATCCCACTGGCAGGGGGAGTGAGTGAATGGCTGTGTGGTGTTTAGCTGCCTGCCGGGTTAAATCACAACAAGGGATTTTAACTATTTTGGAGTGGAGAAAAGTGAGCGAAGGAAATCCAATATTGAACAGCCTCATAACAAATTGATGTGATCTGAGTCTACCAAAAATAGTAGGTAGTTTCTGCAGAGAGTATTTTGAGGAAACCTCTCTGTTTTTGATTAAGCCACTGGCTTGTTTACTGGGGTGGATTCAGTTGTGTGTAACAGAGTTCAGCTACTCCAACTGAGTGAATTCTTTGTCTCTTGTCCCCTAAAATTATTTACATGTATAAATTTAATATTTTTGTCCTGGGTTTGCTTTGTTTCTGCAGATATCCTAACAAATTAGGAAAAGGAAATTCCATAAGGACAATGGACTTCTTTAAATGTATTTGTAAAAAATAAATATTCCGTCAGTTCAGGGCTGACAAGAGTCCTAAACTATATTGATAGGATGGAAGCTGCATGATTGCATCACATGTTGTTGAAGTGGGAAGAAGAAAGAAGATAAAATTCCCTTAGTCCCCCAAATAAATCCCCACCTGATTAATTAAATTAATGAGTTCTAACTCAAATCCATGTCTTACAGTTATAGTTTTGCAATTAATAGAATAAGAAAGTTGTCTTGAGCCCTGTGTGCCTGATGAAACCTATCATGCATTTGAATTCTGTCTATCAACTACTTGCTAGAAGGTGCTTTTGATAAATCTACAAGCTGAGACTGCATTTGACAAATAATTTGGGGAGCAACAAATATTCCAGAAAGAAGCATTGGCTGATTGCAGAACAAAAAAAGAAACGAGATTCACTAAGGCTGGTATGAATTATTCACTGATGACTAATAATAACAAAAAACCCATCAAAATGGGCTAGATGTGCTATCCCTGCCTTATTAACAACCCACAGCTGATATGGAGCTCTGCAAGTTTGTCAAGGGGCTAGACCGGTTTACAGGAGGAAGTTGAATCTCTTTAGCCTAATATAGCTACTGGTTTAGTTACAGTGGTGCCAAACACCCAGGGAAACACTCTTAATCTAAAATAAGCACTATTCAGACTAAAATATGTGTGCTTTTATGCAGTTCTCCAGACTGGTTTAAATAAGTAATTTAAAAAAATCACATTTTTATTTAAAACAGTGCTTTTTGCTCCTTGCTCAATCTTTTCATTTTTTCTGTGAAACTTGTAGTACATTTGGAATAGGAGCTAATCCACATAACTTGAGATTGAGATGTCTGCGTTATTACTCTTGCATTAAACATTTGAACCATAATAATAATCTGTGAATAGATAAAACAGTGTACATGTTGACAGCATTTTAAACAAAGGAAGAAATACATTTTTAGAACAAGTCGCATGTTGCATTTTCTGTGTTGAGAAAGGTCAAATTCTAGACTGGTCACAAGCCAGAGATTGCAGTCAATGGCATTACTTGAAGGAAACCAAGAGGAGAGTGTGACGATGCGCCTTTGTGACCAGCAAACTGAAGACACTGAAGAGTCAAAAAAGCAAAGAGTATGATTGACCTGCTCTTCCCAGGTCAACTGGCAAAGCTTAGTAAGGCCATGGTGATTTAGGAAGCTTTCTGACAGTATCTGCTGAAAGCTTTTCAGGGCAGATGCTTTGGTTAAGTTCATTAACTTGTGTTTGAAGTTAGCTTGGATACAGATGAATCATATGTTGATATAATGTTAGACCTAAATGAGTTTATGAGTCTAAAGCCAGTAGGCATTCAGTAGAAATTGGGCCCCCTTTGACTGTTCCAGCAAGAAGTCATCAGTTGTGGGAGGAATAAGTGTATGAGTGTAGTAATGATTTAATCACACCAAGCACATCGTATTATCTCAGCAGAAGGCCTCATGATCAAAGCAACTAACTAGTAATAACAGCAGGGTCCTGGTAGAATGGTAAGCAAAGTGGGGAAAGTCCATGGCATGTTATTTGCTGTTGCTCCACTGAGGTCAATGGAGTTGTACAAATTAACAGCACCTGCTGAGGACTGCGTAATTTAAAATATTAGAGCCCCCCAAAAAGATATTCATACACTGAGTTAAACTGCTGGAAGAGCAAACATTAAGTTCTGCTGGTACCACGCCAGGGAAGCATATCCTGCTAAAAATTCTGCAGAGGACTGCCAGAAAATCAGTGAGCATTTGCAGTTAAAAAGTTGTCAAAATAGTCTTGTAAAAATAGACTTACTGTGAATAATGAAAAATACAGGTGAAAAATGTGTACATCTAATGAGTGAACAGAAAGCCGAATGAGTTAGAAATGCTTTAAATGACATTTTTCTTTGTGTTAGATAAAGGGCAGCTTTCTAATTAAGTCAACAGTTATATATAAAGTGGGGATATATTTTATGACCATGTGAAGTTCAGAAGTTTAGAAAACATAATAATCATTTGTTAGGGATTCAGAAGATTCTTAAAAACTTTAGAAGCAAACTGTAATCTTACTGCAGGTTTTCATAGAGCAGACAGTAACATCATGGATAAGAGATGGTACTTTGGGGGAAGGCAGGGCTCTTGCAGCTGAGGATGAGCTGGGTGCTCTCTGTGCCTCACACTGTGTATCCTCCACCTGAAGAAACCCTGGCATGAAGGAAGGAGAGGACCCAGCATGTGCACAGGGAGGCTGCCTGGCCTGGGTGATAGAGGGAAGCAGGACTACAGAGAGCTGCCATGCCTTTTTGTGCAGGGTTAAACGTTCATTGACTCTGCTGAAGAGTGCTATGTCATTTGAAGATTCGCACTGATGTGAATAAAGATTTTAAAAGGCAAGAGTTTGGGAATGGTGTAAACCCTGATAACCTTGAACCAAGGAGTTCATTATGGCAGTTAAAGGAAAAGTTGCTCTTGGACCAGTAGTTTTCTAATTGGAATGGCTTCCTTAAGGGAGTGCCATGGAGTAGCTGGTGTTAACTCCCTGGTGAACGCACAGTTGTCTGCTGGAATCAGTCTGGTGTCTTGATACGTGCTCATGTGGCCCAAAGAAAGGGTATGTTAAAATCACACGAATATGTCTAAAGTCACCTTTATAGAACTTGTTTAATTTCTATAGAATCTTTTTTGTTTTACCCTTATTAGTTCCACATGACACTTCCTCAGAGGAAGGCAAGAAAAAAACCTGAAAGAATAAAAATCTTACTCATCCCCCAATCCATGCATTTTTGTACACTTCACATAGAAATACAATAGATTGGTTTTGCTCTCTGCTGGTGGTTATGCTTTTGTCTCCTGCTGCTAAGGACATCTTCTTGGGTTCACAGAGTTCTTTCCATCTAGGTGTCTGAAGATGACATGTAGATTTTGGAGTTCAGTGACAGAAATAAGATCAGTGATACAACCTAAGTCAGTGAGTCAATCAATCAATCCATCCATCAATCAGTCAGTCAATCAGTACACTGGTTTCATAGGCATTTCAGAATATCACCTTACTTCTACGCCAGGACTGATGAACTCAGTAGCACCTTGGGGGCTGGCGGTGGTCAAATATTTTCTCACACAATAGAGGCTTGCTGTAGCTGAGCTTGTCAGCCTGTTGTTTCCTTCTCTTCTGTTTCTTTCTCTTTCTGCACTTGTTCTGTTATTGTCTGCATATCCACAGCCTCAGATCTTTTAGCACTTTGCCTTAAAATCTTCTGCCCTCTCTAAACACCATCAGTAGTCACCCCTCAGACAGTAATGGTTTTTTTCTATCTTGTTTGGAACTCATGTATCAACTTTCTGCCACTCTGCAAACCTTAAGCAAGTTAGTAATTCCACTCCAAGTGACACGAGAGTGAAGTTGCACAGATGGGTATGTGCTCGCTGAATTTTTGCAGCTGTGTGAAGTATGCCTGAAAAGTTCTGGAGTATTTTTGTGTCTGAAATACACCATACAAAATATATTTTTAGTCTACTAACACATTGTGTTAGACATAAAAGACACATGAGCAAAATCAATCCCAAGCCTATTGACTTATAAAATGGCAAAAGAATGGATTCCTGATGTAAATATTATTTATTTCTAGCCTATTCTGGGACATGTTTAGGCTTATCTAAGCAATTTTCCCCAAGCTATCTCAGAGTCTTCTTTAAGACTCCAGTAGTTTTCCTCTTTTTCTCATTGCCTCTCTGATATTTTTTTATTTAATGATCTTCACATCATAGCAGCCTTTTCTGCAATGGAAAAAGGGTTGAATGCGTTTCTCCCACTCCTTGTTATTTTTGAGGAGGGACTGCTAGAGGAAGAACTCCTTGTGCTGGGTCATTCAAGGGGCTGAAGATCAAATTCCCAAAGGTGCCTGAGGTGCGTATGCTGCTCTTACAGTCTGACTATCACCCATGCATGATTACAAGGACTGAACTGGGATTCTGCATAAGAGTTTTCCAGTATCCCCAGCAGACACTTTTTTTTCCTTCAGTTTCATGACACTGACGAATGCCAGATGTGTGTTAGTATTGGCATTACCAAGATATTCTCTCTCATTGTAGAGAGGCAACAGTGGATACTGGGTTGTTTAATCTGGGTAGGCCTATTTAATAGGCCAATTAATTAGAGGAATGATGACTCTGCAGGAGTATGATATATAAGGACAGTGCTTTAGCAGCAACAGAAGAGCTGCAAATGCTAACATTACACTGATCTACACATTACACTTACTTTATGCATTTAGGGTTTGTCATAAGACCAGAAAACCTTGAGCTTAGAGATTAGAATCAAAATTTACGCACCTGGGAGTGTGAAGAGGCAGCGCTTTGAATTTATCGTTAAGTGCTTAAACTCTGAGAGAACTTTATATCTTTCCACAACAACTTCTGAAATTGATAGAATCCTTTCCAACAGTTAAGAAATTTTTACTTAAAAGTCAACTTTCAGACATCCAGATGAAGAATGTCGATATTAACTTCTGGAATTTCATAACAGATGAATATTTTAAAACATCAGAGCTTCTGGGACTTAGTACTGAGAAGAGTGTGTATATTGGGGGCTAGAAAGAGTTTGGGGTTTAGTTTGTTTTTTTTACTGAAATGTATCCTATTTCACTTCTGCCGCTTTATGGAAGGAGCTCCCAGTTATGAAAGGTCTGTAGTGGTCTTATATTAGAAGACATTTTTTACCTTTTTATTTTCCAAACCTGGACATTTCACTTTTAAAGCAGACCTGTGCATTCTCTCTTCAAGTTACCTTCAGTGTAGCTGAAGGATGGCATTCAGCACCTAACCTAAAAATTGAATTCCTCACACAAGTTCAAGAATCAAGGTGAAATACTGAGAGAAGACACTGCTTATTATAATCAAAAAGGAAATGAGGTACAAAGAAATGAGAAAAAAAAAGCAAGGACATTACCATCCAAGCAAGCTGGAATACTGATATTTTTCCCCAAGCTTGAGGACAGCAAATACTTGTGGGCAACAGCAAGTTTGGAAATACGAAACAAATCATGTCAGATCACCCTGCCTGCCTTTTTTTGCTGAGATGTTTGGCTCTGGTGACAAGGAAAGAGCAGTGGATGTTGTATTCTTTGACTGTAGCAGTGCAAGGAGGTATGGGTGGAGGGCAGCCTGGGTCACAGTGACCATGAGAAGACCAGGGTTTTTAACCCAGGCCTTGACTAACTACTTGGCCTTTATTTTATTATCTGAGCTCAGTTCTTTTGGGAATTGTGAATGAACAGGATACGGATTCCTATTTCCTCCTTTTAACAGGGATGGTGGATCCTTCTCAGTAGAAATTTCATCCATCTGTAGATACGGAAATCATCATAATGCTCTATTTGGCTTCTGCTAGTTCAATACTATAAAGGCATCAGGTGATGGAAACTAATAAACTAATTTTGTTTATATATAATATAACAGATATAACAGATTCTGAACATAACTTCCTTCTGAATATAACTTTCAGAATAAGAGAAACTAGTTTATGCTTCTATGCATAAAGTATTTTTAATCTGTTGAGCCAGACATTTTTGTGGGAAGAACTGAACTTGCTTTAAAGATGGAGTTTGGTACTTAGGATGTTCATAGTCAAAAAAAGTTCTTGGCATGGTCTATGGTAATTAGCTGAAGATCTAATTTTGTCAAGGTCTTCTGATACTAAGATGCAAATAAAATGTTGTAAGGTTCCTCTAATTGTGCTTTACGTGGATCTCATAAACCTGAAGCTCTGTTAGGAGAGCATTTATCATTGACTTTTTGAAGAACTATGTTAATGAAGGTAGCTGAGAGAGACTAGGTCCTTCAAAAAGAATCATAAAATGTTTGAAGAGTATATTTTTCACCATGGGTTTTGGTTCATAAGCTGTTATAGTGCCTTCACAGATAATCACTGTCATTTTCTTTCTTCTTGAAAACTTTGAAGAAAGTTCATTCCTTCATTGTTGTTGCAACAACTCCAGCTTGCAGGACAAAACCTGACTCTCTTCCACTTCTCCCTATTTTCCATTTCTTTCATAGGCTCTTTGCTCTCCATACCCTGCCCTGTTCTGAAACGGTCCTATCTTGAGTTTCTTCTGGGCACCCTTGTCTCCGCCACATTGGGTCTTGGTTTGACAGCTGCAAGTAGGAGTCTGTCTATTAACACTCAGAGTGTCTGCTTCAAACACACTCAGCTTCCCACTAATTCTTCTGGAGATGATCTGCCAGTTGGTGATTTCCCAGGTCTGTTTGTTGGGGATGAAATCCTCTGGCTATTGCACAGAATTTTTCTGATACCCATGTCTCTCATGACATCTGTTTTCCTCTCTGATATTTTGCCTTGTGGAACATTTGCAAATGGAGGGAAAGGATGGTGATGTCTGACCATCAGCTCTTCTGTGAAGGTCAGACTCAGGCAGACACTCTTGCTTTTCCTGATGGTTGGTACTCCAGGCTCTCCAGTATACAGACCCAGACATAAAAAAGGCTCTGCAGGTTATTTTTGAAAAGGAATAATCTACATTAGTTTAATTTGTCTAAATAATGGAAAACAGATGGTAATTTTTAAGATCTTAGATTAAAAAGGTATATCTTAGAGACCTAACGGGCTGCTGTCAAGGACAGTTCAGTTCCTTTCATTAATTCAAAGGAAGAGAAAGTAAGATCATCCTGCAGATACACAGCTGAAGTTGATTTATTAAAACCTTATGACTCACCAACTTCCTCCTCCTTCTCAAACCTAAATTTTGGATTGAAATCCTTTTAGCAAAATTCCTGTAGGCAATAACGAGGGTGTTCTTCATCAATCTGTGATGGATTGGATTTAGTAGACCCCCAATTCCAGACAGTCATTCCTTGCAGGCTCAGTATAGTCTGACTCACAGTTCATTGCTGCTACTTGTTTTTTCTCCTGTGTCTTGATTCACCTCTTTTTCTTTGATGAGTAAATGAATATGTCATTAAAGAAACAAATCCAGTCTCTCTCTTTCTCTCTGAATAAAAGATTCATGGCTGAGGGGCTAGGGAGTAAAATAAGAACTGAGGGTTAGTGACTGGTTATCCTGAAGGTCCTGTTTTCCAAGACTGAGCTCTTTCAGAAAATGAGGTAGTATTGATGTATCTGATGAGGGAAGCACTAAAACGGAGAGTCCAAAATTATTAATTGATTTTGAAGAATTGGACCGTTGCTGAAAAGGCCAACATCTTAGGAGAAAAAAAAAACAAACAAAAACCCCAAGCAATCAAAAGATTAACACTTTCAAGGTATATAGTACACTGGCAAATCTAGATTTTTGCCAACAGACAAGCAGCAAAATGGCTGCAGTTGAAAATTCAGAATAAGCATGCTGACTTTTTGTAGCCAGAGGTGGGGTTTATGGAGACACTGTGGTAACAGTATGAAAGAGGGAAAAGTGATGGATACCAGAAGAATGGCATGCTCTGCAATTAGAGCGGGGGGAAAAACACTTGTGCATTTTGTCTGAAAGCCTGTGCACTAAGAATTGCATTGTCTGCTGTAATTAACTGAGTGAAATAAGTTATTCTTTTGCAAAGAGGAAGCCCTCTGGGCAGTGTTGTGGTTTGCCCTGTGTCATAGGTGATCTTGACTGTGAGACAGGGCAGGTGAAAAATGTCTCTGATATAATTTAGGTGATAATATGCTGTATTCACCATGCTAAAAACTGCACATGAATGAAATTGCACCTACAGTGAATTTAATGGCTGCCATGTGCCAATGGAATGGAATAAAGCAATGGGGATAGAGCAGCGGATGTGGTCCTGGGTCTCTGCTGTTGACATGCCATGTCTCTTCATGCTTAGCAAGGGGATCATGAACTCTGACCTGGCTCTGGGCTTTGTTATTTCAACTTCCATCAAGGCTGGTAGATCACACATTGGTCTCCTTCACAACTGCCTGCACTAATGCCGCAGCTGAAGGCTTTGCAGGTACTCTGCTGAATATCTGTGCACACAAAAGGTTTTATGAAAGTCAGCTGGGTCTGGCATCCTTGTCTTCGTTCTCAGTCTTTTGTCCTTTACTGTGTTGCCAAAATTCAAGCAAATACAAGCACATTTATGAGAAAGGCATTGCAGACATCAGTGTTACCCAAACAATTACTTCTTACATGAGAAGTACGTTGCCCTGTAAATCTGTAATTTTCCATCATGAATTATTCATGGATGTTACTGAAGTCACAGACAGGAAACTCGTACGTACAAAGTTAGCTAAACACAATCGTTCATTTATGGAGAGGACTCAGTCATGTGAAGGCTTACCATATGGCCCCCGCTAGTAAAAGCAGAGATCCAGAGCCATATTTTCTGCTGGTGTACACAGGCATAGCTCCATTGACTTTAATGAAGCTGCAATTTACATTAGCTGAAGATTTGGCGCCTTTCCTTTGAGAGGTTTTGTTGTTGTTTCTCTACTGATCCATTTATTTTTCCTTGTGTTGGTTAGAATGTGGTTATAAATCCAGGTTTATAATCTCTCCTCTACAACTGTTTAGGGGTTTTGTCTCTTCTAACCCATAATATGAATATTTCATGGGGGAAGCTCGATATTTTGTGCTTTTCTTGAGATTCAAGAGAATTCAAATGTTTAAACAAAGATGAGAAAAGGGGCTTGAAAAACATTACTACTATGGTAGCAACATTATGTTGCTACCATAACACATTCAAATTAGGAGGGATTCAGAGCACCTTGTTTCAGGGACTAAACATCTTTTAAGATTAGCATCTCCTGTATTAAAAATGAACAGTAAATTGTTACAATGGGTTTTGTTTGTCTCCCTCCTAATCTTCCAGCACTGCCTGGTGCCATATCATTTTTTTTGGGAACATGGGCCACCTCTGTAATTTCTCCCTTACACACAGGTTTCTTGCCCCATATTACTTGAGAGCACTCTGAAAACAGGATGGCTTTATGGGCTACCTGGAGGCTTTCTATCATGACCTCATGAAGGCAGTAAGTGGGCAGTGGTCTGCATGTTGGAAGCTCTGGCTACAGCAGCCCTCTATGTTCAGTGCTGCCTGGACCTAGGTTACACCTCCAAAAGCCAGGGTATTCAAGAGGTACAAAGATTAGTGAATTGCAGTATTTTCTGAAAGGTGTTGTAGATTGGGGGAAGAGATGCAATTAATAATAATTAAAACTGTCTTGCAATGTGATTGGACAATTCCACATATTTTTACAGCAAAAGTCTAAAATTCATTAGATTGTGCTTAGTAAACATGCAAGGACATTACAGAATAAGATTGCATCTGAATGCATTGACTTAAATGATGATTCACTACAATTTTTCCTGAGCTGCTGGTTGGACAAGGCAGCCAATAGCCAGCGAAATGTATTTTAAGCCACCCCAGATACTCCAGGCTTGGTAAAATTGCTACTAAATATTCCTCCAATAGCCAGCGAAATGTATTTTAAACCACCCCAGATACTCCAGGCTTAGTAAAATTGCTACTAAATATTCCTGTCCTTGCCTAGGAACAATTGATCAGGATGATAATTTGCAAAGCACACAAATATTAGCACATCTAAGAAAATCTCTGCTGTCTACAAGGGCACTGTTTTAATGCCAAACTTTTGTGTCTGGTCAGCTCTTAACAAGCAGCAGGCTTGCTAACAAGGTTTAAGAGTATATACAAAAGCTCTCAGTCATAATACACTTTCTCTGCAGCACACGGAGCAAGGAAAGAAGTATTTCTGAGATGAGAAAGGCATAACCACATGCAAACGTGAGTCCTTGTTAGTGCTGCAGCCTTGCACCCTGCCGAGTATAGGAATAGGCTGCAGGTGAGAAGACTGAAGAGCTGACCTACATAAAACCTACCTCTGATACTGGCAGGTGGAGAATGTAGCACTGAACTGAATGGAGTCCTGGGGAGCCTCTGGTCTGAATTACACCTACCGTGCAGGTACCTGTCATGGGGCAAAGACATCTTACTCTGTCCCATCTTCTCGAAAGTCAACAGGAGTGCTGCGACTGAGTGTTGTTCTTCACTGTAGCATGGAAGAACAAGAAGGCTGCATGTTGGAGAGATAACTCATACTGGTGTTAGAGCTTCCCTGAGTCCTGGGGCACCAGTGGAACTGGACAGGCCAAGTAAAGGAATTCGTAAATAAAAAGATCAAAACAGGCATTAGTGAGGAACTGTCAAAGATTACTCCTAGCAGGTCCATACAGATCCCTGAATGGGAAAGCAAGGAGAGAGTTCAGATTTTGTAACGCTATCAACACCAGCAGCATGGTAAAGAAAACATGGAATACCAGACCACTAGGTAACTGCCATACCACTCTGGTTAAACTGATGTGTCATACAACTGGCACACCATTCATGCCAGGAAAAACCTGACTTCTTAAGTTAATTACATTCTCCAGTATTAAAACAACAGTTATTTTGAAAATTTTCTTATACTTCCAGTTTTACTTTTCTTGTTTCTTTTTCATTCTTGAATAATGAAGCTAACCTAATAATTTCATTTTGTCTCCGAGAAAAAGTGTATGCTTCAACCTACAATAATTCAATATTGTTTGCATCTTGCACAGTTCCAGGGACACACCAGCTTTATTATTAAAATAAAATGTGTATTTCTTTTCCTCCTGTCCAAATTATGGTCCTTGCTTGAATAGCATACCATTATGCTGATTAGACTTTGTAAAATCTAAACAAGTGGGGCCTGAAATAACCTGTCACATATTTGTTTCTGATGTCTCTAGTAGATGAAAACTTCATGGTTAGTAAATAAGTGAATTCCTCACAGTTACGCAGTAAATCTACATGAGAGCCAACCGCTCAATGTGAAATCCAGTTCCTATCCAATACTTTAACCACATGGGTCTGTGTTTTCTCCTGACCATGGAAAAGATTGCTATTGTGTGGTTCACAGAAGATGGCCACAATTTGGTTTCAGAAAGGACAAATGAAAGTGTGGCTTTGCAAATTATCATTGATCACAAATATGGCTTTACTCCTGGGAAGGGGAAACAGAAGAGGGAAAGAATAAGGTGGCAGTAACTCATGGTTGCCTGCCACAGTGCTGATACCTCATGCCTTCCCTCAGACTCTTGACCCTCTCATGGGCAGCTGTAAGGATTTGGAGAGGAGACGTATGTATTTCTGTGATGTGCCAGGGAATCTCGTATGTGTCCACATCTGAGGTCCCCTGACATGACCCTGCTCCATCATCTGACCCAGGGCTGGTAGGAAAGGGGGCTCTGCCACTCTGCTTGCCTTGGGATTGTGCTACTGCTAATCAAACATCTCCCTTTGTGGAGGCAGGTGAATCCAGGATGTACATGGAAAATATGTTCAAACGTAAATGAAATACAGTTTGTTCAAAGTTCCACAGCAGCCTCTAAACTGGAGGATTTGCCGTGCATCATGCATGTGTGGGTAATTCTGAGTCCAGTTTGGGATGAGCGATTGGAAGCATATGGTTACAGCACTTGTGACAGAGTGTTACTTATAAATCAAAGCAAAAGTTGACTAAGAACCAACCTCAATTCACATCCAGATTTAGACTTAAATTTTGCATATAGTTTTTTGTTCCCTTTTTTCTTTATGGTGAACCCAGTAAAACAAAACAAAAAAATAAAATAAATCCTGGTTCTCTGGGACATCTATTCTTAGAATCAAATGCCCTTCTTACACTTCAAAATGTTTGCCTACACCCAGTCTATCTACATGGACTGGGACTGAAGAAGACTTTTCTGTGTTCATTAAAAATCTCATGGGAAAACAGCAACTAAGTATACTTGGTCATGATCAAGTGAAATAAAGTGTGATGGCAATACATGAAAGAGTACAACAGAAAACATGAAATTCTGCCATTCAAAGACAAAATAGTAAAAGCTATGTGTTATATTTTGCATGTTGTGAAAGGTCAAATTCTAGACTGGTCACGAGCTAGAGATTGTGGTCAATGGCATTACTTGAAGGAAACCAAGAGGAGAGTGTGACGATGCGCCTTTGTGACCAGCAAACTGAAGACACTGAAGAGTCAAGAAAAGCAAAGAGTATGATTGACCTGCACTTCCCACGTCAACTGGCAAAGCTTAGTAAGGCCATGGTGATTTAGGAAGCTTTCTGACAGTATCTGTTGGAAGCTTTTCAGGGCAGATGCTTTGGTTAAGTTTACTAACTTCTCACCACTGATGTGCCAGTTCATTCAGATTTCATGCTGAGGCAAAGAGAGAACAGAAGAATCTCAGTTTTTGAGGTCTGCTTTAAATAAATGCCCCACACATGCCTGACTCAAGTGGAAAAGCTGGACTGTGAATTTACAACAAAGCTTTTCATGCAAGTCAGAATTTCATGTATTCTTTCAACCTGGTTCTTAAACCAGGAATTTCAGACAAAGTAAGAACTAAAAAATACAGTACAGCTTGTTTCCCTTGCTTTGGAGCACCTTGAATCTTGAATGAAATTATAAGTCACTACATAGGCTCATCCCATCTGTTTTCTTACCGTTCTGGCTACAGACACAAAAAAGGCAGAATGTTCATTTCAGGTGTACTTTTGTAAATCTCGGCTAGCTCTGCCTTTCTTTGGGCTTGTTCTGGATTAGAGTAGGAGGATTTAAATATACCCTCCATGAGAAAAATCTCCCTTCTGTAGTTCCTGTGATTTTCATGAAGCTACCGAATGAGATGTGAGATTGTTAACAAGAAGAGTCAGACAGAGATGTGTTTCTAGAAATGCAGTAGGAATGGGAACATATATTTTCATGTGGCTAATATGTCAAGAGCTGAGATAGCCAGAGGCCAATAGCCTGAGCAAATGAGCAGTGACTCATGGATGTTCACTGACATTTGTTATAATGTGAGCAGACTTCTTAAGAATCCTTATGGTAAAAAATCATCCAGTTTAAAGAAAATGAAGATGAAACTAACACCTGATATAACCCATGCCATTGGCTAAAACCAGTCCTATAAAGACATGCTGCAGTGCTATGACAGGGATCCAAAAAAATGTACTCCTAAGAAAGACAAAGTCTGTCTCTTTGTCTTATTACTCCTGTCAACCCAGGAAACAAAGATAACTTTTGAAATCATAGCAGAAAAGGAATTTCTCATCACTTCTACTTGACTTGTAATTTTTCAGAGTCTCATAATACTTGCCTGTCATAGTATTCGGATGTTGTAACGATTGATCAGTTAAGATTAATAAATACTCAGATTTCAGGATGGAAAGCATCCTTACAGAATAATAATCCTGAAACCCAGCAAACTCACAGCCAGAACAGGGGTCCAATGGTTCTGGTTTTCTGTCCCTCTGATCCCTAGCAGGTATTTGTCTCATAAACGTCATTTTGATAACACAAGTTGGCTCTTGCTTTTGTTGCAGGTGCCAAGTTGTGAAAGCCACATATTTGGGCTCAGCAACAGCCAAAACTTTGCTAGAAAGCCTTTCTGAGTAGCTCTGCTCTCAATTTAGATAAAGTGACTGGCCTTTTAAGTGCTCTGAAGAAAAGCTGCAGGAGTTACCTATTCCCTGAGAATTTTTTAATAGCTGGGCTCCTTCTTTTAGGGGAAGAGATTGAGAGCTCTGAAAAGCAAGAATTTTCTGAAGCTTGTCTACATTTTTTCACTGACCTGAAAAGGATATGAAAATAGGCTATCTTGTGAGCTTTCTATTGTTGGCTCTTTTTGCTTATTGAGAAAAACTTTTAGTTGTGGATTTCGAGAGCTTTTTGGTTTTGCTTTTTTGGAGAGGGCTCTATTCTTTCTGGTTCCTGAAGCCTGAAAATTCAGACCATGAGAAAAATTCTCTTTTTTTTCCTCTTGCATTTCACCAAACCTAAAATTACTTTCTGTTTGGTTTGAATTTTCAGATATGCTAGTGTGAGAGAAGTGTTCTTCTAGTTTCTGATTTTCAGAAATCCAGTTTTCAGAAATAACTCCATCTTGAACTGGCAGGCCCAGAAACCCACAGATAACTTGAAGTGGGACAGCCAAAACTGAAGCCAACCTGAAGTCATGAACCTTTCTTCTTGGAAAACACCAAGGAATGGAAAACACCTCTGTGTTTTCCATACGGTGATGAACTGATTAAAACAGAGATGAAACTTTGCTCTTCATAAAGATAAAATCTTACATGACTGAAGATGGCTGGCAGGAGACATGGCATTTTTCTACTCACCTTGCACTCCCCTCTCCTTTCTCGTGGTTTTTACGGGTACTGTATTAAAGAATTTAATAGTTTGCAGGGTGGCGGGCAGCCAGGAGGCTGAGAAGCTGTGCTGAGCAACCTCATGCATGCCTCCTCCTGTCTTCCCACAGCTCCCTCTCCTGTTGTTTCCTTGCATTTAGATTGTGTGAGCTCTTTTGAAGGTCCTGTTTTGTTGTTCTCCTTGTGCAGTGCCCTGGAATAGTGAATTGCTGCCCCATGACCCAGGTCCATAAGAAGGAGGTGCTGATACTACATACCATCACGCTGACTGTCTGAAGAGGCAGGTAACCAGAAGCAATAACTGCACGAGGGGCCAATTGCCCTGTTCGCTTCAGGCAGGTTTTGTTCCGAATGTCAGCAGTTAAAGAGGGGCATATCCAGTGCCTGTTTGTGCAGATTGCTGTAATATAGTTGCTCTAATCACCTCTGGCATCATTTGTAGATTTCTGGAGTTTGAAAACATCCCATCACGTACATCTTTTCTCACTGCTCTAGGATATGACCTTTTTGGTTGGTGCAGTCCCTGATAATGCCATCAATCCTGCCATCTTCAAAACAGCTGTTTTGATGAACATAAATAAAATCTCTCTTAGAATTCTTGATTTTGTCTATGTGCATGTTTTATTAAGAGGAGAAAAAATTTAAAAAAATCTCAGCATACAGTATCTGAATGTCTTGTACAGTGATTATATGATTAAAATTCTCTCAGAATATCTGTCTGCATTTTTGACTTGCACAATGCAACCTTAATGGCTGGTAAGTGCTGAATTTTGTCACAGATGAAAAGAACGCAAAAAGTGCAAAGCTTGTTAACATGAGCCAAGCCTGCCATTTATCTGATATTTTCAGCACACTGAATGTATTTAAGCAGTTTTGCTGCCATTATGGAACTTATTTTAGACGTATCAAGTGCTAATTTTCTTTCAGATCATAAAGAAAGATGAGAGAACAGGAATTTAGTTGTTTTGTTGATAAAGCTTGTCCTAAATCATCATAAAAAAGAACTGCAATAAAGCAAGGCTGCTTGGTGCACACAATGCAGCAAATAGCAGTTCTGTCCTAAGTGACAGAATTAGAAACCAGTTCCTGCTGATACTTCTTATCTGTGCACCGAAGTATAATTGAATCAAAATGATGGGAGCCACAGAGAAGCACAGAAACACACTTCTGTGACAACAGCCTTTCTGTGCTCTGAGACTGCTGGGGCTGTGCTAAAATGACTGAAATCAAGAGGACTGGGAGGAGACAGGGATGAACAGAAAACTTCCTCTCAGGCAGATGTGGGATAGAGACCAAGTATCTTTATGTTCCTGTAATGCAGGAACACTCACTCTGTAGAAGACCACTGATTCATACTCGTCACTGGATTGGACATTTATTTACCTTTTTTCCTGCTCTTTGAGCAACATATAGAGGCTGCAGGATGAGTGTTTGACTACTTGTCTCTGAAAGTGATGATACCAACCCATCCAATATACTCCAGACACTTCTCTTCTTTTGCTGACCTTGGTGGTGGAAGATCAGGATGTTATTACTCAGGTGCTGTGGATTTTTAATTCTGGTCCTAGGAGAATTGCTAGGAGAATTTACAAGCCAGAGGGTGTTTCAGACACAGTGGCTGCACACTTGCAAGGTAGTTTTTAGTCTCAGTGATATAATTCAGGAAGCTGTACTAGTTAGTGATATCTTTGATTGTTTTCTCCCTATATCTACTTTGTCTTCACTTTTTGATTTTATGTGCATGGCTGTGTGTACACTAACATGGTAATATAGGTTTACATTACTAGTAGGAGTGGGAAGGACGCATGACCAAAAGGTAGAAAGCTACTAGTTGAACTCGGTGTACTAGTAGCAACATGAACTACAGGTTACTGCTGAAAGCAACAGTAAGGTTTTGCAGAGGTAGGAGGAAGAGAGATGTCCCATAAGGACTGAAATTCCTGCTCCTGGGGACCTATCTGCAGTTTTGTCTTGAGGTTTGCTTTTCAGTCCCAGGAGAGAAGAATGTTTCAGTTTTCTGAATTCAACAGAGAAAGATAAAGAGTTGATCATACATGAGTTGTAAACAAAGAAATAAACAAACCAAAACCACTCCAGCAAACAAACCAATAATGGAATTACCTGATAATATGCTCACTCCAAAACTCTCCACAGACATCCATGGGCTATGGCTGAAGCCTTCAAATTGTCCCACCAATTACAGTATCAGGTCTAATCTGATGCTTTTTCCTGACAGGGTACCTGGTTTGCTGGGCATGAGAGAAACAGAAGATGTGGTGTATTGCTTCCTGACACAGTGCTATGAGATATTCACATAAACTGCATAGTAGAACACAATACAGACTTATGGTCTGTGGACCTATTTGCTGCCTTATATTGGGAAGATGTTGCAAGTGATGTCCTGAGGGTTAATTGTAGCAGAGAGATAATGTCTTGTTTAATGACTTAAATGATAAAATGGAAATGTTGTGCTAATCGAGATGGAGTGGAGCTGGGAAGGGCTGAGAGCGTAATGGGTAATGGGTTTAAAATTAAATATGATTTTGATAAATTGGAGAAAGTGCACAGTATCAGCAAGATGAAATCCAGTAAGCGCAAATGTAATGCACTATGTTTAAGGAAAAAAAAAAAATCAAGTGCACAAAGAAAAGGTAGGTAACAGAGATGCAGTAGATCACAGACTGAGTCTGCATCAACTGTGCTGTTGGGGAGGAGGCACTTAAAATTAAAATATCAGTTAAAAGAAACATCAAATGTCGGATGTGGGAGGAAATGATGCCCTACTCCTGGGCACTGGTGAGGCCGGGGCCGGGGCACTGTGTCCCAGTGTAAGCAGAGCACTGGAGGAATGTTGGTTACAAACTGGAGAAAGTGCAGGAGGGAACACCAGGAATAATAACAGATTTATGAAACAAGGCCTATGAGGGAAGGTTGAATGAATTAGCTGTGTTCATCTTAGAAATATAAGGCTGAAGGGAGATGAACAGTCGCTGTTTTCCAGAACTAAAATACTTGATAAGGGACGGCAGTAAACCATTCTGCATGACCTCTACATGGGGAAAGTTAAAAGTAACTTCCAGCTAAAGAGAAGAAAAAAGACCTGGTGAGACACTGGGTAATACTTTTAAACTAAGGAGAGATGATCAATAAAAGAAGCTACCTAGGGAAGTTAAGGAATATCTTTTTCTGAATGCTTTAAGAAGAAATAAGAGTACTATCTTTCAGAGGTGATTTAGGATGCACCAAATTATTCCTCAGGAGAAAGAGAAGAGGGACTACCCTGATATAATAATCCTCTCCTGCAGGCTGCTAGGGATCAGGGAAGTAGAAGCTGAGTGTACAGATCCATAGCCTCTGTCCTTTTAAAAGTCACTGATTTGAAGAGATCATCTAGTTTTTCTGGAGACAGAGTGTATCAGTTATATGCTTAGGAATATTTTCCTGTATCTAATGGGTATACGGGGAGCTAGAAACAGATAGAAGAGGTGTGCAGAAGAAGTAACAATGTGATGAAAACGTAGACAGATAAAAATGATAGATATAGCCTTAAAAATCTATTTATTTTTTCATTAGGAAGTTGCTGATGTCTACAATGAAGGCCATAAGTAAGAGAGCGTGTAAACAGGGTTTAGTATCCATCAAATTTTTTGTATTCTTGCTTTTCTTCACCAATGGCCTGTCAATACAATGGGTATTCAATCTATTGGCAGCTGTGCTTTCATGAACCTTACCCTGCAGTATCTGCACTGCTTTCACACAGAAAAAGCTTTACTTTCTTTTATGGTAGTTTACAAGTGGTTTACAAGTCTGGTTTAATAGATCACAATTAATACATGGATTTAAAACCCTGAAAGATGTTCTTCGCTTGGGGCAAAGGGATGTAATTGGATGACTTCTTTGAAATCCCTTCCAGCTCTACTTTTTCACTGTTTCTATGTTTATCTTTTCATGACTCAAAGATCAGAAATTCAGAGAATATTCCTAAGCATGGAGCTTACAGTACAGATGTACTGGCATTTTCACGTACAACGTGGTGGGATTTTAGGACTAGATAGAGAAAAACACAGGGAAAATGTTGCTTTTCTTCTCTTTGTAACTCCCTTGTAAAAAAATGAGGACGGAAGGTTCTCCCACGGGAGAGAGTAGAAGCAACTCTATCAAGGTTCACCCTACTCTGCTATAGGGGGACAGGGAAATGGCTTCCCCTAAAATACTTCCGGACACATAGGGGGAGGCTCCTTCTGTTTTCATTAAGTCTTTTAGTAGTTTTTTTAAAATTTTTTTATGCTTGTGAATCAGAAGGGGTAAACAACATGAACTGCAGGGCTCCTGTTTTAATAGAAGAGTGTATTTGGTTTAACTGGTTGAAAAATTTTCAGACCTTGGATCTCTTTAAATGTGAGATTGTTCTATCCTCTTAATTTACTTGGTGATGACAGTGAAGAGACATGGTTTCAGAAATGGTTTCTGCTGTGCTTTTTTATAAGCTGACTTCTGTGTATGAAATTTCAAGGCTAAAGCTCTGATCTCCTAAGAACTCCAGATTTATACTACATTGACAGAGGAAGAATTTGACCTTCTATTAGTTAAATCAGACCTTTGCTACTTTCATCTTCTAAAAGAAGATTTAAAAGATCTTTCTTCTGGTTCGTTAAATAAGAATAGTGTGTGAAAACAGGAATTTTGTCTCTTGACAACCTCCTTAAAAACCAAAAGCTTTTGTGTCTGTGTTCCTTTTGAGGAGCTAAGCAACCTTTCCTACACTTCCCGGAAAGGAGGAGCTCATGTATCTTTACACCTTCCTATATGTCAACAAATAAACTTTGTGATGACAGATGTACAAGATCTTGCTACACCTTCTGAGGGAGTACTTGGAATCAAACTGGGAAAGTGGTAACATCTAGAGATAGTGAAATGATCTCACAGGTCTCTGCACCTTTTTCCTACCCAGAGGTCTTCTGTGGCCTCAGAGAAGGGTATAAACCATCATGGAGGGTTTTGGAAGGACAATTTTATGTGGATGGTCCCCTTAGCATAGGGAGCTACATGGAAAGATGAGAATTCAGTTTAGCTACTACTAATAATTATAATCCTCTACTTTTATTTTGCAGAGAAGAGTTTGGATCTTTTAAAACCCTAGGACCATCAAATTTTTATTTAAATACACAAGGAGCAATTGGTGTGGTGCTGCCACACCTATTGCCAACCAAAGAAAAATGGTGCTAAATTTTTAAAAATTATTTTCCCAACAACTTTCCAGCTTGCTTATGCTTGCAGGAGTGTATGAATTTGTTATTTTGTGAATCACTGTTTGATGTTTTCCTTCCTCCTGTGGGTCTTACAGGTTTTCATTAATTGAGAAACACTGCCTGTGGTTACAGCCTAACTGTAGAAAGGGTATAGATCCATCATGAAGACCAACACACAATTGTCTAGATGAACAGTAATAGATTTTCACCTTTGTCTAAGGGCATGTCTACCCAGCAGTCACTCCTACAGTTCAGAATCCTGAGCTGACATTGGTCTAGACTACCTTCTAGCTACTGCTCTCATGGTTTGCATAAAAGAAGCACTTGTTTTTTCCATGTCCTCTGCTATGTTATGTGCCAAGACCCCAGAGTATTTCCTTATCTTCTTGAGTTACTCTCCTCAATTCCAATGAGGCTAAAGCAAATGTAATTACATAATTAAGAATACAAACCCCTTCTGTTTACAACAAATTCAGACATAGCAGTATCTGCAAGATAGGCTGTTAGAAGGTAAAATAGTATGAAGTATCAGGATTTATTAATTCCAGTCTTTGGTGTTACGACTCAGACTGAGGAAGCGGGTTACAGAGTAGCTGAGCAGCAGAGAAACACACTTTCATCAATTATTCTATTTACAAGGTCATGCAGAGACATTTATTACTTTTTACATTTCTTACTACAGCAAGGGACACTGTGACAAAAGGTTCAGTGGTTTTGAAAGTTGTATTTGAGGGGGAAGGGAGAGACAAAAACAGAACGGTAACAAATCCTCATTCATTTCCGTAGTTCATCTACAGAAGTTCTGTAGTAGCATTTTTTTGGTTTTGGTTTTTTTTTTCCTGATAGCTTTTTAGAGTTTTTCTCTGTTTTTTTTCTTCCCAGATTATGTTTTTTTCATACTTGAAAGCTTGAAGCTTTAGCCAAACTTCTAGTTTTCCTAATTCTTTGTCAAAACAAAAAAACAAAGGGTTTGACCTATCCCATCAATCTCTTCATTTTTTTAAGCGAACAGTTCCTTGACAGTTTTAATAAAAGGTAAATGTTTCTTCACTAGTTTATATAGTGGGTATGTGGGAGGGGTTTGAGTAACTTAAGATGAGTGTGGCAGAAAAAAGAAGCATCAGCCAAAAATTTAGCAGTTACTCCTTATCCTGCCCCAAATATACTTCCAATGAAGAGAAGAACAGTGGCTAGTTGATACACTTTACCTGTACTGAAAACCTAAAATCTGAAGAAGTCACTATGAGAAAACTAGATAAAATTGTAGCTGATTGTGACAGTGAAAGAAATATAACAGAAAATTCAATTCAAAGCGGTCTTTTAATAAAGTGGACTGTTTTGCTTCTTTTGGTCTGATTGCTTATTTTTCTCCCAGCTGAACTTGACTACAGCAAGTACTGGATGTGCATTAGTAAAATGCCTGTTAATAACACTGATGGTAAAGCAGTGATCACATACTGACTGCTGCAGGTAATATTAGATGAGAGGGTTAAATGAGCATAACTTGGAAAGTGCAATTGAAAGTGAAAATTCCTTTTGGAGTTGTCATGAAGGCATTATATGAGCTCCCATTTCTCAGTGCACGTGCTCCTACCTCTGCTGAGCTGTGTTAACTCTGGAGCGGAGCACTTGAGTTAGTGCCTGAAACCATTTGAGGAACAGATCGTTCTGACATGGTCTATACTGAAGTAGGTACATCCTGCAGATGGTTTTGTAAATATGTTTACCTCATGCACACACCCGTGAAAATGAAATGCAGGGCTTGTATAACTGTAATGAGGACATAAGGGTGTAAGTCAATACCTATGTAAGGTAGCCCATGTGCCTGTTGGGGATGCCAAAGACGATTCAGATGAAATCCATCTTTCACACGTGAAACGTGGGTCCTGCGATGGCATCTGAAAGGGCCGGAGAGGGTCAGCTAAGGGCTGTACCTGGGGTTAGGAACAGAGACCTGGAAGAGGCCTCTCCTCCTTGTTTTCTGTGTACTGGAATCGCTGTGCTGGGATCACTGCACCCAAAAAGAAGAGAGCCGTCTTGTGGCCTCCAGCCTCGTGCAACCATGTATGCAAGAACAGCACTCACGTGCTCTCTGTGGCAAGAGGGGCAAGGAAGGACCTTGCAGCTCTGTTACTGCAACACAGACCAAGGTGCTGCAGAGGACTTCGCTGGTCCTGCGTAGCATGGCTGAAATGTTGTGCAGCAAGTCTACTTGAATGACAAACTCAATACACATTTGGAAAAAAGGGGATATAGCTGTAGAGAGCCATAAGGAAAAGTGAAGGGCTGGGCATGGATCCATGCTTCAGAGAGCAGAACAAAATTGTTGGTCTCGTGAGTACGGTACTATGCTCCATTTGGTATATACAGAAATATACATGGATATTTTGTTATTCTCCTAAATCAGTAACTCAATTTCAGATACCTATTTTTATCCGAGATATACTTTTTGAAGAATCAGGTGCCATCAATCTGCACTATAATAATGAGAGCTGTATGTCCCTTTCTTAGCTTGTAAAGGACTTAAAAGATTCCATGATCTATATGAGTTTAGGAAATTATGAATGAATTCTGCTGAGGCAGGGGCTACTAGGCAAATAGGCCATTGATCAGTAGCATAAAAAACTGCTCTGACTTTCCCAAAAGATATTTTGGAAGGAGCTGTAAGGATCTGCTGACAATATAAGCAAGATGCTAAATAATTCCTACAAGTAATGGTGTTTCTCCCACTCTTCTTGAGTACAAATGCACAGCTGTGGCTTTGCTTAAAGTAATCCTGTGTACTGGTAGCAGTGAATACTGGGTACTGCTAGAAGTCTAGCTTAATACAGAGTCTAGCTGTAACCCCAAAGGTAGTGCAAATACAAACTGAGTTTTCCAAACATAGACCTGTGCTGTCATGTCTGGTAGATACCAGCTCCCAAAGCAGCTGTCTCAAAGACACCACCAGGGATGACTGGAAGAATTGCAGCCCTGGCAGTGACCTTCACAAAATAAAGCCCTCTCAGGAGCCAAGAGTGCCTCTGCCCCTGCATCCAAAAGCTCTGACCTTCTGCCAGTGTGAAATCCAGCACAACGTCCTCTGTGCCAGAGTCCGATGCAAATTTTGTACAGACAGTTAAGCATGCAGTAGCTGACCTAATTACAAGATTAAGATCTTGTCCTTTAAGATACCATATTCGTTAATGGTTTATCGTTTCATTGTGATTTCATTTCTTTTGGAGAGGGAACCACCCATGCGAAAGCAAGAAGACACTGAGCATGCCTGAAAAATGTAATAACTGATACTTCCCCAGTTTAGGACTGAAACTGTACTCTTGTCCTGAAATCAAGAGGCTATTGCACTTGATTGAAAGCAAATAGGGAAACCTTCCTGGGGCTCTTTTTTTTAACAATAGCTACTGGTCTGCGATATCATAGGGGCTAATCATTCTCTTTCTGTGATAGCTTGGATTTACATATGCAAACACATTTAAATCAATGGGTATTAAGATTTATGATGGACAAGATAGCTGCCTTCCTGTTCCTATATCCCTGTTCTTCCTTCACTTCCCAGCTGCTGTTTTTAGAAACAACCTTTGTCTTTCAGTTATAAAAGATACACTTATATCCTGTAAGATTAGTTCTACCAGTATATATAGATAGGAGTTCCATCATACCTGTAAGCTAGCAGTCCCACCAGATTGGAAGGGCACAAATTTAAGTAATTTAATTTTATTTCCTTCCATGTGGGAAGCTTAAAAAGCTTAAAAAATAATCCAAAGCCTAATCATAAATGATCCTTCCCCAGGGTTCTAATGAGTAGAAACTGATCTTTGTTTCATGCAGATGTCAAATGAGCTAATCTAGCAAATCACTAGAATAGGCATGTATAATAAAATTTTCATAGTCTGTTTACCTGTCTAATTGAATAAATGGCCAAAATCAGAATGAACACTTTGTAACCTGCTCTTGCCAGAACTGCTGCTGGGAATAATAATCCTCACTCTATGTATGCTTTGTGGTTTAGCCTCTTAAAATAATGTAAAAGGGCTGAGTTCAGGGTCTGAGGATAAAGGAAGAGTATTACTTTGCTAGCTGAAAAAGTCGAGAAAACCCAATTAAAAAAAATTAATGTTAATAGATTGGACCTTATTGCTAGATGATGCTATTAATTCGGACATTGCAATTGGTGTGCTGTTTATAGAGATTTTTTTGCTTATGTTCTGATGGAGTATATTTAGTAAGAGCCATCACCCAAAATCTTCTCTATTTGTCTTTCTCTTTTTTGTTGTTATGGTTTCAGAGACAGTGTGCTTAGGCAGTTGAGACTTTTTGTATTGAATTTGTGTAAGCTGCATACTCTACTTAGGAGACACGGCAAAGTTGTGTAATAATTCCTCATTCAACTCCTTCTACATTAACAACTCATTTTTCTGACCACTTTCTATCTCAAACATTATACCATGTTTAAACACAAAGAACAAAAATAAAGCACTATGTAAAAACGCAATTTGTGAAGACCATATGCATTTCTTAAGCTCTGCTCAGTGATTAAGGCAACAACTATTTTTCTGTCTGGGTCTCAAGGAATAATATAATTGAGGAAGCCCCTGTGTTCTGTCGAGTGTCACAGGTGACGAGTAAGTGTTAGACCTGCTGATCAGTTGCTCTTGGGCAGATCTTCCGAATAATTCTGTGAATCATTGCTTTAAAACTGGACTAAAATGCAGCCTGACTGGGCACTAAACTGCTCTGACCAGCCTGAATCTTCCTGACTTATTTGTGCAGGACAAAGACATGCAATTGGTTTGCATGCTCGAGCAAACCTGGACCTCAGACTGGTGAGGTGCTACCTGTCAGAGCTGAAAATGAAACCTTTCTCCAGTCCCCCTTTCTCCTTCCCTCACCGAAGGGCATACAGCTCTATACTCTGGCAGCTTGGGGAGGCAGCTGGTCTTCACCTAGTGATCTCCAGCTGGGTCCCCCTATTCATGGTCTGCTGCCCTTACACCCAACTCTTATGCTGCTCTAGCTTTTGAGAATGCCTACCATCCTTACCTACCATCTCATGGAGCTCACAGAAATGAGCTCTCATGATAGGGCAGAGATGTGGTGGAGCCCTTTCTTCAGTCCAAGGAAAGACTAGAGAGATTTCAAGTGCGACAAAACCTTCCTTTCCTTCTTTTCCCCTTCACCTTTTGTGGAGTCTGGAGTCCCATCAGCACTTCTGCAAAAGCTGCCATTCCAGATGAAAGTTGAGGATGGATGAATCTCCAAGGACACCATAACTTCATCCTGGCTGTGTTCAACATTTGCATTCATTACATCAAAAAAGCAGCCATATGTGGATTTATGGAAGACACTGAACTCTCCAAAATTTCTTGCCTTGACTTGCACTGCAGGCTATTATCACAGCCATTAATCTTAAACCATCAAAATGGTGAGATAACAGATGTGCTGGATTTTGTCTAATCTGCCTTCAAAGTAATAAAGAATAATGACACTGACACGGAAACTCTTCAGGGAATCTGAAGAGCAGCCTCAGCTTTAAACAGCTTGAGAAACCAATACCACAAGCCTAATTGACAACAAGGATTTCTGTGTGAAACAGCCCCATTCTGCTCTAGGTGATATTTGTGTTTCTTTTGGTCCAGTGGTTAAAATGAAATCAGTGACAATTTTCCTGGTGAAAACAGAGCGAGCTCCAAAAATGCTGACATATCTTCCTGTTTTGTGTGGCAATAGGTCAGCCGAAGGTAGGGTCAAGACTATGTGACAGGACATCTTTAGGAGTCTATGTGGTATCCATCATTACTTTGACTGGCAGCTTCCTTTATCAGCAGGTTTCACAGCACTGAGGTCTGCCCCACGACTGTAACCTCTGCTTTGCTAAAACCTAAAGCAGCAGGACTGTGATCTAGGGCAAACGAGGCTCCAATATGCCACTACTGCTGCAGTATTAAGGTGATGAGAAATATGCCTTACAAATATGCTGACCTGGAGACTGAGGATCATTTAAAAGTTATAAACAAAAGAACAGGACTTGGAGTAAATGATGAAATTGCTCACAGATCTAAATCAAATCGCAATCCTTTCAAGGTATGGAGAATGACTTTTAACATTCATGTTTCTGGAATTATAATTTCCAGATGTTAAGAATGGGAACATAAACCATTTGTCATTTGCTCTCGACCTTTCAAAAGTCTTACTAGACACCTGGTATGCTCTGCCTATCATGTGTTGAAGAATAAAGTTGCCCAGCTAACACAATTTCAAAATGTAATAGCTGTTGAAATTTTTTTTTTCTTTTTAAAGAAGTGATTGCAGTGTCATCATCTTTAGTATGTTTCTGGTGCTTTGAAGCAGAAAGTTATCCAGCATTCACCTACAGACTTCATGAGATGAAGACTCCTTCATGTTGCTTATTCTCACATGCCATATCTGTTTGCACTTGCCATATCTTTAACTTGCAGAATTCGTTTCTGTGGTTTTTTGTTCTTCATTTCAAGAGCATTTTTATATGCTGGTTTTTTTCCTCTTTTACTGAGGTTTGAAAATTTCAGCTTTCTCTCTACAGACCAGAGAGGAGCTCCTTCAGGAACATTGTTCTCTTTTCGTAGAAGGACAGGAACATAGGATTTGTCAGAAGAGACTAGATTCACAGTGTATCATTCAGTCTCCCATTTCTCACTGTGCAAAGCACTGGATACCTCAGAAGAAGATGCAAGAAAACACAAAATCTTTGTACAAGGAAATAATTAACTAAAAGTTTAAGCTATGGCTTTATCATGAGAATTTAACCCCCAGCATTTCAAAATCCTTGATTACTACTAATCTGCTTGTTTTTCCTGTGAAACCAGCTCACCTTTGTCCTTGAGGCAAGCAAGATCTTTTTTATTCTCTTCTACACCCTCCCACACTAACTGATTTCTTTTGCTAATGTTGCTTTGCATCTTCAAAATGCTCCTTGCTCTGACAGGGTGAAAAGTTGCTGGCTGCTGCTGCTGCAATCCACATTAGAGAGAATTTTGTGGTGTTGTTGATGTTTTTGCATCACCAGCAGATGTAAAGGAAGCTGCATTCACAAAACACTTTAAGCTACATAATGGCTCTTGAAAGCCAAAGGAGGGTGAGGAAGGGAGTGCACTCTGAGTGCTCTGGAAGGGTACATTATGTCTCTGCCAAATGTCATGCTGTAGAGAGGCTCCAGCTGAGCAGAGGTCCAAAGAGTGAATGCCTGTGGGACGCATGCTGCCGGTGTCAGTTGCTCCCCTCTGCACACCACCGTGCTCCAGCTGCAGAGGGTATAGCAGTGGGACTGAGTCCGCTGGACAACTCAGTGTGTCTGTCAGCCCCAGCTAATCCTTCTCCTGGTGGTGCTGGCAGTGCAGAAAAGAGGTCGATACCCCTTCTCCCCAGATTGGGGCAGAAATGGGTGGAAGAGAACAGGCTACTGTCTTTCCCCCTATATGCAGACAGTGAAATCGCTGAAATCTATAAACTTAGTGGAAGAGAGCTATGACTCACTTCAAATCACAGCCTTGAAACAGAAGAAATGGTGTTTTTCCATGGTGGCTCCTGTGTCTTAATTTTTTTCTTTTTACTTGAACTCTGGACATTATATGGACAGCCACATTTTTCACCATCTTGGAACAAGAGGAGGGAAGAAGGGAACGCTCTTACCTATGGGGTGCTTTCTCTGATTTTGCTGGAGAAGCAGAGCTCTCTTTAAGATTCTATGCTTGTACAAGGTTTCCTTCCCACTGAAGTACATGTTCTGCTGGACTCCAAGTGGTACGCTTAGTAAGACAGCGTTTCCCATACTTTGTATAGATGGGTAAGCTCTTCCTCTTCTATAGTTTTCCAGGTGTACTCTGAAATAACAGCCTTTCCTGCTTCCTATGTGGTGACTGCTCAAGACCCACCAAACTTGCCAGTCATGAAAGTAGTTGTAAAAGCATGGGACAATGTGTGGTATCTTTGTACAGGGATGGTTTTCACTCCCCACAAATACAAATGTCATTGTTTCTCCACACGCTGAAGTCAAGCTTTCTTTCTGTAGATACTCTGGTCTGGTTTGAGAAATGCATTCTTTTCAAATTGCTTTCACTTTGCAAAGTGCTTTCACTTTGCAAAAGACCCTTGTCTCTTTCCCTCAATGCCGGCTCTTTATTCTTCCTTCCTTTAGTCTTCTTAGAACCTTCTCCTCTTCCTCCCTTCTTCCTTGCCTCCTTGCCTCCTTCCTTTCCTCCCTTCCTTTCTTTCTCTCTTTCATTACCAGATATTTCTGTAATCAATAGATTAAAACCAAGGCTTTGCTCTAAGCACTGTGTTATGTTTTCTGTCAGGAAAACTAGTGCCTGTTTCAGAAGCTGGAAATAGACCCTCTCCAGTTTGTGTGTGTTTGGGGGACAGTGGGCAACATTGCTGGTGTAATGGGTGCTTCCTTTTCACCCCTCTTTTCTGTGTCTTCCTTATAGGGTATTTCTCTCTTTCATTCTCAGGGGAATTTTGAATTTCCGTTCCTGAATGAAGCTTTTCTTGCATTTGTGCTTTGAACCCAATCCCCCATCAATGAATACCAGATTAACCGTACTGAAGTCACCAGTGCCATGGAGATTTAGCATAGCTGGGGCTGTAGATGAATTTCTTCTGTGATTTTTCTGCATGGTAGCATATGTAGTGTGCTTCTGGAGAGTCCTTTTCCACTTTCCGCTCCTCACACTCCAACCTCACTGTGCTTCTATATATCTTTATCACCTCTGAGTCTTGTATACAATACATTCTTGTAATGTGTGGTGCAAGAGCCATGTTTTAGCACATTTGGCTTAGAGAAAGAGCACATGTTTAATTGCAGCTGTTGTCTTTCCTTTATTCTTTAAGCTTAATTTGATTTTAAGCTTTAAAAAGCAGAGACAGTGAGCTCCATTTTGCTCCTGAGTACAGCAGAAGTAGTTCTTTTATGTGTGCTACTCCTTTATTCACTGTTTCATGGACAGGGTTGAGTGTCTTCATGATAGACTAGGTCAAGAGTATAAGAGGACTGTAGACCACCTATGCCTGAATATTTGAGGGAGAGAGACCTCCCTCCCTCAAATTAGTGTCCAGCCTATTAGTATGTCTGGTAATCTGTCAGTCTCTGTATGTCTGTATTAACGCATCCTGTATGTTTCTAACTCTTTCAGGGTAGTGAGGATTTTCTCCCTGGCTCTACCTATTCTCTGCCTCAGCCCAAGTACAGATTAATACTGGTTTAACAGCAGGCCTTTCTCCTGTGACCTGGGAAGACAACAGTTGTGTGCACAGTGTGTCACCGCTGATGCCAGCTGTATCGCCTTCTGGCAAGAAAAGAATTGAAACAATGCCAAGTAATTTTAACTTTTAATGAGACAAGTCTGTGGCCTATGGGTTGAATACAGGGCTCGGAGTTAGAGAGTTTTTTCTGCCCTAGGGGCTCTGTCCTGCTTGCTCAAACACACATTTTGGTTTCTTACTTTAGAAGTTGTATATATCTGGAACAGTGTTAATAAGGTCCTTGTTGCAGATGACATCTTGAAATGGCTATTGAATTCCAGTAAATAATAGTAAATGGAGGTTACCTATTCAGAACAATCCATACATCGCCAAAAAGAGTTAGATGAATCTTTGCTAACAGAAATGAAAGTGCATGTTTAGGAAAAAGACAAAATCTTATTGTACAGACTGAAACAAGTTACATTTAGTCTGTATTTGTGATATACATAGTATTATTGTCTTGTCTATCCCAATTTTGCTTTTTGCCTTAATATTTAACCAGGGAAGTCTGCTTATCCAGAATATTATACCAAGAGTGTGACTCTGGAAATCTGCTATGTATCTTGGCTTTACAAATACTGCAGACCTCTAGCCGGGTAACTCAGGCTAGTCTTTCACTTCCTGTTCAGTTATTTGCCATAACATTAATACCAGATAGCATTAGGGTTTGAATACTAAAAAATAAGCCTCCTAGTGAAGGTCTTGATTATTTTATTAAAACTAGAACATGGGAAATATTCCAGTGAATGGTTTATATGCAATAACTGAATCACTGGACTAAATGAATAATGAGGTGCTTAAGTGAGCTTCTTTAAGGCAGAGGCAGAAGTGTCACAGCATAACAGGTACACAGTCTCCTGGGATGTGGGAGTCTGAGTTCAAATCCTCTTTTGCCTGCTTCAGCAGGATCAGATCCAAGGTGCCACAAATCATTTGTGACTGCCTTAAGTAGTATATGAAGAACTCTGCAACAAAACTTTCTAAATATCTCAGGACAAGGCAGTTTCACAAGGATAGGTCAAACAGAAGTTAGAAGTATAATTGCAAACTAGTTTTTCAATCCTCGTGAAAGTGCCCTGTTGACTACCGAGTTATTTTTTCAGTCTCAGTTCCACCAAGTATATGATGCATCAACAGGAGAAACTGAAATGAGTTAATTGCAGAATACTGTAAGTTACATTTATAAGGTTACTCTTCTGGAGGGTTGGAAAACTATTGCAAGGAAATTTCTTTGCTTTTGTAGCAACTCGGAGGATTTTGTTTCTTTGCTTTCTATGTTAGTGCTTAACTTCAGTGTTGCAGGGTTATTCCATACTTCTCTGATTTTATAAATCTAGTCTTTTACTCGTATTAAAAATATTCCAAAACAGGTTTCTTTTTTTACTTAAGTCTTTCTTTAAAAAAGAAAAAAGGAACGCAAATTAATCTTAATTAAAAAAATCTGTTTAAGTCACTTTCTTAAGAAAATTAATGCCTTCACATAGTTGAAGGCAAGCATATTAGTGCGCATCAATGCATGCTTTTTACCATATTTCACTGGTAAAAGTGAAATAGATTTTCTGTGGTGTAACTCCATAAACTTTGTTTGCATTTGCTGGGGATTTTGCCTATGAGTAACATATATATATTGGTCCTAAATAGAACAAACATTCCAGTCTGTTAATGACTTAGAAATAAGGAATGTTGTTGCTGTTGTACATCCATGTGAAAGATGGGAGAATCTGACAAAGATAAAATTTAACATCTCACAATCTTTGCTGAATGCCTTTCTGTTCAAGAATTTTAAACCTTGTTGCTGTACACAGAAAACAGTGCAGTCTTGCCAGAGGTAGTTGCCTTTGCTGTATCTCTTTTTCTGCATGCAGAGATGCAGGTGACAAGAATCTTCTCTGTCCTGGCACCTTATGGTAGCTCTAAATTCAATAAAAATGCAAGGAGCACCTAGAATCTATAATCTTTAACCTTATAAATGGCATCTCTGTATAGAAAAAAGAGAAAGCAATAGTTAACCAATGAATCATTGCCGATTTCTATGAAAAAAGACATTTTGGGCAAACAAAGATTTTCTAAAGACTTCTGTGAAAACTGTGTATTGTAGGAAATACCTTTAATGGGCTAGGAAATGGAGTGGGACATGGCATGAAAGTATTTGCAAGAAATTCTAATAGACTTATTGGCTGCTATTTCATACAACTCTTTTTCCCTTGGTCATTTTAAACTTGGTCATTGCTTTCATATTTGCTTTTGAAAGCGTTCTTCTGTATATGACCTATAAACTGTCATATGCAATGTGTCTAGATGCTCATGGAATTGCACTTCGAAATATTGGGATCCTTCTTGTTTGCCAGAGAAAATGTTCCTGTATAATGTACTGAATTACTCTAATGACTTCTGAACATCTCTTCCCTTTCCTTCTTTCTGCCTTTCTCTTTTCTTGGCCATGAACCAAGTTCATCTCTGATGTCACACTGTTAAGTCAATGGAGTTATTTAGCATGCTGGGCCCAATTAGTCCCTGATATGCTTAGATCCAGCTGGTATCAGGCTCTTCACTGGTTTCCTGTGATGTCTTTGTTAAGCTAATTGCCTGGCTTGACCACCTGTGAAAAGGATGAACTGCACTCCCATATATGTTAGAACAGCACTTTAGTACTGATTGAATTTATTCATGGTCTGGTGGTTGATGTGTTCATGAATGCTCTTCTCAGAACTGAAGAGTAAAAATATTTATTGAGAGTCAGAGCTAAAGTTGACTGAAATAGCACAACAGGTCAGGCCAGAATTGCTTGCTGTTAGGACACCAAGGCCAGGTTTGTACAGGTAGATTGTTGCTAGAGTGGATTTGAAATAAGATATTTCTGAATATTAACAGGAGGCCAAACTTTCCATGGGAGAAAAAGCACTCCTTTCTTTCAGGTTATGTTGATTCACCAACTCAGTTCTCACCACAATGTTGAAGCCTTAAGGACTCTAAGAGAAGATTTCTCACAGATTTGCAGTAGCAATTTAAGAAGTTTCTTCCTCTAGCTATCATCTCCTCTGCCCTCTTCCAGAGATCACCATTTTCAGAACAAAGTCAATACAGAATACTAGAATATCAGTAATCAAGGATGGCTTGGAAAAATGAAAACTGTGGATGTTAACCCAGCAAGTCCATGGTGTAGAGAACGTATAATCGCAATTGTTTTCATTAGGGCCAAGGCTATTAGTGGAAATTTTTTTATGAGCCACAGTTTCAATCAGCTAAAAAGAACAAAACGAATATTTAGCCAATTGCTTCTTTATCTCTCATCATACCTATTTGGGAGCAGTTTCTGGGAGGATGTGTTGAGACTGGGTGGGGAGGGAGTTTCCGATGCAATGATTTAGGTGAGCTGAAAGAGAATTTCCTCTCCTGTCACAGGGGAATGCTCAGGAGAGTTTCTTTTTGTACAGTTTTACTCCACTAACTCCCTTGAAAACTGTGCTTGCAGACCTGACTGACTTTGTGCTTAACTGATGGTAGCAGAAAGCTGTGTCTCCTGCCAGCTTTTAGAGTGATGGATGTACTTCAACAGGATGAGCTGATATGAGGGAGTAGGAGGGAGATAGTCTTGTACCTGGGGCAGGGATAATAACAATCAGAGGGGGATCCATACCTATATTGTGACCACATGAAATCACTACCTAGAGTCTTTTTGCACTCTGACATCTCTTTTACATTAAAGCACTTTGATTAGAGCTGAGATACTTCCCCTTTTTTTCTTACTGTTAATTTTAGGCTGAAGGGTGAGCATTTTTAACCCTTTTAATGCAGATAAATTAACTGGCAATCACATAACAACATCAGTAACTTAGGTTAGAATAGGATACTCCTAATCTAGTCAAAGTCCTAGTGATTTAGAGATTATCTGTAGGGCATTCAGTTTACCTACATGAATTGGTGAAAGGTGTTTGTGCTGTTTAAGAGTGAAAATGAATGGACAAACTCGTGCAACAGAACTCACTAGGATGAACTCAAAAGTCCCTGTGCCATTTTCTGTATCACTTCTAGGAGCTGTTATCCTAACCCAGCATCTTGAGAATGTGTTTATTAGAGACCTCGTGGAGTTTAAGGACCAAGTGTACCTAATCCATGAAGGAGCTGCAGAGAGTGTGAAAGGAGAGAGACTTTGTGCCACATTCACCACTAACACATGGCCACTGAGGTCAGTGGGGCTGATCCAAATTACACTTGCTCAAAAATACAGCTTCATTCTACATGCTAATTTGTTTTACTCCAGTGCTTACCCACTTATAACATGAGGAGCAAAGTTTTTTATGCCATTATAATTTGAAGTCTGGTAATAAGTAGGTACTTATGGTATGGAAAAAAATGGTTTCCTAGGCTAGTGAGAAATGTAATAGGTGAAACTATAGTAATCAAATCACACATTAAGGTCTAATCCTGCTAGCTGAGTCCTTAAAAGTCCAGTGAGGGCAGAGGATAACAAGAGCTCCACAGAGTGGGACCAGTCACTCTGAGGACTCAGGAAGCCTCAGCAGAGCTGTCAGACATTCCCAGCATCCACTCAGTTTAACTGAGTCCCCCACTTCACTGTTACAAAGAATGCACTACATAGTATGAGATGTTGTTTCTTTTCAGAAATCTTCCTGTCCTGCTTCTCTCCAGGACGTGATTACTAAACCCTCCTTCCCTTTCTCCCTGTCATTGTCTTCTACACATATATTCCATAAACCTTGATTCATGTCAATTTCTTCCATTTCCTCCCAACACTACCCATGTAAGGGGGTATCCCTATCCAGAATACTGACAGGTTGGACTGAAGCCATTAGCTCTTGCTCTTAAAGTATGAATTTATAGATTTGCAAGGACATGCTTGATTAAGTAATGCTGTGGGATATGCAGGTATGAGTCACTTGGAACATGCCACTTGTAGGAAGAAATATGTGGAACAAAGTATGTGCTACATTTTTTTTAATGCTCCATTAGGAAACCTGTGAAAAGGAATGGTTAATTTGAATTGGCCTTGTAACATTTGGTGGGTGATGCTTTTTCTTTTTTTCCAAAAAAACCCGACTTATTTTTCCCCTCAAGTCTTGATTTCACCAGGATTATGTTTTGGTGCTTCATGAACCAAGGTGTTTTGCTGTACTCTGATTGCCTTCCATAACATTCCAAAAACATTCTGAATTGTTTGAGCCAAACTTTTGCAAACTGCAGCTATTTAAATAATAAATATTTTTAGGAAATCATTCCTTTATTGTTGGAGGCTATGTGCTTTTGAAGATCTGGCTCTTCATTTTTCCAACCCATTATTTGGAGCAATTCTGTTCTTTTCTTCCATTCATCCTTGGGATGATATTTTGACTTCATGAATATTATGTACATGATGTGATGGCTTTGAGATGTTACTGCCACTGCCAAAATCCTACTGTGTTTGGCACTGTTTAGACACACATGGAAGCAGCTGTAAACAAAGAACGCATATGGGGTTTTGATGTTAGGTGTTAGAATTAACATACGTGTGCCTGACAATGTAAACTTTAAGCAGGTACTGTTCCCTTTAGTAAAGACTGAAAATTCTGTAGGTTTCTAGGAGCAGCTAGTTTTTACATTTTAGTGAACGTAAACAAGTATCCAGATTTCTGTGATGCTGAATTGCTCCTGAGAATACGATGGCCCAATAGAAAGTACCATAATCTGTAATACTGCTAAGATACTGCATATTTCAAAACAGAGTATTCATGCATAGATGTCATATATAAAGAAGAATGGCGATGTTAGCAAATGGAATAAACCTTACTTTTATTTATAAAACATCAACAAGAAAAAAGATTGGATTTTTGTTTCTCAATTGAAAAAACAAATCTGTCTGTTTCTGTCTGAGTTTGGTCTTCCTGCTGGTTAGAGCCAGAAGAAGGTGCAAGCCACACTACTAATCCATATGTAGAAATCAGGAATACAACTTTCACTTGGGTGGGTGTCTGAAGAAAGATCAGACTTCAGGTCTTACATAGTGATAGATATTGATAATTGACTGTTTTTGAACAGCTGGTAGTTTTACAGAAGTACACTGCTGCCTTCCATGGCTTTACAGAACTTAACATTAACATGGCTGTGCCTGCTTTTGAAGGGATTTCTATGAGGGTGATAGGAGTGGAGTAACTTCCAGCCTTTGTACCCTTGCAGGAAGACACTCTCAGCCACTTCCTGCTCTCTGAACCCATGCTGAGACATGCTGGTTCTTTGTACTGGTTTTGGCTGGGATAGAGTTGATTTTCTCCATAGTAGCTAGTATGGGGCTGTGCTTTGGATTTGTGCTGGAAACAGTGTTGATAATGCAGGGATGTTTTAGTTCCTGCTGAGCAGTGCTGACACAGAGCCAAGGCCTTTTCTGCTCCTCACCCCACCCCACCAGCGAGGAGGCTGGGGGTGCACAAGAAGTTGGGAGGGGACACGGCCAGGACAGCTGACCCCAACTGGCCAAAGGGCTATTCTATACCATATGGCATCATGCTCAGCATATAAAGCTGGGGGAAGAAGGAGGAAGCGGGGGATGTTTGGAGTCATAGTGTTTGTCCTCCCAAGTAACTGTTACACATGATGGAGCCCTGCTTTCCTGGAAATGGCTGAGCACCTGCCTGCCCATGGGAAGGAGTGAAGGAATTCCTTGTTTTGCTTTGCTTGTGCATGCGGCTTTTGCTTTCCCTATTAAACTGTCTTCATCTCAACCCACGAGTTTTCTCACTTTCACCCTTCTGATTCTCTCCCCCATCCCACAGTGGGGGAGGGAGTGAGCGGCTGGGTTGTGCTTAGTTGCTGGCCTGGGTTAAACCATGACAATCTCTGAACTTGCCTCTCAGGCTGGACAAAACTTAGTAAATCTGTTCAGGGTCTCCTGCAGTACATAGACAGATGCTCTGAAAGGCTCCAGGTTACAGCGGAAAAGACTTTCTTCAGGTGTCCACAAGGAAATGTAGAATTGCTTGAGGAAGTGGTGAGCACAAAGCTGCATCCAGAGCTCTCTATTCAAATGAGGCTGTGGTCTGGGATGAGGAGCACAAGGGCTTGGGGTCTGTGGAAAGCAATTTATTATACAACTTCTATAACCTCTCTCTGAAAATAGAATTGATTCCCTTAGACTCCTTTATGATGCTTTGTCAGGGTAGTCTGGGTATCATGAAATACTAAAGTGTTTAGCTTCCAGGACGTTCAACACATTCAAATTTTATTATCTTCATTTTAGAGCTGAGGCATAACAGGATCAAAACTGGAGAGTATTAAAAATAGATTCTTGGTCAATCAAGTTTACAAGCCAAAAGATGAGGCAACATCCATCAGTTCACTAAAAAAAAACCCCAAACAAAAACCTGATACAAATTTGGCAGTTGTTTTCTTTTGGATCCATTTGTCTTGCAGTTTTATAATAACCTATAGTGCTGACCTCTGCAACAAATGAAACCAGTGGCTCTGCACCTAGCTTTGTGTAACACTGCTACTATTCCTAATTCTGGAAAGTCAGCTAGTGATTGCATAAAAGCTGACAGAGAATAGTTTATAGGAAGATGATGATCTTCTGATTAAAAACAGAATAGCTTCCATACATGTAGAGGGAATAAATTAACATTCTGACACTTCATAACCAGTATCCGACAGTGCAAGCTTCACTATTATTTAAAGAGTGTCCCCCCACCCCCCCAGCTGTACTATGTAACGATTCAAATCTGGGTAAAAGGACAGACAGTAATATCGGAGCAAAGTTATGTAAAACAAAAAAAAATTTTTTTTTTCAAAAAGAATTCGTGACATATGAATTTCTGGAGTTCTTTATTGCAGGACCAGATGCTCCCATGTAGTTATCGATAGATGGTAACATTTTCATGGATACACTGCACTTAAAGGAATGGGGCAAGCATGAATGCCAACTATTTCCAAGACATCATTTCAGTTAACAAAAGCATTTTGTGTGTAGTTTTCACAACAGTAAAGTGTTTGTTTTTTCAGTTTTCTTTAGACATGATCCAGCTGTGAACGTTGCCATAGACAGCAACTTTAAAAGAGAAAGAGCCAAACTTGGGGAAGGGTTTTTGTGTTCAGTCATAGGATTTGCCATAGCACACACATGTTGGAGACAGGCATACAGGAGACTATCACTATTCTTTGTCTCCAGATTAGAACTTGTTTTTACTTTACTACTATAATTTAGTCTCAGGGACATTATATGTATACATGCGCATAGGAACAATATAGGGCAAGATAGGGAGCACAACTGATCCTTTTTGACAGCTAGTGATTGCACAGAAGCTGACTGAGAAGAGTTTCTGTTTAAGCAGGCAGCAGCCTCTTAAAACAGCAAAGTTAACATTTCTGTGCTCAGCTAGGATAGCTTCTGTTTGAGGCTGAAAGTGGAACAGAACATAATCCATTATGGATGGATGTTTGAGAAAAGAGTTGTTCTCAGCATAGATATACTCTGTACTAAGCAATCATATGAGGCTACTACATTCAGAAGTATGACTCTGACTTTGCAGAAGACAGCCATTGAATCTGTGGCAGCGTAACAGAAGTATTAACTGAAATGCATCACATTAACCTTGTTGTTTCGAAGGGCATAAAAGATAAGGTCAAACAGCCCAAAATGACAAGTGAGAAGAAATCCAAAATGGACCAAGGTTCAAACAATGGAATGAAAGACAGCTTCAGTTTACAATGAAATGCTCTTTTTAAAAGAAAAATAAAAAGAGACAATGGGCAGACCTGCCAGTCTTTTGACTCAGCCTTTATTCTTTGAAAGCTGTACTCCTTACAGAGGGGAGATGCAGACCTCTCCCACAATGGGGTATAGGACCCACAGGTGTGCACTGTTCCTGCTGGAACGATACTTCAGCAGTCATATTCCCCCTTGTAGTGCAAGTCTGAAATAAACTGTACCATACAAAAAGTTCTGTTTGTTAAGAAAGTTTACAGAAGGCTCTGAGGAAAATAAGTGGGGAGAAGTAAAGAGAATTACATCAAAATTTAAGTTCATACGCATATTTCTTGCAATTGCAAGCAAGAGGGAAAGCAGTGGTAGGAATACCATTCTCTTTTCTGCCACATAACCTTAAGTTTTACTTACTTTCTCCCCAGTCCTGATCTTGGTGTTGGGAGCAGGGCAGGGAAGGGGGATGGTGTTGTTAGTAGTGAATGTGTTTGAGCTAAACCAAGATAACAGAACAGGGAAAATAGCCTAAGGCTGCCAGCTTATTGAACAACAAGACTGAGGACACATTATGGGTTGACTAGTGATGGTCTTCGTGTTAACCAAGGAGCCAGCAGAAGCTTGGCTACATTTTTGAACATCTACAGCATTGCCTCGAGGTAATGGAGCTGCTGTTGCAGGCAGTCATTTGAGAATGCAATGGGTATTTACTCTGAAGCAAGGGAGTTGTCTAGAACATTTTAAAATTAGCGTGTTTTAAGGTAAGTCAGGAGATCTGTTCCAAAAGATCAATAAGTCATTTGCAACAGACACGTTAGACTAATCTCATTTTGGGTGCTTAGTGTTGTGTTGACTGACAGCAGGTGTTTAACCTGTTTAGCTAGGCAGGATGTAAATAGGTGTTACATCACACCTGAAAGCTTTTTATGATGAAAAAGCTTTAGTACAGAGTAAAAAATGTAAAAACTGCGTATGTGATCTTCCTTGAACTACACAAGACTCTATATGCTTTAAAAAGGGTTAGGAAATCAGAAACACAGTACCTAATATTCTGCACAGCAGAATCATGGTATGAAGTCAGTGACGCTTATCCATTAGGATAGTGTCAAGTTGTACTGCTTGGTGATGTACCTCTGGCTGAGCAGATTCCAGGTCTTTGTTTCTTCCAGGCTGCTCCCTACTCTGGACCAGCCTCAGCTGCTTTTGCTTCTCCTTGCCATCTTGAAGGTTCTTGTCCACTTCCTTGGATCAGTCAAGCTAGGGTTTGGGGAGGCAAATAGGAGGTGTTGAGTCCATTCTCTGAGATCAGAAGGTACAGCAAACTACATTCATACTACTAGTCAGCTTGTGAGAAGTGAGTTGACACTATCAACATGTGGCTGATGATGGAGAAATTCCTGAAAGTACCAACTACATTTTTTCCTCTTTGACCAACACCTCCCAATAGAAGAACATTTAAGTATCTTGTGTATAAACTGCAGATTTACAGCCTAGTGTGAATGTGTTCAAATTACAGCTGAGCTAGTGTATGTACAGAAATGTCTACATGTGCACATAGTGCTTGATTAGAAAAGTATGTATGTCATACACAAGTTTTGGACCTTCCCACTAAAGTTAGCAGGTTTTATTTAAGAGTTTAGAGCACAACTCTGTCAGAGCAGTGGCTGTTATGTCAAAGGCATTGTATTCAGTTTACCGCTGACAAATTTCTTCAATTGATCAAAATAGATTTATTTGGGGGGGCGGGGGGCAGAAGCTCTATCTTATGGCAAATTTGGGAAACTCTTCATTAGCAAGCAAAGAGTCAGCGTCAACCACTCCACTCTCCAAATACAATGCACATACAGGCTGAACTAGGAACTCCTGAAATTAGTACCTGTTCTAGTTAAGCTTGAACCAAGAGGCTTGAACTTTGAGAGTGTCTGAAAACCTTGCACAGTTTCTTGCCAGGGGAGTTGCTTGCTGAATCTGGGAGATTTCCCTCATGCTCTGCCCAACTTGTTTCATTTTCACCATGGAGCTCTGGTGGGCTTCCTGGTGGAGTTTGGTGGAAATACGAGTCCAGATAATATGTGGTAACTTTCTTGGTTTTTTTCACCTGCTCTATGCAAGCAGCTTCAAAGCCCTCCAGAGCTTTTGTAGACTTAGCTGAAGGCAGTAACAAGGGTTATTCTTGCTAAGGGAAAGGTACAGGCAGCTTCTAGATGACTGCATGGCATTCTGGCAGAGATCAAGAACAAGTTAATGCATGCCAGCCTCTTCTGTGCAACTGGTTTTAATCCAGCTTCCTGTGGATATTGTGCTATAAGCATCCATGCAGCCATAACAGGTGCCATAACAAGCCATTTTGTAGATATCTCAAGACAGAAATTTGCGATTTTGATTTATACTTATTAGGCAGTGAACTATGATACAGCAAAAGGATTAAATCTAATCTTCAGTGAAAGCCTATCCTTTAATCCAGCATGAAGAACACTAGTTTATAAGTCAAATTCTCAAAGAATATGTAGCATGTGATTTTAGAGGAAGACAGTTATTGCAGAGTAGGAATGCCACATAACATCTCTGCTCTTCAAAGGCAATGTAATACAGTCAGAAAAAACAGTCATAAAGCACTACCTTGTATGCTTAAGGGAGCATAGTTTTGAAGAGTCCTGAACGCAAGTTCTGTCTGACTGTATCTGGCACCACTTGTTGCAGCGGCTAGTTGAGGATGATTCCTTAACTACTCCTTTGCAGTTATAAATTCCTATAGTTGGTCAGATGCAGTTTGAGGTCAGAGGTGGGCACTAATATTTGCCCAAGAAGCTGAAACCTACAAGATTAATTTTAAACATTTGTGCATCCTTCTATGTCACCTGCTTCTTATTAGTGCAGGCTGTTCAGAACAAAGACTATTTTCTTAAGTTTGAGTTTCATTGAATTGAAGTTTCAGGTGGGATGCTTCTTCATTGCTGGATCTTGCTAGCAGAAGGTCAGTCATGCTGCTTATTGCTCTCTAGAAAGAATACCCATGCCACCGTCCACCCAAGAGATTCAGTGTCAGAATAAGATTCTTGGAGTATTCGATGAGAAATCTATGCAGTGTATAAGAGTCACCCTACTTCCTCTGGTAACTGTTCCTATCTGTTCTTAGTCTGATTGTCCATGGTGTGTCTCAATCTGCTGCCTACAGAGTGTCCTGTTTCCAGAAGGAATTCATCACTTGCAGCTGGTGGGAAGGAATGAATGTGACACACAGCAACTGGCTCTACTAGTTACAGTTTAAGGCATGATGAGACTGAAGTGCCACATGTCCTTTGTGTGCCCTGAACTGCTGGCTCTCAACAATAGCTACCCTCAAGGTGAAGGGCTTTGACAGATCCAGTTAGAGGCATCCTTCTGTCAAGCGAAGATCACAGCATCTTTATTGTATGTGGGGCACGACTGCATTGGTCAAATTAAGGTTTTTATTCTGACATACGAAAAAGGAAAGGCTGAAGAAGCAAGTGACAAGAACAATTGCCACTTCTATCTGCCCAGTTACGGTGAAATTCTACACTTATGGCTCTTACCAAGAATGTATGTTGCTATCTTAATTTTTAATATTATTTACTGACTTCCTTCTTCTACTGTGTACACTCACTACCTTCTAGTCATTCCTGAGATTTAATTCCCCTAAGACATTCTCATCCTCAGCCAAAAAGTTGCAAGTTTAACTAAAGTATTCTGCAGATACTATCTCATACTTGGCTCCCCGGTGTTTTATTTTTCCAAACAGATCAGTTAAGAACTACGAGGCTCTAAACTCCTCAGTTTGCACATACAGAAGTCTTTATGGCTCAGATATTATAGGTAATGACGGGTCTTATATATCTTTATGACACAGCAGTCATAAAACTAAAAGTTATCACAGTATTTGAGATGAGCTTTTAATTGTGCTCATAACTCACTGAAAATTCCTCATTGGCTAGCCAGCATGTTTCTCAGGTCAAACATAAAATTTGTGTTTGTTGGCTGAGAGAACAAAGATAGTTTAGGATTAAGTTTTTTCTAACCAGATTTAAAAGAAAGGAAAGCTGAAAGGTTTTAATCACAGGTTTATGAAGAGGTTTACTCATCTGTACATGTAACATCCCATTAGATAGCACTGAGGTCCTATAGATCTCAGTAGCTTCTTTGCTTTCCTGTTACTGCTAAGTCCTTTCATATTGCCTCTAGAGAACAGGGGGGAGACCACACCATACTGTTGGCAGGTCAGGACAAATTTATGTCCTATACTTCAAGCTGAGAATACTGCTACTGAAAGCCTTTTTTTCTTGTAGCAGTTACACCCCTCACTGTGTTGCCCATCCTGGTTTAAATAGTCTCCTTCCAAGAGCTTTAATTTTAAGCAGACCTAAGTTCCTCCACCTCCCCAGAATACTTAGGTGTCCATACAAATGTACACAAACCTATCCTGAACACAGCCAGGAGATACTGTAATTAACTAAGGCCAAGTTATCCCCCTTTTCTCTTAATGGCTTCTTAAAGAATGATTTTCTGGTTAGTGAGAGAACTTAGTCCTTCCAAGAAGCAATTAAAAACAAACTTCAGGGAGGGAAAGATGTTTGTAAAGCCTAAATTTTCCTTCTGCTGGACTATAGAGGTCTTACACTGTTTTGCCTTTTAAACTTGCTAGTACTATGGTTTAGTTTTCACAGCTTTCATTTAGTGTGGAACTGAAGGACATTTCCAGGACAACTGAATCTGACCTTATCACCATCATTTTCCCACAGGCATTCATGTGGCTGCCATTAACAGACAGTAATTTGAGATTGAAGTACTTGAGTAACCTAGCTGATCTTGGAAAATGAAAGGGAGGTGGGAGGATGGAATGATTTCTGGTCATCTCCATCCCAGGTCTCATCCTGTCAACTGCATCAGCTTTACATGTGGCCTTTGCTAATAGAACTTACCTTGTGTTTATTCTGTAAGTGACCTGCTGCATTTTAGAAACACACATATGGCACCTTAGAAAGAAAGATCTACTACTTAGAAAGAAAGATCAGCTAAAGTTATGTATACTTTTGAGTCCTCCCAAAGAAGACAGATTTCCTGAGGTTTCATTATTTGCGATTACTAGTAAGGGCTACTTAGATTAACCAAAGTGAGAGTCAGTTGCCTCTTAGACGACTTACCTAGAATGTTTTGCATGTTAAGTTTAAACACAAATCCATTACAAAAGAGAAATTAGTTTGACTAACTTGAGATCACCCCTAAGTTCTGTGCCAGCCTTTAACATGAGACAATTCATTTGTTAGAAAGGTCGCTATTAGAAGTGGTCCTTATAGAGTGGGAACCACTGTAGAAGCTGCCACTTCCTGAAAAGCACACAGAAAATGGTGAACCCTCAGTAAGCATGAAATTAAGTGCTTTAGGTTCAGAAAGTTTGTCCTGGTTTCAGCTGAGACAGAGTTAATTTTCTTCGTAGCGGCTGGTATGGGGCTATGTTTTGGATTTGTGCTGAAGACAGTGTTGATAATACAGAGATGTTTTAGTTGCTGCTGTACTAGTCAAGGACTTTTCAGCTTCCCGTGCTCTGCCAGGTGCAGAAGAAGCTGGGAGGGGACACAGCCAGGATAGTTGACCCAAACTGCCCAAAGGGCTATTCCATACCATATGGCATCATGCTCAGCATATAAAGCTGGGGAAGAAGAAGGAAGGGGGGACATTTGGACTGATGGCGTTTGTCTTCCCAAGTCACCGTTACGCGTGATGGAGCCCTGCTTTCCTGGAGATGGCTGAACACCTGCCTGACCATGGGAAGGAGTGAATTAATTCCTTGCTTTGCTTTGCTTGCGTGCGCGGCTTTTGCTTTACCTATTAAACTGTCTTTATCTCAACCCTCAAGTTTTCTTACTTTTGCTCTTCCGATTCTCTCCCCCATCCCACTGAGGGGGAGTGAGTGAGCGGCTGCATGGTGCTTAGTTGCCAGCTGGGGCTAAACCACGACACAAACAAAAAAAGATTATAATATGTTAGAGTGTAGAAACATGGAACAGGACAGTGGGAAAGAACTTCGACCAGCTGATGACCACAATTACACACATTTACCAATAGGAAGAATTAGTATTTTTACAAACACTTTTATTTTCTTTTTCCAGCCCTTTTCTCTTTTCCCATACTCTTATTTGATTTTCCTTCATAGGCTACACTGTGGAAAGCAGGTCTGCTCATCTTATATATCAGACTGATGAACTCCTCACAGGGAATAGCAACCAAGACAGGCAGCACACTAAAAAACAGAAAGCACCAGATGGTTGCAAAATACATTGTATTTTACCACTGTTCTTTTTTCTTTCTGAAACAGTGGGTTTTATTTGTGTGCAGATGCATCTGTTTTAGAATCTCCTTTCCTTTCTGATATGCTCTTGAGTTTTTCTATATCACAGAATAATGGAGGTTGGAAGGCACCTCTGCAGACCACCTAGTCACCTCCCCCCCGACTCAAAGCAGAAGCAGGAAGAGCAGATTGCTCAGCGTCGTGGCTGGTTGGGTTTTGAACATCTCCAAGGACGGAGACTCTACAACCTCTCAGGACAACCTGTTCCAGTGTTTGACTACTCTCCCTGTAAAAAAGGTGTGGATTTTTTTCAATATTTAAGAATGGAATTTTCTGTATTTCAATTTATGTCAAACATAGGTCAAAGCAGAAATAGGTATATTCTACATGCAAGAATTAGAATACTTTTTGTTAAATTAAAAAAAAAAACATGAAACTTTTCTTCACATAATTTGATTGATTTGCAGTTACTTAGACACAAAAAAGAGTTAGGAGGCAGGCATTCCACCTTTAACAGGGAGTTAGAAGCAGCTGGTTGAAAAAGCAAAAGTTCAGGGGGACTCAGGAATTTGAATTAGAGGTATGTTTTGTGCATGGAGGAAGCACGAGCTTTGAGATGGAAAAAGATTTATCTCTATCTGTTTGCCTTGTATTTGGGGGGATGGTTTTATGTTTATTTGCTTTGTTGCTTTAATTGAAGAAGAAACCACAGTTTAGTTCATGTTTTCTCTTGTAATTTCTTAGGTTTTTATATTGAGTTTATATAATTCCTGTATTTTTTGATTGTGCCCTTTTCCTCCAGTATAGGGAGTAGGTTTTGCTTTTATTTTTTGTTTGGATTGTTTGGCTGGTTTTTTCTTTTCTTTCTCCTCCCCGCCCCCCCCCCCCCCCCCCCCCCCCGAGTCTCTGGAGATGTTTTAGTAATGTATATTTGAAAGGTAGCTTTCATTGGGTAACAAAGCTCAAGAGTTTTAGCTGTTTGTGGGAAGAAAATGTTTTGTTTTGTTTTTCTCAGTACACAGGAGTAGGTGTGGAGTACCATGCTACCCTCCTTTGTCTGGCAAATGAGAATTGCATAGGCTAGTGTCCTGCTGCATCTTTGTGGGAAATTGAAACCAGATAGATAGCAGGTTTGATAGAAGACTGTTTTCTGCAGCTGGTGTGTCTGCAGATAACCACTGCTCAACTTCTTCAGTCCTCCCAGTCTGTAGAAAAAAAAGAGAGTATTAACAGCTTTAAGAGCAAATAGTGATATTAAGGAAAGCTGACTTCCCAAAGATCAATGCCACAGGTGTGCACCTCTATGAGGTCTCTGTAGTGTCTGATGAGAGGTGTCTCATGTGGTTTTCTCCTGCTTCTCCCATTAGAGGAGTGGGTACAGTTTTCACCTCTGCTCATTGCCCATTGTAGAAAACTGGTAGAAATGCAGTATCTCTGAGACCTCTGTCTTTTTGTTGGATAAGTTACAAGGGAGGTTGGAGAAAGTCAGCTGGATGGATCTGCATAGGCGTATGCATGTAGTTTGTCAGCCTAGTGCATTTTCATGCTAGAATTTTTCCTAGGACAAAGAAGTCCTTTTGCATGCAGCCTGCCTTCTTGAAAAGGAGATAGGTCTTTGTTGTCATAACTATCTTTCCGCATAGTCATAACTATATTTCTGCATAAGTATCTGTTTTCTGACTCCTCTGGTTGCTGAGCTCACAAAAGCAGGAGTTAGCCCTCAGCCCATTGCAGTTAGACCTTTCATTCGAACCGGATGAGGTGCCTATCTCCTCACAGAGGTCTGCAGAATGGCAAGAGGAACAGGCCTTTCTGACACCACTTAGGCAGCAAACAGTTTTAGCTCCTAAAATCTCCTTTTTGTGTCCCTTTTCATTTGAGAGCACTATGTTTTCTTCTAATTGGGTATTTCTTGTCTCACATGAATGTAGTGGCAAGACTGGTATATCTCCTGGTTTTGGCTGCGATAGAGTTAATTTTCTTCCTAGTAGCCGGTATAGTGCTGTGTTTTGGATTTAGTATGAGGATAATGTTGATAACACGCTGATATTTTCACTGTTGCTAAGTGGTGCTTACACTGGTCAAGGGCTTTTCAGCTCCCCATGCTCTACCAACTGGGAAGGCTGGAGATGCACAAGAAGCTGGGAGGGGGCACAGCCAGGACAGCTGGCCCAAACTGGCCAAAGGGCTATTCCATACCATATAGCGTCATGCTCAGTATAGAAACTGGGGGGAGCTGGCTGGGCGGTAGCTGTCGCTGCTCGGGGACTGGCTGGGCGTTGGTTGGTGGGTGGCGAGTGGTTGTACCACTGTTTTTTTTTTCCCTTGGGTTTTGTTCCTCTCTTGCTCTCTTGTTGTTTTCCTTCTCATTACTATTATTATTATTATTATTATTATTATTATTATTATTATTTTGTTCCAATTATTAAACTGTTCTTATCTCAACCCAGAAGTCTTCTTACTTTTGCTCTTCCGATTCTCTCCCCCATCCCACTGGTGGGGGGGAAGGTGAGCGAATGGCTGTGTGGTACTTAATTGCTGACTGGGGCTAAACCACAACAGTATAAAAGAAGAGTTTTTTCTTAAATCCCTGGACAGCTGCTTTGCACCTCCTTTACTCTGGGTTCTGTGTATCTCTAATGAAAGGCACATGTCTGAAAACCTTTTTAAAAAGAAAACTGGAAATGTAGCTGTATTTCCAGTTTGAGTATTCGGATGTCTTGTGTTTTGGCAATCTACTGAGACACCATAGTTTGCATAGCTAGAACTATGATAATCCTAGTTTTTGTCGAATCCTAGAAAGCAGGGATTGTTACCTACCAACATATTATCTCACGTTTATCTAGGCTGTCTTCTTTCTGAGGCACGAACAAGCACAACTATGCTGTTCTTTAAAAATTGTTACTTTAATCTGATCTTAAATGATTTTAGCAATACAAGTTCAGTAACTTTCCTGTAGCATTGTTAACAATTATTGCAGTTTCAAGTCACTGGTTTCTTTTAATGCCCTGAGCCTCTTTTAATGCCTTTAGCCTCAAAACTAAAAAAACAACTGTTTTTCACTGTGTAAATTGTCCTTCCTTAGGGTAAACACTTGACTCTATCCTCGTTTTTAAAAAGACTTATTTTAAGGGTTAAAAACTGATTACAAGTAATCTTGAATGTCTGTGCTAAATAGCGTCTGATAGGTTTCCAAAAACAAGCGAAGGAATCAAATCTTTTGAGTGAGGTAGGGAGTAGAGGAAACCTGTTGTCCATTGTACTCCCTCCTCTGTAACAATAGCTTTAGTCAGTCTCCTGACTGGATTATTTTCATCAGTTACAGGACATTTCAGACAGACAGATTTTCCCTAATATACACAAATCTCAGTTATTAAAATTACAGTTCTATTGTGAAAACTTTCAGCAAACAGCTTTTAGGCTCTGCTTAAATTTCCTTTTAAATTGTATAAGTCTGGCCTGCTTCACATCATTTGATTTTTACTTGCGTTGTGTTATTGGGAAATGTGTCTGTGTATAGCCATGAATTCTGTCTGATGAGGGCAACTCCCTGAGTACATGTGTCAGCATACAGCATCCATTTTGAATGTGAAGTTTTAATTTTCTTTAACTTGCATATAGGACTGAATTTTCAAAGGAGTAGAATACACAGCTCACAGTAAAATTTGATGTCCCTTTGGTCACAGGGAAAATCCCTTGGATAAATACTTGCCTACTATGTAGCATTTATGTCTGGTGACAAGTAAGTTGCAGATTCCTTAAAGAAACTGATTAAGATCATACCAAAAATTCAGGAAGTTACTGAAAAGAACTTTGCCCAGAGATTTTCAGGAAAGAGAGGACAATAATAGGAGAAAGAAACCAAAACTCTTCTTCCCAGGAAGAGGGGAGAGGTAACACTTTGATTCCTTGTGTGGGAGCAGAAGCCAAAGGCACGTTGGCAGGAGGAGTTAAAGTGTTACTTGTCAGCTAGAAGGGCTCTCAGCAAAAGAAGACTGCTTAGAATGTGTGTGGAAGATTGGTAGAGAGGTGCACGAAATTCTCCCGTCGCCTCAATATGTGCCGGCTGAAGTGAATAGCTATTATTTATTTGAACACTTGAAAAGTAAGAGTGTCAGTTAAAAGAACAACTTTAAGGGATTTTTGTGGTAGTGGGGAGACAGTTACAAGTTCAATAGTAGTAACTCCATTTTGTTTAAGTAGATACAATTTTGTGGTATCATATTATAACTTTCAAATGAGAGAATACCTGCAATATCCAAAGTTTGCAAATACCTACATATTTATTTGCATAAACAGAGCACTTTACGTTCCTAGTACTCTTCTTACCTATTAAAAACGAGATACAATTGTGTTGAATAAAAGAATCTGATTTCTGTTACAGTTATTTGCTAATATATGTGAGAGTTGGCACCATGACATAGAGAGAAAATACCAGCTTTTACTGGAATGCTGTTTACATTTTAATTGCATTCTAATAAACAGTGTTAAGTAACAGTCACTCTCTGAAGGTCATTTTATCTATGAGAGAGCTGATTCTTCTTGAAGAAAATATTTATTTTAATTAATTGACATTAAAGTTCAAGAGTGTGGACTCTGCATGGTATACCATGATAAAAAACAGGGCTGGTTTCACTTATTGAAGAGGGGGGAAAAAGTAAGAAGCTCAAAACACAGTAAAACGTATTGCACCACAAAAAACTGTCAAAGTATTATGTACTGTTTCATTCAGATGAGAACATGGGTTTCCAGTCACAGAGATAACTGGTGTCATACTAGGAAAGGGTTCTTACTGGAGCATTCAAATTAAATCATAAAAGTATAGCAGTTCCCTGACTTGTTCTCCTGCAAGCTGCAGGGGTTTTAAGATTTCAGCTGTACAAGTACATAATGTGAAAGGATTTCTTCCTAGGCATTAGCTTCCTAGGCATTGGATGTTACTGTGCCTGGGCAAGGGCTGAAAGAACATGAAGTAATGCATAATGCATCAGATATTAACTGAGCACCTGGTTGGTGGCACAGGGGAATGTTCTTTGCTTCTCCCACTGATCTGCCTTTGTCTTTCTTTGTGATTTACTTCAGGGGTCAGGTGTGTGCCTTTTCTTCCTTGGGCTTAATTCCTAGTTTCTGCGTGATGCAATCAACACCAACAGATTTTGCCTTACACTTTCTTTTTATGCAAACAGATGCTGTCTCTGAACTCTAGGAATTCAGCTTCTTAAACTTCTGGTATGTCAGTTCAACCAAGCACTTTTTTTTCTCTAGATTTGTAGATTATTTCCCAAGAAAACAAGAGCGACCAAAATTATTGTGTGAAGTGCCATCAGCTTCAGTAAACTGGCTGAATGAGAAGTGAAGAATGTGTGTGGAGACGGTAGTGCTCACGTGAACGGTTGTGCAAAACCAGGGCTGTTTCAATTTTGTGGATGTGCTTGCAAGAGATCTGTGTTCTAACTTTTTGTTAGAACTGGAAGATAGGGTAGGGAGACTCTGTGTTGATGAATCCTCTTTTTTTCCCTATAGCATTTAACTCAAAGGGTAGGGTACATGGCTAAAACAGAAAAGATACAGAACTGAAAGATCAGTTAATTTCACCCTCTTATTTGCCCACAGACTTGCTCGATTCAGTGTAAAAAATTTTAATACCTTGTGAAGGTTTTGCAATCTTTCTATACTTCTAGAATTTTGGAAAGTACACAGTTGCAGAAACAGAAATGCTCTGTGCTGGTATTTCCATCAGAAATGATCTGTGTAGTTTTCAGGTCACTGGAAATTTAAAATATATTTTCATTTCAGATCGGAACAAAATCATATCCAGAAATAAGACAGTTCCTGTAGAAGGGTATTTCTGAGATTAAGTGGACTCCTCTCTGACAGAATTCAGGTGAGACAGAAGCTAAAATGAAAATATATTCAATGAAGATAAATTAAATCCTACATTACTTTGGTTTAATATTTTTTGGATGGGCAGAATATGTTCACCCACGTTAGGTAACATATTGGTATATTCAGAAAATCTAGACAGATGCATTGCTAGATATATGTCATAAAATGCACAGGGCAGAGAAGCAGATGATGTCATAAAGATAATTTCAACAAGGGACATCAGAATTTGAATAATAATGAAAACTCTTTTGCATCTTCACTCTTGATATTTCTTCCTTCAGATCAGGCTGGGCTGTACCCTTAAGCTCTCCTGGTGATCCCTTTACCTACTCTGAATCCTTTGGGAAACTTGGTGTCCTGGGCTGTCAAAATCTTTGGAAAATACATGGAAAAACAAAAACAAGAAAATAGTGAATAGTCAGTGGCACTAAATAAATAGCATTCAGCTATTGCTTTCATGATTTCAAAGCTGTAACATTAGGGTTGTCTTGAGTCACAAAAATACATTAACTTCAGCATTGTCTCCAGGATTGTAATGGTGGGTTGCTCCAGTGGGACCAAAGTCATTCATAACTGATGTTTTCTTTCCTCTTTTCCCCACTATGGCAAAAGATACAGTAGAACGAGGTGTAAGAAGGATCACATTATGTGAAGTATGTGTAAATAATCTCCCTTACAGATAAATGGTGGAGACAGTGTGGTGCTTTGCTGAAAGGCTATGCTTTCAAGGTTTTTCCAGAAAAATACTGTATATTTGGATGCAATATGAATATATCTAGATTTTGGTTTGAGCTGTTGTGTTTTCACTCCCTTATCTTTACTTTTGTTAGGTACACCTTCTTCTTACATATAACAACTTGAAAAGTATTGTTTAATTAATCACTTGTTGCTTGGATACTGTCAGTCTTCTTTGACCTAGAACTGCACTCCTAAATCAAGCTTACAAAAGTTGGATGAAACTCGAAAATAGCTTTAGAGTAAAAATAGCTGTAGCATTGCAAAGGCATAATTTTTTTTTCAAGATTGACATAAATTTGCCAATCTGATGGAATTTTCTTCTGCGTTCTTCCTGTACTAAGATTAACAGTCCTAGTAGCTAGATTACAATGCAGATTATTTTGTCAGAAATAATTTTGACTTTTCTTATAAAGAACCGATGTAATTATTATTTATTTTCTTTTGTGCTCTTAGAGAGCACTAGAGAGACACAGTCCCTTAGGAATACTGTACATAGCTTCTCCAAGATTAAAATTTAGATAGCAAAGAAAAACTCCTATTTCAAAACCAAGTAGTTTGTGAACATTTGAGAAAGTCACTTCTCCTGCTAGAAATAATATTCTACAATTGAGCAGTTAAATTATATTTCATTATATAAGACACTGATTTATTTTTGAAAGAAAAATGCTAAACATTGGAAATGCTTACGCATATAAGCTTAATATATACTTGTCTATATCATGCAGATAATTGCAACATTGAGTACTAGATTTGCATAATGGCAGGTTGAAGGTCAATGGCACCAATGCTTTACATGCAGCAATAACTACATCTTGTGCAGCTAGAAAGCAGAAAGGAAATAAGAAGTCTAGAAATTAAAGCGCATGTACTGTGCATGCATCGTCTAACTAAATAATGTCCTGACTTCCCTAGGTTACTTGTTCAATTCCGGGTTAGTATCTCAAACACTTACCAGTTTGATTCCTGATCTATCCATAGAAATGGAAGGTGCTCTCTTACTGAAAGGAAAGAAAAAGTTTCCACCAAAAGTTGCAGAATTTTTCATGTCTTTCTTCCACCTTTTCCCCATTCAGCAAGACTTTAAAAAAGAACAAGCCAGGGAAAAGGGAAATTTCTGCCTGGAAAAACGGGAGCTTGACTAACATACAAGTGACTGAATGAATGTGATGATGTTAGAGCACCCAGTATTGCTCTTAACAGTATATATTTTTTAAAAAGTAAGCTCAGTTACAAATCTCTGCCCTACATAAAGGATGTATTTAGCACAAGACATTGCCTTCACGTTTGGGAAAGTTTATGAAACAAACTAGGAACTAGGATATGGGGTACAGTTTTGCTGACAATTACTAGTGGACCTTCTGTGCAAATGAGTTCAGGGAACTGGGGCTTTGCCAAGCTCCACTGATTATTGTGTGGCCACTGTCACCATTCCTCACTATGTGTGGGAGATGCCCCTGCCGCTCTTCCAGGCTTGGCAAGGCCTGAGTTCAATGCATTGTTTGAAGAGGAACTGCGCCAGCCCACTGAATAATTACTTGGTAAATAAGTATGAAATTTGGTTTTCCTGAAGTATTAGGAACAAACTACATTCAGGACACTCCATTTGGCAGAAATTCCACCTAAGCAACTGTGAAGCAATTGTTTAAAGACTGAATTTAAAGCCCAGGTATTAATTTCTTTCTTTCAGGGACCATTGCTGACTCGCATACAAGCAATATATTGTGTGAGCAGATTAACACTCCTCAGCTGTCCTCATCATGCTAACTGCCTGTGTCTGCAATCCTTCACTGCATGAACTTGAAGAAAAACCTTTTCCTTTTATAGCTTCTCTCCTGGTTTTGTGTGTTAGCCATCTAGCTCTAGTAAAAACCTGAGACTGGCTTAGTAGATAAGCATGACTCTAATGGTCACATAAAACAACTGGTGAGTGGTGAATCAAGACCACAGGAGATCTGTGTAGGGGGAGATGAAGTAGATCACAGCAGTCAATTGCAGCAAGGCTTTTTTTTTCCAGTTTTTTTGGTTTTTTTTTTTTTAGCTAACTGCATATCTCATCCCTTCAGAACCCTTGGCAAGAACTTAGTCGTTCAGATTTAAAATCTATTCATCTGTACTATGCAAGATGATAATGGTGAAAAAAGTATTAATTTCATCTCTCAAAAAATTATTTGACTGCAGGAAGTATGCAGACCATCTTAATTTTATATTTTAAATATGTTCTTTCCAGTTTCACAAGCCAATGCAAGTATTCTTATCTAAAAAGCTGGCTGAATAATTTTTGAGTTTTTCAGTAACACTAATTATAGATTTTTTCCTTTTGTTCAGAAGCTGTAATTTTTGTTCTGGAGAGGCCTTACGTTGTCTTCTCTTTTAAAGATTGACAGAGAAGATGTTATATCTTTGGCAGACTATCATTCATGAGCTCATTATTAATCCAGTTTTTAATAAAGCAATTAGAAGGTCAAATAGCAGTGATAGTGTAGTTTCTATTAGCTTGAGCTGAGCAGGATAAAGAAGCCATGAAAATGAAGAACACTTTATTTTTAAATTTAATAGAACCACATAGCTGAACATGTTCCTCTATCTGTGGCCCTCTGCATAAAGTATGTTCATAAATGACAAGTTAATTCACAAAAACAGATAGTTTACAACAAAAAAGCAAACTGCTCTTGTCTGAGTCTCTCATTGTGTCCTGAGAAGTTCAGATTAATGAATTTGCACTGTAAATGAGTTAAAAGAAATGAATGACATGATATTTCTCACCCTTGTCTGGTGGAAGAGAAGAAGAATGCAATGTTTCTCTTTTGGGCATTTTCTAAAGGAACATTTTAACTTTTCTGTCTGTAGTTCTTGGCTACATATGCCTTCTTTGGAAAAAAATAAGGCAGCTTTCATCACATCAGAGATAACGGGCTGCTTGAAAGTATAATTGCTTTTGTTATTCCTCATCAGGAGACAGTTTCCCAGAGTAAAGAAAGTACTAGAAGTTTATGTGCTTCTGTCATGCAGGAATTGCTCTTCTTAATAGCCTTAAGCCAGCTTTACTAAGAGATGCTGACATCTGGTATGACACTTGTTATCCAGCTCCCTGTCAGGAGCTTTTGCAGGGCAGGGTTTTTGCTTTGTTTCTGACTAATGCTGATTTCAGAATAGGCTTGAGAAAAGAACCTTTTAAGATGGCTAGATGGCCAGAAGTGAGGGCTCACGGCACCTGAGAGCTCTCCACGTTGTTTTTGCATGAGTCTTTTATGTGTAAGAGCCTATAATGACTTCCTAGGACTACGACAGATTGCCAAAGGTTGGATAAATGGTGGTCATGTGACATGAAAGCTTTACTGATTTCTGATGTGTGTCTTTACAGTGCTTTAAGTCAAACTCTTCTTAAATTGCTGTTGCATACACTTGGGAATAGGCATTATTATTGTTTCTAACTATTAAATGCACTGTCTAAATATGCTGCAATTTTACTGAATAAGGTTGACTGAGTCTGAGCTTTATTAAATCAGTGTTCTGGTGTTTGTTGTAAAAACAAATTAATTTCTACGTGGGCTTTCCCATTGTATAAAACAGAAAAAAAAGGAAAAGGTACTGCTTGCTTAGAAACAGCACTGTGTTAAGATTTAGCTGAGGGATGATTCTGGTTTTACAAGTTTCAGAAATGAATTTGGATTCCGAGGAATTGAAACAATCTTAAAACCACATAAAGCATATATTTGATGTCACATTTACTTAGCTCATTTGTATACATCGTGATATATGAGGGACGACAACCTTTTACCTTGTTCATTGATGACAAACAGTTCTGACATAACTGTATGATAAATATTAATAGAGCTTAGGCAGAATACAGCCTGATAGGATTAAACCAAAAGTCCTGTGAATAGTAGGCACAAGGTGATGAAAATTAGAATCTATTATTTGAAATAAATTTTATTTCCCCATCCATTGTTTTCCTTGATGAGTATTTGAAGTTACGGGTTCTGTATTTTTGCTGCTGAATACAAGCACAATACAAGCACAATATGAAGCTCAGGTTGTCCAAGCAGCTGGGATTCCCACCAGACAGACCCTCTCCACTTTGCATTTCCAGAATGGGGAGGAACAGCAACTCCCTCACACCCAGAAGGAGAAAGAACTCAACAGCCATACTGGAAAATAAGCATTCAGCAGCTTAAGAAAGGGTTGCAAAACAGGATACAAAATACTAGGGAATAACTGTGACCAGCAGTCAGGCAGTAATTTCCACCTTTCTGCATCTTTTGGTTACCTTGATGCTGCCTCAGGGGTAAAAGCAGCAAGTACTTGGGTGAAAAATTTGTAATTTGTTTTGGGTTTTTTGGTTTTGGGTTTGTGGTTTTTTTAGTGATCATAATGCTTCCAGGAAGCAGAGAGGCTATTGTTGCTATTGTATTCCCCAGGGCTTAGAAATTTCCTGAGATTGCTTTGGTGCTCGGTGTCCAAGTGGGGAAGGGAAAGCCCCAGGACTATGAGTTTCTTTTGATTAATAGGGAGGAACCCCATTTTCCATCACTACACGAATTAATGATTTAGCTACCCATTTATCTAGCTTCCTGATTTTGGTGCCCAAAGGCAGATGTGTGAATCCACCTTCTGCTCCATTGTTTTACACTGTTCTGACAGATTAATGGTTAGAGTTTCACTGCATATCGTTAAATGAGCTGTGATGTATGCAGCAGGTGAGTTTGACTTTTGGGTATAATCATATGACAGCACTTATGGAAACAGCATTTGTGGAAATCAGCTTTTAGAGAATATAATCCAGAAGGATCTTTATTACTATCATTTGCTATAAAAGATGTTCACATTTTGCTTTTTTAATGAATTAGTTGGCTGAGAACTTCTTGTGCCATTCAGTTTTCCTCATAACCTTTATCTTGATCTGGAAATACAGCATGATATTATTAGAATGCCTTGGTTACTATTAGGTTATTTGGTTATTTGGTTATCTGATTTGTACTTTAAAATACAGGAAGACAAGAAAAGTGTGGAAGAATGACTAAGAAAGGGAAGGAAAATAGACTAAATAGATAAATGTGCAGAATTGGTTTTAATGGGAATAGTCACCAAAGTCTTGCTGTGAGACATTCTCCTGGGCTGGGGGAAACAATATGTTAAATGGTGAAAAACAATTCTTTATGGCTTTAAGACAGCTTTACAGAGCATGCATCCAACCAGAGATGTGGCTCTGCATACCTGCTGGGAGCCGCAAGGGAGCGAGGGCCCGGTCTGCTTTGAGGTCAACTGATCTAGGAGTTGTAATAACAGGCTTATAAAATAGACTACTAGCTTCCTGACAGAAGGAATAGCAAAGTAACTGTTGTTTCACAAACTGTAATTATTTCTCTTGATCGCTGTGGGAGCATTGCAACAAGGGGCTGATTTCCAGGCTATGACCAGCCTGTGCTTATTTTCCCAGTCATGTAGGGGGCTTCTGTGTCAATTGGTCTCCGCGTACATTGTCAGTTTCTACTTTTCCAACTAATGATTATCTAAACATCATTGAGAAGGAGGGCAAAGCCATGAGACAAGATGCCTTTCATGTTCCAGAATAAAAGCTAACTACCCAAGAAGTTCAAGAGAAAAAAAAAACAAACACAAAAAACCAACCAACCTCACTTTTTGCTACAAGCCAAACTTATCAAAGAAATGGAAAAGATAAAACTCAAGAGTCTTTCAAAAAATTATTAGACTGGTCTGCTGCCTCCAGGCAGGATCAACTATGGAGTTGTCATTTGTAGAAGATATTTATAAAACATGCCCTTTAAACCTTTCACTTGATGCAGTTTTCACTGTAAGAGTTCATCTTTGTCTTTTGGCAGACTCTTCCAATGCTTCTCTTCCCTTCCAATTAGAAAGATTTTCTTAAATCTTTCAGTTTATGATGCAGTTCAAGATAATTGCTTACTATCCACAACTCTGGAGCAACTTTTCCATGCTCTAAGATTGTTATCCTGTTCTCTCTTCTCTAGACTAAATGACCCTGATTTTTTCCATTTTTATGTAATAAGTACCTTTCCTAGGTCTTCCCCCCTGCTCTTTTTTTTTTTTTTCCTTCTTCTTTCTTCTTTCATTTCTGGAGTCCAAGGCTTCAAGGTATAGTTTTCTCTGCTTTGGGTATGACACCCTTGTTTGTGTTACCCACTATGTCACTTCCTTGTTTTGCAGCAGCAGATCATTGCTGATGCATCCTCAGACCAATTAAGTCAGTTGCTCAGTCCCCTTTTATAGAACTATTGACTGGTTAGTAATTCCCTAAATGAATTTATGCAGTTGATTATCTCTACCCACACAAAGAACTTCACTCTTGTCCTTATCAAACTGTTTCTTTTGTATTCAGCACTGTTTTGTCCCAAGTAATCAGAGGCTTTTTGAATTGTTAATCTTATTTTCTGATGTTACTGAGACTTTCTAACTTAGTGCCTCCTGCAAATTTAATATGGGTCCATATTCTGAGTCACTAATGCAAATACTCTATGAGAAAGTTCTATGGAATTTCACTTGATAGATTGTTTCACTGATATATGAAGGCTGAGTGCATTTTTTCTCCCAGTTTTGCATTCATCTAACCCTCTTTTTTGTCCCCCAACTTGCTTACAATTCTGCTCTGTAGGACAAGATCCTTGTTCAATTCAAGAAAAACTGCAGTGATTGCTCCTTTCCTAACAAGAAGTACATTACATTTATTACTGTTGTCATTAATACAAGATTAAATTACATATGTCAAAAACTAATGCAACGCAGGGCTATTCTTTAGTGGTTCAATGTTAATTTTGGTTACCTATGGACAATTGGGTTAGGAAGTGATGATACAGTACAATGCTGCACTAACCCTTTCCTCATTACATCCTGACCTACAGAAACTCTGCCTCCTCTAGGAAGGAAGAGGGGTACTTAGAAGTTGTAATGCCTTTTGAGAGACAGCCATTTACTGGTTTGCACCTTGGTCAACAGGACTTAATTTCAGAGATTCATCACAAAGAATGGTGAAATAAAAGCTATTCTGAAGTTCATAAAAAAGTATTTCCTGCTAGGTGGCAAATTCCCGTGTTCATGGAATGCAAGGAAAGCATTGTTAAATTCTTGTGTTCTGTAAAAAGTTTCTGTAAAAAAAAAGTGAAAATAAAAAAAAAAATCCCTTTTGTGAAAGAAGCAAACAATTACAAAAGTTTAATGCATCAGTTCACCAAAACTTTCCAATGAATTTAATTGTATCACACAAGTGATTTGCTTGCTCTTCCTCTCTGTTGCTCATTTATTCTATCTATGGAAAGGCTTGTGGATATGTGGGCTTTTTGTGTCTGTGTGCGCACTTTTGGGAAAAAGACACAGCAACAGGCAGGCACTAGGTTGTGGCTTAGGGTCATGAAATACAATAATGAGAAATATTTTGAAACAAGTCACCATTATGTGAGGTCTTTTTCCTTATTAGCTCTTTGTAAAATTAGCCTCTTAAAACTGCCAGAACAGGGGGGAATTTGCATGCATCCCATATCTAAATAGTCTGAAGTGACGCTTCCGTGATCTAGTGTCCTAAATTTCACCTGTAAAGAACAAAAACTCAAACCAGACTTTTCAAGAGTCCCAAGTCCCTTAAGAACAACTAGAGATGAGATAAGGATCAAAGCTCTGTTGAATAGCCAACCAAAGCTTTAATAAAGCCCACTAAGTAGTGAACTCTCTTCTTGAGTTGTACACACCTAAGGCTTAGGAAATCTGATTGTGTTTGATTTGTGCTAAGCGGCAACGGTTATAATGTGACAGGGGGCAGATTCGGATGTGAAAAAAGAAAAAAACCAACCACAATGTGGCCAGCCTGGCAGAGGAGCAGGGGCCCAGGGAGGCTGTGAGATCTCTGTCCTGGGAGGTTTTCAAGGCCTGGCTGGATGTTGCCTGATGCTGAGGCCTCAGTCTGAATTCAGTGCTGGCAGAGGTGTGAGCTGGAAGTTGGGCTAGAGACTTCCTCTTGTCTCTTCCAACTGCAATGACTCTGAGTCCATAGGAGTGGAGTCACGGGAAGATCTGAAACCCAATATGTATTATTGAAAAGTATACAAATCACTGCTTAGTACTTGTGAAAAATGTGTGGGAATTCAGTAGGCTGGTATTTTTCATCGTGACTGATAATTTGCAAAAAAAGGTATTGACAAATTTTTGCGTGTATTCCTTCTGCCCCCATCGGTATCATTCCATTTAAAATTTTCCAGGCATGAGGTCACCACTGCTGCCTGAACCAAGTGTATGCACCATGCTACACCAAAAGCAAATGATGAAGGAAAAAAGTATAGATAAGCGTTCAATCTGAAAAACATTTTCCAGACCATTCAAATAACAAACACATTGCGTAGGGGAGGAATGGACAAGTTTGCAAACTATTTGCTAAACAAAGCAGAGGCTAAATTCTTTATGAATAGGATTAATAACTGAACAGCCAGCCAGCTTTAGTTTTAATTTCCTCTCCCTCTCCTGCATTACTGTGCTTACTAAATCATTGCAGAATACAAGTTCCCAGGTGACCAACTTTTCCCACCCCTGACAAACCTCTAAACATCAGAGAAGGGACAGGCACATCTCTTTGGAAGCCAGGTTCATTACCTACCTTTGGAAAAGCAACATTCCCTAGTTTGCTACAGTAGGAGACATAGTTGGTGTTCCTGTAGTGAACAGCAACAGTGTGATACAGCTTTGACAGCCCAGGAGGGAGTAAGACAGAGTGTAGCATAGTTGAGCAAAGAAAGGGGGAAAAATGGGTGAAGGGAAGGTAAAAATGAAGTGGTATTTGCTAACAAAAACTTCCTTCAGTTTCAGAAATAATCCAAACACAGGAATGACCAAGGTTTCTTGATGGGAAAATAGGGTGGGAAGAGAACATTAAAAAATGCAGCAAAATTAAGAGCAAAGAGATAGCTGCTATGTATTTGGATGTAAAAATACAATAAAATTAAAAAAAAAACTCCTGGAAACTTTCTTTCTGAAAAGTGGGCTTTTTGTCAAACGAAAAGGAACTCTAATGTCTGCAGCATACTGTTGGGCTTGGAAACTCTCAATTTCACAATGCAAAAGAGCTTTGTGGCACTTACTTAAAATAAAAGGATATGGTTACATGAAATGAACATGTATCTGTGCATGAATTTTCAGGGTGATTTCTATATTAATAGGAGACTGAAAAAGAAAACATCTCAACTGTTGCACACAATACAAAACACTATTTGCCAGTGGCTGGGAACTGGAGGATCGGGGGAAGGCAGTGGAATGCTGTTGCTGCTGCCCATGCAATCAGTGACACAGACATTTTGCTTGGACAGACTACGCTAGAAATAGGCTGAAGGCAGCTGGAAGCATTTAAGTAACAGGGAAATGTGTCTGTTCTCATCCATTTCATTCATTCTGTTCCATTCCCTCTAAAGCAAGACATTCTTTAGCCTGTTAATCTGTCTGAATACCTGACTCCCATCCCCAGCCTTTCTGATTTAGTCAATCTAAGCCAGTCAATCTAAGTTATTCCCCTGTCTTAAATCCTCAGTCATTCACTGTTTTTCTTCTCTTGCATTATGGTACCACAAAAAAACCCCAAACCAACCTGTTTTTATTGTCCTTGATTCCAGGATTTCTGGATATTCCCCTTACGCATTTTTGTTCCTATCTCTTTTCTGTTCCTCCCAAAGAGCCAGTAGCTGCAGGACCACTCAGTGTCCCCAAATGGCAAAATCTTTCCACCCCCAAACTTTATTGAGACTATTGCCTGCCCCAGACTTGGTACCTGAATTTAAAACAGAGTTTGGTCTTCAATACAATAAAATGTTTCCTTCATGTTGAGTCAAGGGAAAAGGGGCGTCTTTGCTGGACCTTGGTTTTTCTCTTTTCTCCCAGTCTCTACTCTTTAGCAAGTGACATGAGTTTCGCATCTCAGTGGTTTTAATACTATATAATCATTTTGCAGTTTGTCAATACCTTTTACAGATTGCATACTGTCACCCTGCAGATCCTCAGCCAGCTAGAAGGAGCCTTTTACTGCTTTAGCTCTCTGCATTTCATCCATCCTGCAGATAAAACCTACTGAGTTCTTATATCTGTTTTTTTTCTGCAATGACAGAATGAAGAATTTTAAGGATGTAGGCTTAATTTTTGAGCTGGGGTCTAAATTATGGCTCAGATTCATTCAATAGAAAAGGAATTCTTGTGGAGAGCACAGAGGAATCTCTGGTATGCTTCCTCTGCTCCTTCCACAAACCACGATCCTGGCACAGGAGTTGCCAAGCCCTCACCAAAGAAGCACTCAGAAGACAACTGGATGACTCTCTAGGCATGGGACATTTCTTCAGCTTGAACAGGAAGCAGTCATACTTTCCAAAATGCCACCCTTTTGGCGTCACCATAGGTTGGCATGATTCATAGCATTGATTCTCCTTCTTACAGTGATGACTTCTGAACTGCTCTGTCCAAGAAACAGGGTTCAGATTTGCCAGAGACAAATGGGGAAGTCCTATCAAAGTAGTCTGCAGGGTTCTAATCCCGTGAGAGCCTCACCTTACAGCAGAGAAAGACCATCAGCCCCCATAATGAGGAGGAACTGACTGGAGAGGTTGCTGGCTGCTCAGTAGGATCAGCGAAGAGAAGATGTGGCTGTACCACAGATGCCTGCAGGAGTGAGGTGTACAGCAAAGGGTGAGGTGTACAGCTATGGGTGGTTACTTCTTGTATCGTCCCAACAAAATTCTCCAGGGCTGGTTTGTTAGTGCGTTGGTATATTATTCACAGAGAAGGAGGTAAGAGGAGGTCTTCAGCACGTGGACAAGGTCCCTGTCCCCTAGAGAATCCTTCTCAGACCACTGTTTCTTGGAGGTATTTCTTCCTGCTCCCTCAAGATGTTTTGCATATTTGCCATTATCTTATGTATATAAAAATGAGTTTTCTTTTTTTTTTTTTTGGTAATAATAATTCTAATTGCTGAATTTTCATTAGGCTCCTGAAAGTGTCCGCGTCCTTTGCTGGATGTCCATGGCAGTTTAGGGAAGGGGGTGTTTCAGAGAGGAGGGCTTCAAGATGCCAAAGGCGCTTTTGCAAACGTTTGCCGCAGTCTGGGCTGTACTTTGCCCGTGTGCGTTGGGACCCAGCTACAAGGCCTCGCTGCTCCTGGCCGGCCTGCGCGCAGGCCGGGACGCCGCCAGACTCCTCGCCCGTCCTGTCGTGCCCGTCGGCAGACACGCTCTCTGCAGAGGCGGTGCGACAGCTGCGGGGGGCTGGCTGCTCGCTGGCTGGAGAATTTGCTCTTTTCCTATCCCCCAGGTAAGCGCAGAGCTGCCAGAAGCTGCCCTTTACCTCCGCCTCTGCCCGCCCCTCACACCCAGCGGTTTCTGGCTTTTCCCCGTGGTGACGGTGCCCGTGTGGGGTGGCCGGCGGGAGCTGTGGGGGAGGAGGTCGGGGGCTGTGTCGGGCCAGCCACGGCCGGTTCCAGCTGGTTCCAGGCGCTTCCAGGCGCTTCCAGATGCTTCCAGCCGCTCCGAGAACCGAGAGCCGAGCACAGCCCAGCCCCTCAGCCACGGCTGCGGCTGCCAAAACGTACGGAAGAAAGGGCAAAACCCCCGGCTGAGCAGAGGAGTGAGGAAAACAGAGTGAGGGGCAGGCGGCGGTGAGCAGCGCCCGGGGCGGGAGCAGATCTGCCCTGCCGCCTGCGGAGAGCCCACGGCGGGGCAGGGGAGAGCGTGAGGGGGAAGGAGCGGCCGGAGAAACCGGTAAGTGCTGAGCGTAGCCCGTCCCCTGCAGTGCTCTGGGTGTGGGGGCTGGAGGGAGGGGGGAAGTTGGGCCTTGGGGAGGCCCCGGGAGGGGAAGGTGCTGGTTCGGGGTTTGTCTTTGCTTCTTACTACCCGAATCGATTTCAACTGGCGGTAAATGGCATTGACTTTCACCAAGTCGAGTTGACTTGCCTGCAACAGCAGCTGGCAAGCAATCTGCCTGCCTGTGCCTGGACCCACAGGCTTTGCCTTCCTTTGCCTTCCCCCCTCCTGCTGAGGAGTGACTGGCGGGGCTGGATGGGAGTTTGGCCTTTCACCAAGGTGAACCCTCCACAGTCTTCAGTTTGCTATCGGCCGTTGATAGAGCCTAGTTTGCAGAAGACGTCCTGTGAGACCTTCTGCACTGTTACCTGTGATTTAGAAGAACTGCAGTTGGTGGCCCAGCTAAGTGTGCTTCACTGCTGTCTTCCTGGGTTTGGGATGTGACAATGTTTGAATACCTTGTGTCGGGGGATAGTCCCTTCTTGGTACATTCCCTGCCTGTTAGCTGTTTTTCTGGTTAACCTTGGCACCACTCAGATTCAAGAGGGGGAGTATGAAGGTAGGGTCAGAATTTAGCTCTGATTTTCCATGAGGAGGAGAGATGAAGTAACAGACTGCAGACCCTACAGCTGACTCTGCAGAGAGGGGCTGGCAGTGATAGTATCTGTGACAGAATAGCTGTTGTGGCAAGCTCATGAGGCAGCTGGCTTTTCTATCAGCCTATAAATTAAAGCATTTCCAGTAAGTGGTGCTAGATACTTCATAAATACTTCATCAGTTAAAGGCACCTTTTGATGCTTGTAAGCCCAAAGGTTATACTTCACATCATTAAAATCCTCATTTATGACCGTGGCAACAGATCAGTCAAAATATCCTCATTCAACTGATAGATTTTATCATTATATCATTATATGTAAAATTACTGTGGGAGGATGTTTGCTCTGAGTCATTCAAAGATGTGCACAGTTAGGAGACCAAGAGCTGCCAGCAGCTTGGACAAGAAGCAGCTCTTGTGTGTCTTTATTTTCAGGAAGCGAGTGCAGTCTGTGCACAGGACAGGGTTTCATATGCAGAGCTGTCACCCAGCTGGAAAAGGGGAGGAATGAAACCACGTTTCAGTATTGCTTGTGTTTGCATCAGAGTGCTTACAAAGAACAGGTCTGGATTGCTTAAGCTATCCGAAAGGCTACTCAGCTCTGTTACTGGCGTAATAAAGGCTCGGTGGCTATGAGAAAAAAGAGAATTCTGTGGCTCAAGTCTAAACAAAATGGCAGCAGAGGAGTACTTCCGATGAAGTCATGAAGAATAAAAGGGTGAGAAGGAAATCTTTCTTGCTAGGAGCAAAGGAAGGTCACGGTAGTTTTGGGAATGTCAGCTGTAGCAATGACTTTAAGCAAAAGAAGGCTGCAGTATAATTACTTTGCACCGAACAGAGGCTTGTAGTTTTTACTTTACATCTTAAGAGTACGTGTTGTGAGAGTTATTTGCCTTTAACGATGCTCCAAGTTGTCATTCAAAGCTGACTGAAGTCAGGCTACTGTGAATCTACTTTACAACAGATTCCTTTTATGTACAGTTTCATGACATGAGTAGTGTTAAAGGCACCATCAGGTGTCACAAAAATTAAGTATCTTCTGTAGCAATGCATCTCTGAAAGCTGTTTTTATTTGTAGTGCTTTCTATCCAGCGCATACAGGTTAAAAACGGCACTGCAGGTGCATGTTATTTTACTGCTGGAGCTCAGGAATTTGTGTTATATTATCATCTTGCAGAATCTGGAGAAATTAACATTTCCTCAAACATCGCACTTCTGCACTCTGCTTTCTTTAAAAGAGCAGCCTGGGGCATGGGCAGCTTCAATGTCAAGGAGGACAGAGTTCTTCCTTGCCGTGCTAAACGGGTTACCGTGTGTTGCTCACACATCCTGAAGTGAGGTGTCCGACCTCTTCTGCACATCACACTGTGGTGTGCTGGAGGACTTTTGCAGGGCTTTCCCCATCTTCGTGTAAAGTGCTCTTCTGACACCTCAGACACCTATTTTAAGGGGAACAAGAAAACACTGTTTTCTTTCCCATGTGTCTGCTGCTTAAATAGTTCTTGCTCCTTCTGTCAGACTCTTTTTAACGTTTCGACACGTGGTTTTAGAATAGCACATACTTTCTTCTGAGCCAGCCCTTTTAATACATGTTGCTTGACTAAACTCCCTGTGTAGTGACTGGAGCAGCTGAGTTTGTATTTGTTATCTACTAAATGGTGTGAACGTACTACAGAGATTGTTAGAGCTGACAAGGAGCAGCCCCACTATAGGACTGTCTCCTTCAAATTCACTTTAGGAGGCGGATATGAACTGGCACTGTTCCATGGACTTAATAGATTCGTAGATTTTACGGCCAGAAGGAGCCATTATTGCGATCAGCACGTCTGGCTTCCCGTGAAAAATAAACCTCAGAATTTCACCAAGTGATTCCTGTGTCAAGTCCGATGACATGTACTGGAACTGGAGCCTATGTTACACAAAAATACCTGCTCTTGTTTTTTAAAAGCTCAGGCAATGGGATATTCTCCGTGGTCATTCCACCTAGCTAGTTGTTCTAGTGGTTGATACACTGCCCTGTTAAAAGGTGTCCGTAATATGCAATTTAAATTTTCCTCGCTGGAAGTGACCGTTTCCTGTGTGCTCTTGTCAGGCAGGTAAGTGTCTGAAGTTCTCTTATGTAGTCAGCAGGGCCAGGGTCTCGTCACTTCTGGCCTTGTACACATTTCATACCAGCTGAAGAAGCTGAACTATTCTGTTGCATCTTAAAAATGCTAAATTACATATACACAAAGAAGTAAAACTTATGCCTGTTAAGAAGACAAGCCCCCAAACACACACAATTAACTTTGTAGATGGAAAGGAGACTCTGATGTGTATTGCTTGTGTGGACTCATTTCATGAGAGTGAATTTATCTGAGCACCTGATGCGCTTCACACTTAGCTTGGCAGTTTATGTACCTTTGTTCTGATCCATGGCAGAGATACATGTCAGTGAAGTAACACAGTTCTTCGCTACCTGGTTTGACTGACATGTCAAGCTCCAGTTAGTTTAATTTCAAACTGTCTTCATTCTGAAAGGGCAATATTACAAAATTGGTTATTGAATTACATGCTCTCTATTTCTGTCTTGTAATGTCTATGAAAAACATCTTGAAGAACTTGGATTTCGGACTGGAGCCTGGGGCATGCAGTTAAAAGCCAGACAGTGCTAAAGGGGACAAGGCTGGTGGCAGAGGGGAGATTTGCTTCCCTGTGTAGCTTTGGAAGGGGCAGATTTACTTGCTGGAGGAAGAGGGAGCCTTGGGGACTGGATAGCTTGACAAAAACTAGAGGAGAGTGAATTCAGCGAGAAACTTGAGGTTTCCTCAGGCAGCTGACTGGTGGCTCCCGGGGGCTCCCAAGGCAGAAGTAGCTCTTTGTGAAAGATTCTGGTTAAATTAGTATATCCTTTTGATAATCAAAGCTGCTTAACTTTTCATTATCGTGTGGATTTTTTGTTTTTATTTTGCTTTGACTTTGTCAGGAAGTCAAAGGTACACATGGAAAAATTCTGCTCCAGTTGCATGTGGGTAAATCAGGAGTAAAGTGAGTGATTCGAACTGAGTTACTGAGGACTTAGAAAACATAAAAACGAAGACATAATCAGCTTTGTAAAATAATACAGATCGAGGAAGCAGTGGAGAAATGTGGCACAATGGTCTCAGGGGAGACTTTCAGTGTTTTAGGGGTCATGCCACAGCTTGACCTTTTTTCTGAAGTCATTATCTTATTATAGGTGCTAAAGAAGGCTTGACAAATTTTGTGAATATCAATGACAACTGTGAAGGGCAGAAATGGGTCACAGCAGTAGGACCGGGGACATGTCCAAACTTAAGACTCCTTAACTTTTCAAACTTGGAAATGTTCTTCTGTCTTACAGGTTGTGTATGTGTGTAACTGACTGAACAGTGTGAAGCTAGGTTGATGCTCTGTGTGTCACCTACTCACTTAAAAATACTTCCTTGCAGTAAACTTCAGTATTTCAGTGGATAAACTAAAAAGGAGTTTGCATGGTCTTACTGATGTTGATGCAAACAGAAATGTGAACTAGTGGAAGATCAGGCAATGCACGCATCTCTTGTGGAAGTGAGGACAGGAAGGGAATTGCATGTGTGGGTGTGCGGGTTGATGTCCAGGATGGGAGGAAGAAGATTATTTTACACACTTTAAAAAGTTAGATCACAGAAAACCAAGATCATTTTAGGTTGTCAGATTACTGCGATGAGCAGGGACTCTTCAGCATCTGTTTAGCGTGTATGTGCGCTAGTAATGGCAGCTGGTGACTGTGTAGGGCATTAGTTTCTTGTGCATTTATTTCCTTTGAGAATTACCTCCATTGTTAAGACAGGAAGAGGGCTTTTGGGCCAGACAGACGGCTTCTGTTTGTGCTGTGACACTCCACTTGAGTCTAACTGGGATGGGAAGTTTTTAATGGGCCTCCTATTTAAGACTGACACACAGAAATAACCTAAAGGGAGAAATTGTAATGATCGTAACGTACATCTACTGGGATGTTCCAGAGACTGTTCACCAGGAATGAAAGTGATGTGGGGGAGGTACTCCTTCTCAGGTACAGAGAAGGATTCTTTAGATCTGGGATATGTACTCAACACCCTGTTTTCCTGCATCTGGGAGAACATTCTCCTGCTCCCAGTTAGTGAGCAGCATCCTTTTGTTACCAGATGAATTTTACATGCTGCATGCATAATCCGGTTTAAACACAAGTAAGTGAAAGATGTTGGGACTTGTCACTATCCAAATCTTGTAGTTTTTCTTAGAAAGCACACAACCCCCCTGTCATTAATGTAAACAGCATCCAGTAATCTGTACTGAGAAACCTCCCTTTTACTACTAGGTCATACAGTGAAAAGTTGGAAAGCATCAGAATTACAGTGACTTATGCCATGTTAATTTGTTTGTCCAATGCATGTTATAGTAAGATATTGCCATATAACTATATCGTAATGATAGTTCTGTTTGTTTTTTGTTCTTTTTTTTTTAATTTTGCAAAGGAGATAGGTGATACCAGTTCAACTAGTCCAAGTGCAGTTTAAGGCAATTCCTTGAGTATATTGTTTATGTAAACTCTGTTTCTTTGTTCATCCAGCAATGGGGCTATGCCTCTCTGGTGGTATAAAAGGGGACTTCACTGTACCAGAAGTCATGACCATGGAAGCCTGCAACACTGAGCCTCTTGCCCTCCAGTTCAATATGTTTAATACATGACGTTTCATACTTGCTTGCTCCTAATGTAGAAGTTTTCTCTTAAAGCAGACTCAGCAAATAGAGTCTTAGTTATGGTTGTGATCCTGTAGATGAAGAATAACCAAAAACAGAGGAGAGGAAACAAGAAGGAAGAAGAGGAAGTTTTATGCAGCATGTGTTAAATTCAAGCCTCTAGTGAATAATAGTGTGTAATTCTTAGCACCCATTTAAATGAACCTGTGGTGGAAATTGAGTTTTGTATGGCTATTGAATATGTGGTAATTATATAGGATGTTAAATACAAACAAAAAGAATAAGCATGAACTGACAAAAGAACCTCAGTTTTCATCAGCTTTGCTTTGGATTAATAAAATGGATTGTATTTTCACCAATGGTAAAGTGTACTTCCGATTAAGTCAATTAGGGCTATTGAGATAGATGGCTCTGTGAGAAAAAACATTCATCAGGAACTGAAGAACTAATGGACTACTTTCTGAAAGTTCACAATGGCAATAGCGGGGTTCTTTGTGTGACACAAAGAGCAGTTCAAGCTAGCAACTGCCAGGGTATTTCTGAGCCCAGAAATAGTGTCTCAGCATTTAATTCCACCCAGCATCAGGCCACACTGCTCAACAATTGAAAGATACCTTTGAAAGTTGTGAACAGCTGTTTCACAGCAGGGTGGTGGTCAGTGGCTGACATGGGGTGTGTGACAGGGGGACAAGGTGCTGAGAGCAGGTGGTGCCAGCACTGCCAGTGAGATCTCACCAGCTGTACATACAAAGCTGAAAAGACTTCATATGTCAGTAAGTCCTTCAAGCTCACCTTTTCTCCCCAGTTGGTTGAAAGGGTTGCAAGTCTTTAAATTGCCTGAATTTATTCTGGTAGGTTATACCAATTTGTACTGTGCATTTGGGCAGTTCTGGTTATTTACTTTGTAGAGGTTTTCTGGTTATTTACTTCTTAAGCTTTGCAAATCCTATTTGAAGTACCTCACTCTCCTACCTTTAAGGATAATTTCACCTTGGTTCCTTTCCTGTTCTTTTCAAAGTAGTTTTTTCAGTTCTTATGACTCTAGATTTTTTTTTGCCTCATGGCAGGACAGGCCTAATTTTCTACACATTCCTGACTATTCCTGTCCTTTTCATTTCACAGACTTTGGGTACCTATAGATTCTCTGGAGCTTTTTGTAACAAAAAAGGTTGTTTAAAAAAATAGTTATTTCATTGGCAAGTGGAGCAAAGTATCCAAAAGCATGGGATTTGAAACACAGCTGGCTCAAAAGTGGTGATTCTGTTTTCATGAAAACCTTTTGAGGACTTGAATTTTATTTAATGCTGGAACAAATCCACAATCTTTCCAAGGCTGTAGTGTCCATTTTTGGATTGAAAAGGTTGGGTTTACAAATTGCTGATGCTTCCTAGACAGTCTACATAGGTTTACTGGTTTTGGCTGGGACAGAGTCCATTTCCTTCACAGTAGCTCATATGGGGCTATGTTTTGGATTTGTGACCAAAACAGTCTTGATAATGCACCAGTGTTTTAGCTATTGCTGAGCAGTGCTTGCACAGCGTCAAGGCCTTCTCTGTGTCTCACGCTTCCCAGCCAGCGAGTAGGCTGGGGGTGCACAAGAAGTTGGGAGGGGACACAGCTGGGACAGCTGACCCCGACTGACCAAAAGGATATACCACACCATATGACGTCATGCTCAGCAGTAAAAGCTGAGGGAAGAAGGAGGAAGAGGGGATGTTCAGAGTTACAGTGTTTGTCTTCCCAAGTAACCATTACGTGTGATGGAGCCCTGCTTTCCCGGAAATGCCTGCTGATGGGAATTAGTGAAGGAATTCCTTATTTTGCTTTGCTCATGCACACAGCTTTTGCTTCACCTGTTGAAAAGGTCTTCATCTCAAACCATGTGTTTTCCCACTTTTGCCCTTCTGATTCTCTCCTTCATCCCACCGCGGGGGGAGTGAGCAAGACGCTGTGTGGGGCCTAGCTGCTATGGGGGTTAATCCCCAAGAGCAGGTCTTACCAAACTGCCACAACAGAGCCTATTGAAATTTATATGGCTTTATGGAATGCCTTATTTCAATGAAACATTAGGAAAAAAACGTTTTTTGAATGTTCAAATTCATGCTTATTTTAAAGCACTGGTTTGCATTCCGATTTTAAGTCTTTCTAGCTCATGATAATATCTAAAGAAGGGGACTTGTTTCACATGACCTCAGTCTGATTTTTCAGCACCTGTTTAAAATGCTTTTTCCCAAGACAGATGCCTTGTAAGTTGTTTGTTCTCCTTTGTTTTTCTGAAGCTTTTCCAGTTCTTGTTGAGCAAGTTTTACCAGTCAGCAGGAAATGGCAGCCAAATGGCAGCTTCTGTTGGTGGCTCTTGACAAGTGGCTCTAAAGTGATGGGCCTGTTTTGAACAGCAGTTCTCCTTTCTGCCTGAATCCATAGAAATGCCTCTTGTTATAAGCTAATATAAACATGCAGGAAAGGCAGTCCTAGCAACAGGCTGAGCTAACCTAAATTCCCACAGGACAATTATGTCAGTTAAAATATAACAGTCAATACAGGATAATTATATATAAGACAATAATGTTCTAGGGTACCTACTTCTAAAAGCTTTAGATCAGCCATGCCAGCCATGGGGAAACCTCAGTGTTTCCAAGGAGAAACAGGTCCTTAAAGGCAGCTTAAACTAAAGGCTCAAAATGAAAACGCAAACTGAATAGATTCAGTTTGTACCATTTTCAGTTTCAGTGCTGGAGGCACTGAAGCAAGACTTCAGTGGAACAAAGATCCTCCCTATAGTGCAGAAGTCTCACCATGGAAATTACAGTTTCATTTTTGCTCATTTTCTGTGGCATCTGTGTGTCTGTCTTATGAACTATTTTATCATTACTCATGCAAAGAACCTTCTCTTCCTTAGTTCTTGGCATTTAAACAACCTTTCTCTATTTCTTTTAATGTTTATAGCTCTACTTCTCAAATTTAGCTAGATAATATGGTGATTTGTTGTTTTGGTTGATTGCTTGCTTTCCCCAGATCTATGTGGCCCTTTTAAGTATATAATCTGATAGGAGATGGGTTAATGTATAAGAAAGCTAGTCTTGATATTTTATTTTGCACCTCTTAAATTACAGACAAGCCTATTTTAATATTAATTCTTCACTCCTCTGTGCTCCTCAAGCAGCCCTGTAGAGGCTGGATAGCTGAATTGCAGTTTGCTTAAACTGACATATCTACACTGACGTCCAAAGAATTCCAGTTCTTCTGTGTCTCAGTCTGAAGCAAAAAAATTCCAGCTTCTTCCAGGTGTGGTTGAGAGCTGACTGCAATTCCAGTGTCTGTGATATTCACCAGAAGCAGATATGCCCTAGAAATTAATTGCTGGGTTTTTTTGATGGGGATAAAAATTCTCCATGTTAGAAAAAATATGATTTCTCAGTCATAGCTAATGCATTTTGCATATTTTAATCCATTTCAAACAAAAAATTAAGGGATATCAACATGATATATTAATGTGTGCCATTTCTTTGATATTATAGGGCTAATGTACTGTGTAAAGCATGTATTTTTATGTGAAAGTTCTCCCTTGTGTCATAAAAGTCACTTGATGGCAGGAATAGTCAGCTCAGCTGAGAACTGAACATAGATATTTCAGACAACTTGTTTTACTTCTAATAAAGCAGACATCTGTTTAAAACTTGACTCGTCACCAATTAACTGTTGCCACAAATTTAAATGGATACAGATCCGTGCTCTTAGATGGTATTTAAAGAGCACTGAAATTCACATACACGCACTCTGAGCAGATGTAAATCTTGGTAGTTACGCTCAAGTCAATAGAAGCATGGAGATTTATATCCACTAGAGCTATGGCCCAAAGTGTTTGCCCTGGAGAGATTGCTATTTATGGACAGTAGCATAAAGCAGTGAGAATTACAGATGATCAGAACATATCTCTTCTGTGAAAAAACAGTCAGCTGAAGGAAAAAAATGGTGTGAGGAGAAGCTGGTTTGGAACTGGACTGCTGACAAATGGTGAAAAGGCCGACATAAATTGAAATGAGTTATGAATGAGTACAAAATCTCTAAACTAATACCAAGTCATTGAATAAGCAGATGAGATGAATCGCAGGTTGCACTGGACACTGAGCAATACTGGAAAAGGACAGAATTAGGTGGCACACCAGGAACCCAAGGGACTGTATGCAACTGTGGAAGCGTGATGCTTCCTGCAGGGGTGGTCTGCTGACTGCCATGCCAGAAGGACCTGTGCCATGAACGTACGTTTCTGTCTTTTCTGTCAGTTCCTATGTTGCATGTCCGCTAACACTAACGGCTATTGACCCAGCACTGGGAGGTGAACAAATCTTACGTTCTGGATACTGCGAAAGGAAGAGAAATAGGGATAGTGATTTGTTATTATAATCCTTAGAAACATGAATCTGCCCTTAAAGTGTTTGCTGCTTATGGACAGCATCAAGGCTTTTAAAAAGGGTATGTATTTTTCTTGATTTATTTGGAGTTTTCTTTCAATAGATTTATAGGAGCTACATTTCTACGTTTGTTTAAAACTTAACCTTGAAGGAAAACTCAGTATAAATAATACAAAGTTTTCATTTAGTTTGGTATATAAATATAGATGAAGTTTTCTTTAGACTCTTTGTAGTGATGCTTTACAAGGCTTATAAATACCCATCCTTTTTATAAACTAAAGTTTTTCTAAATTATGTTTCTGAATCCAAAGTATTCTGTCTACTTTCTCCTATTTATAAGTTTTTTTACTTATTCAGATGATGTTTTATTCATAAATAAGAATAATTTTCCTCTTTTGCCAGGTACATTGTCTTCGCACAGTCCTACATGCTTTCAGGTACAGATATTATCTTCACCATTTCACAGCCCTTCTTCACAGCATGCTAACAGTTTTTCTTTCCAGCCCTTCCTTCTTACCCTCTTTGTTAGGTTCTGCTTTACCAGTGCTCCGTGTTGTAGTAGAAGCAGTAACCATGTTGTACAATCATTCTGCCCTAATGATACTGGAAGAGCTTTGGTAACTGTGTGGGTTACAGGAGAGTGGCTCAATGAAGGTAGCACGTTTTGCCATAAAACTTCCAGACCTTTGTGAAATAACACCACCTTTCCCACACATTTAATTTGTTCTCATTAGCACATTGATCATTCTTAATCTAGTCATTTTCTGGCATCATGAAAGCATGGCAAGGTGTTACTGTAATCTTGATAATGATCACTTTATCTAGACGTAGCAGTGTGTGGGGGACAGCTTACTTAGAGAATGTCTGCTGTTGAGAACATGTTTTAACTCTTGGGATGTGTAAGCTGGCTCATTTATTTCTTGAATCATAGTCTGAAAATACTCACATTTTGATTTAAACTTGTGTTTGTATCAACAATACCAAACCTTGCAGCTGTGCCTGCCTTTTTCTGATTAATTTGCTTTAGAAATAATCTAAAACTCTGGATTTCGTTCAAATGTGAAACAAACTAAGTTCCAACACGTGAAACATTTTATGATACGGAACTTTATCCTAGCCAGATGTGGTGAGTTCATTGGCAGGTCTCATCCTAATGAAACCAGTTTTGTACTCTTTCATTTATCGTGGGCAGTTAGAATGTATCTATTTAAAAAAAAAAAGTTGAATGTATCTATTAAAAAAAAAAAAGTTGAAGAGAAAGGTCTGGTCCAACATTTACTTGGATGAAGAAAAGTGTTGCATATAAGTAGAATTATACACCTGTATGGAAAAAAAAGAGTCTTGGTACACTGATCACAGCTCTCCAAATTACTGAAATAGAAGATGTCTCTTATAGCTAGTGTCTTTTTATAAATCTGAAGTAGTTGCATATAGTCTTTTTTCCTCTGAATAATCAATCACTGAGCAGCTGAGAACAATATTACAATGTATTGTAAAATTTCCCTTGTTTGGTTGAGAACAAAAATCATATTAGTGATTGGTTGCAGTCATTGAAGAGTTCATTGTTTACTCATTTATATTGTTCCCCATAGAAAAGGGATATCAATCCCCTGCTAAATCCTGCAGATTAAGAATATTTTTTAATATTCTGTTGTCCTGGTTTCATCTGGGATATAGTTCATTTTCTTCCTAGTAGCTGCTATAGTGCTGTGTTTTGGATTTAGTATGAGAATAATGTTGATAACACATTGATGTTTTAGTTGTTGCTAAGCAGTGCTTACACTGGTCAAGGACTTTTCAGCTTCCCCTGCTCTGCCAGGTGCACAAGAAGCTGGGAGGGGGCACAGCCAGGACAGCTGACCCCAACTGGCCAAAGGGCTATTCCATACCATATGGCGTCATGCTCAGTATAGAAACTGGGGGAGCTGGCTGGGGGGTAGCGATCGCTGCTCGGGGAGTGGCTGGGCGTCAGTCAGTGGGTGGTGAGCAGTTGCAGTGCTTGGGTTTTTTTCCCTGGATTTTGTTCCTCTCTCTCTCTCTCATTGTCTTCCTTTTTGTTACAATTTATTGGTGTTTTTTTTTTTTTTTTTTTCCCCAATTATTAAACTGTTCTTATCTCAACCCATGAGTTTTCTCACTTCTGCCCTTCAGATTCTCTCCCCTATCCCACTGGTGGGGGGGAGGGTGAGCGAGTGGCTGTGTGGTGCTTAGTTGCCGACTGAAGCCAAACCACAACATCTGGCATTACCCTTTTTATGTTCAATCATGAATTTTTACTCCTCTAAACTGTGATAAGAAGGAATATGCCAGTGCTCTGTGTTTTAAACTGTATTTTAATGATCACTTTACTTCAACGGTTGGAAAAGCATTTCTAACATAAAACTAGGAAGCTTACTAAAGAGATTTTAGATTCTTTTAAAAGCTTAAACCCTGCCGATGATATTATTACACTGGCTATTACAGCATAGCATTAGCTGAATTATTTCCATGCCTTCTTTCAGCATTCATTCATATGTGAACCGGGGATTTGAAGTATTAGATTTTCAGTGTTAGACACTTATGTTGTTATAGAATTCTAAATTCCATTATTTTATGGTGTGCGCCAAACTGCCAGGCAATATTCATAGCATGTATCTTCACATTTGTCTTGTAGTTATTTAAAAAAAATCAAATGCATTTGTTGTTGCATGTACAGGTTGTTTGCTTTTCCTTATGTAGCGTATTGCTAGATAGTACCGAAAGCACCTTATCAAACAGCTTTTTCCCCACCTCATGTACTCTGCAACAGATTGACTATGAATACCTTTAGAAGTCGTCCGAATAATCCATTCCAAATGTGCGGTCACTAACAACTGTAGATGTGGCGCTTAGGGACATGGTTTAGTGGTGGACTTGGCAGTGTTAGGTTTATGCTTGGACTTGGTGAGCTTAAGGGTCTTTTCCAACCTAAATGATTTTATGATTCTGTGTTTTGGCTTTGAATAAACTAAACCCATGTGACTCAACACTACATTTCCAACTTCCCTTTTCTAACCAGACTTTGATCTGTTGTAGTGTTTAGTGGGTTATTGAAGAACAGTAATTTATTTTAGCATGGAAGAGCTAGGTGTATTAAACATCAAGAGGCAATGTAGCAGAAAATACATGTACAGCTTTAAAATATTCAGCTCAACAGCAACCTTTGACCCTGTAGAAAAACTTACACTTTTTGTAAAATGATAAATTATTCATGTTTTCCTTGAGGTGCCTTTTTTTACTATAAATGACTTTTTTTCCTCTTTGGGAACATATAATTTCCATTTATAGAATCAAATGAACATGCAAAACTGTCAAAAAACCTTTTTTGGTCAAAAGCAGACTGCAATTCATATAGGTCAGATAAATCTGTAGAGGAACAAGAAGATTCTAGCCTCCCTCTAGGTAGATTCCCTATAGCTGGAGAAAATTACAGTCGAAAATGTTCTGTCACATTCAGAGAACCTGTTCAGTTGAGCTGGTTTCAGTAGAGATATTAAAGAGAGCCCACCCCATAAACTACCCAGGAATGCTTCCAGCTTAATGTTATCTGAATTTGAATAGTTATGATCCATGAAATGGGAAACTTTCTTTTAGAAATGGCAATGCGAGCTATCCCTGGAGCAAATCCTAATTTGTGAGGTGGAGTGTTACAAGCTTCTACCCTTGGGATTAAAGATGTGACCAGTCACAACATGTTAAATCCAGTGAGGGAAAAGGAGAAGAAGGTCCAGACAGGGAAGTGCTTGCATCAAATGGCTTTTAGACTTTTGAACTGGAGGCCTAAATTAAGAAGCTAGATAGGAGTCTAATTCTGTTCATGGACAACTGGAGTAGGGTTTGGTACGTGTGGCTGGATTAAAGGACAGGGGCAGTCACAGCACCAAAGCCTCCTGCAGGATGGGTTTGAATTTAGGAGTCACAGCTGAAAGCACTAAATGATTTGCCCACCTGTCATGCAGGTGTGAAACTTCAATAGCTTGTTAAATACTTGGGCTTTAAAAAATTATTTTTATGGCCTTGGAATTTGTGTTTCTCAGCTTCTGTTTTCTGAAGTTTCAGATTTCATGAGGGAAGGAAGGAAGGAAGGGAAGGAGGAGAGGAAATGGGAAAGGAAGAGGGGAGGGAAGGGTAAGAGAGTGGGGAGAGGAGAGGGGAAAGGGGAGAGGAGGAGAGAGGAAGGGAGTAGGGGAGGGGAGAGGGAAGAAAAGGGAAGGGAAAAGAGAAGGAATAGTACAAAATCACCAGCTTTGAGCAGTTCCAGCTGTTGACTTCCTGCTAGCATATTTTTTTTCTCAGACTTGGTGTTATGACACTGAACGTCCAAAGAGAGACTCCTGGATGGGCATTTAATAAGCTTGCAAAAGTGGCGTTTCCATTACTGACCACCCACTGTTAGACTGTCCCAGCTGTGAAGGCACATTTCGTAGCTTAACCCATCCTGCAGTGAACGACGCTAGCCACATGGGGGTGTGTAGAGAAAGCGATAGGTGAAGGAGATGCTTAAAAAGATACGACAGTAGGGAGATCACGAGGTTTGAGATTCCCTTCCTGACTCCTGTTCATTCCCCACCGCAGCTGGAGACCAGTGGGACAGCTTCTTGATGACCTGCTGCTCTTCTCTAATGAAGCTGGCTGCCAGCCAGGCTAGGCTTGGCTGCCGTGTGTCAGGTGAAATGTCTCAAGTCCTCAGTAGTGCTCTGCAGAGCACAGAGACATCCCTGTTTAGCACTGGCAGTTTCTAGGTCCCATGACAGAGGAGACTCTGAGTGGGTGTTGAGGTCTCTGAGTTTATGAGCACGGTGGGCTAATCAAATTCCAGCTGGAGCTGTGGGGGCAGTGGAGGGAGATGCTGTCTAGCTGTTGTGGCAGCAGAGGTTTAGAGGAGCCTGTGGCCAAGCCGAACCTCTTGTTTTACTCGTTCATTTCACAGGTGACTTCTAAATTACTCTTACTTTACTGGTAGTCAGCAGTTTGTTTAAGACTGAGGTGTAAGTGAAACACTGAGTGTATGTGAGAACATTTTGTAATTCAAGTGATGCATTCAAAAGTGTCTTCTGAAATAGAACTGTAAACTCAAAGGTCACTGTTTATATTGAGCAAAAAGAGACCTGATGTTCCCAGCATAGATTCCTCATCCAAGACGGATTTTGCGTGTTGCTTAGCACAATGTTTGAGTAAACCTGCAAACCCCTTCTCTTCCTAATAAATTACTTCTTGCCTCATGGGCTTCTTCTGCTGTCAGTGGCAAAGTTAGCACGTATAAAGTTCCCTTCACTAAAGCACCAAGATAGTATGCGTGGAATGGAATAATGCCACATGTAAGCAACTTGGTTAATGGGCTGCTGTCCCCTTCTTCCATTAGTAAACCAATCTTTTGAGAAAAAAGCAGGCAGACTTCAGAGCATACAGCAGTTTCTGAAAGCTGAGTCTTTGTCGTCAGTGTTTGGAACACAAGCAAGCTTGAAATGTGCTGTGGAAGTTCTAATATTAAATGATTTCAAGGGTCAAGAAACTCAAAATGGCCTTACCAAAACATTGTTTCCAGTGCCTGGTTCAGAACTATTGTCAGAGCATTCAGAATGAAGTGCTTTGTTGTGTTACAAAATGGGCTCAGTATGCTGGCAACGTCTGATGAAAATCAGAGCATTCCCAGGGAACAGTTTGATTCTTAGCAAACTGAATTTTCTGATACAGCAGGTTCCGTGAAATTTTTTAGCCAGCTGCGGCAGGAAGGGTGTGAGGACAGTTTGCATTCCTCTTGTTGGTTAAACCCCCCTGTATGCTCCTTGATCGATGTCCCCATTTCTGTTAGCATCAAGGTGTTGTTATGTTGCCTATGAGTTTGCAAAATGCACGTCAGTTCAGAAAGGAGCCTCTATTATGTATCTGGAGCTTCTACCTATGCTTTTAAATAGAAGCTGAAAGTAAAATAAAAGTAAAAAATAATTTAATAGCCAAAAGTTCTGTTTTCACTGCAGATCCTACCTTTCAAGGGTATTTAAGCATTTGGTGGGAACACCATATTTTGAATGCCACAGGTGCCAAGTCTGTTTGAAAATACGGCCTTTTGGATCACACTAGTGCTTCTGAACAAACTGCATATGCAGAGCGGTGAAGTAGCCAGCAGACAGGTGCCTTTTTCTGCGCTGCGGTTCACCCTTCTGGAATCGCTCGCCTGTCTCCGCTGATTACACAGCAAAGTGCACTTTCCTTGTCTGAAGCACCTTCATTGGGTGGGCTGCCTGCCCGAATAGCTGGTTTTAGAAGTAGCTCTTTCAGGAGCTAATCCGTTTATCTTGAAAAAATTACTCTACTGATTACTGTCACCCTACTATGAGATGGAAGCACCCCTTTACATACCACCGCTCTTGATGCCAAGCTTTCTAACTCGTCTTTCTTTCTAAGCTACTTGCATTGGTATGTAGAAGCAAATAGTTACCTTTTCTTGCTTTCCTAGACGACTTTCACTTAACCCCACTAGGTTTCTGTGAAATCCAAGTTCTTTTGCACAACTATTAGTATTCTGAGGTTTGAGGCTGTGTATTAGTTCCTGACTGTGCATATAAAGGATTAGAGGTACCATTTTTGTTGCTGTGTTGCTCCAACTGTTTGAACACATTAGGAGTGAGCAAAGAACAAATGAGAGGAAAATATTCACTAATATATCAGTTATAGCTTGGAAGTTTTATTGCCAATAAAATACCTCTTAGAAAAATACCTATGAAAGGTTCTCAATGAGTCTGACTTGGTAATGGAGTGGAGAGTTGCATTGCTCCTGGACTTGCTTGGCTTCCATTAGGCAGCTGTGAGTCATCCTGTTAAGGTACAACACAACAGTGGGTCCAGAATATTTGCCTGATGTAGATTACTGACATGAAGTAATGTTAGATGGTTTATGGAGAAAATGAACAGAGGTTTCATATGGCTGGCATGTGTTAATGGCACGCGAGGTGTTACGTAACTGTGGTCATATTTGCGTTACAGCTGCTCAGTTTTTGTTGCTGTTGTCAAACGTGAACATAAGGATTTTGGTCACAATGGTTTCACAGGCAAAAACATCTTCTTTGGGGTGTGCACAGATGCTTACTGGTGTGTAATATTTACTTCTTGCTTCTCTTTCCAATAATAGTAAAGTTTAGAGCTCCCCATTATGAAATAGACACAGACATATAAAAGCAGGTAGTAAGTATTTGCTAACTCCGTTTCATAGTGGTGGCGTTAGCCAATGTTAAGAGCAGTTTACACAGGATTAACAAATACAGCATTTGCTGTCGATAGTAAATTAAATTATTGTTTCCTCTATTATTTGGTCAGATTTAGTGAGCATGTATTATACTCATTTACCGAGCAGGAAACTGAAGGGTGAAAAAGGTTAAGGAAGAATTGTTGTTCCTTCTTACTGAAGTACATAGTTGTGAAGAATTCCTCCTCCCACACCAGGCTTTGTAAAGAGGACATACTCCCTTAAACTCCCAGAAGGCACTGAAACTTCCCCTCATGGGTTACATGCCTGACACGTTATGTATTGTTCTAAGGCTTTGCTTAAAAAGGCATGTGTATTCACTTGGTGTTACTTACACAGCGAGACTGTGCCAGAATGAGCATTGCTTGCCAAAATACAAAGTGTGCATGCTGAATGCTGAGTGAAATTTATCGATAGAAAAGAATTTCTCTGTTGGAGATGAGGTGAACAGGAAGCTTACTGTAGTTTATAGTCTGACAGTGTGGTTAAGGTAAAGCTATGCCATAAAGCTGTGCCACCGTTCTGCTGGTGAGGAGCAGCCAGTGGTGTGCCTCCAGGTCGGATGTTGGCTCGGGGCTGCTCAGCTGCAGAGGAGGCAGAGAAACAGGCATGACCTGAGCCTCCAAAGAGTTCCCTGTGAGAACATGGGACAATCTAGTTAGGTTAGCTTCCTGGACAGTAAGAGACCTTTGGTGCAAATGGTTATTTCTATTGGCATCTGAAATGAGAAAATGTGGAGTTACTGCTTGATTTGTGGAGTGGGACATACTGAAATCCTTCTGTTGTGTTTGTAACAGCTTCAGTGCCTGCACCTTGTCATTACCGATAGGGCCAAATGCTAAGCTGCAGTAAATCAGCCTGCCAGCTTCCAAGTCTCTGGTCCTCAGTATTCCAAGTCAGTGAGAAATGATTCTGAGGGAGAAATATTGTCACAATTTTTTTTCTGAGAGATGGTCATACTTGGGTGATAGAATGTAAGCTGATGTAAAGGCTGGAACAGAAGAGACTTCAGAAGATCCATGAGAGAATTACATGTCCTGAAAAAATGCCATGGGACTAAAACTACATACAGCAAAAATCTTTGATCTAACTGTCATGTGAAAGATGACCAGCCCCAATTCAGAATAGCTTTTATTTTGAACTTTTGTTGGCCAAAGAAGTTCAAACTACATTAAGATTTGTTAAATGTGAGTGAAAGTGTTGAGGCTTACCTCCTGAAACCTTAGTTCCTGAAAATTACATCCCTCCTTGCTTCAAGCCCTGTTGCCAGAAGGTGCTTGAGGTTTGGGTTGTTTTTGTTTTTTTCTTGTGGTTAGATTACTGATCAGTTCGAAGGAAATGTGCAAGTGAGTGTATTGCAGAAAGATTGGCATAAGTCTTCTTTAAATAATCACTTACTTGCAGTCTAACTCTGTCTTGGATGCCATCTTATTAGAAAAGGCGCATACCTGGAAGCTGCAGGTATGGGGCCTTAAGAGATTTGTGTCTGTTTTCTTTGTCTTCATGGATCACAGTACTGTATAGTTGATGTAATAATGGAAGGATCACTCTTTCAATGCGTTTAGGCATTAGAGAAACCCGTTCACTATTACAGGGAGCAGAGAGTCAAGATCTGCTGGGAGGAGAAGCACACGGAGTCTTCTTTGGCATATGGGATTGATCAGACAAATTAGGCTTTGCATTAGGCACTACATGGAAACCAAAACTTTTCCAGCTGGGGGCAGCAGACCAGTGAATTCCTGTCTCCATTATCCGTATCCTTAAGGACTCTTTCAAACCAGGCCTGTGATCAGAAACCCAAGAGAGTGCTGTCATCCTCAAAGGAGAGTTTCAAAGACATAAATAATAGCAAGCTCCCACCAATTTTATGTGTCATATACCTTTTAAAGAACAGACCCCTGTGCTCACAGCTTGGCACAGAGGGGGTTTGCCATGGTGCTGGATCTGGTGGCCACCAAGGGAACTGCTGTCGTTGGAGGGGAAGCGTCCTTTTCTGGGTATGGCCATTGGTGGAGGTTTGCTACTCCCCTTTGCCAGCAGTGTTTTTTCCTATGCAACGTTTCTTTAACTACCTCAGCTAAGAGCGCTGCCACAAACTTGCTTCACATTCCACTTGTCATTTTCCTCATTTCCCACCCTTTCTAGAAACTGTTCTCATTTTTGCATTCCTTTTTTTCAGACCCAGGTAATCCTTTCCTTTTCATACATATCTTTGCGGCTTAATATTTTCGGTAAGCAAAATATTTATGCCAGTTTGGTCTGAGCAACAAGAATAAAAACTGGTGGGAAGGTCATGAGCCTATTGTTACTTCCAACACTGTCCCTGTAGAGTAGAGTAGCTGTTTTGCTTTTTTTCTCATGCTTTGAATCAACAGTTGTTTTTCTGTACATAGTGTTGCTTGAGGGCTCTGGTGTGAAGAAACAAATCCATTGACAAGTCAGAAAAGAAACATGATTTTCAAGTAGATTTTAAAAATTAAATTATGGCTTACCCTATAAAATAAATTTCTAATAAAGTCCTAGTAATATTTAGGGGTTACCCACTTCAACCTGTCTGGCTTAAATTTAGAAATTTCTGCTTTTGCTAGAAGTTGGTATAGACTTGGTTCCTTTCTTGGGAAATCCTGTACCCACTTGGTTGACAGCCGCCTGAATATGAGCCGGCAGTGTGCCCAGGCAGCCAAGAAAGCCAATGGCATCCTGGCTTGTATCAAAAATAGCGTGGCCAGCAGGAGTAGGGCAGTGATCTTCCCCCTGTACTCGGCACTGGTGAGGCCATATCTCGAATACTGTGTTCAGTTTTGGACCCCTCACTACAAGAGAGACATTGAGGTGCTGGAGCGTGTCCAGAGAAGGGCAACGGAGCTGGTGAAGGGTCTGGAGCACAAGTCTGATGAGGAGCGGCTGAGGGAACTGGGGTTGTTTAGTCTGGAGAAAAGGAGGCTGAGGGGAGACCTTATCGCTCTCTACAACTACCTGAAAGGAGGTTGTAGAGAGGTGGGGTCGGTCTCTTCTCCCAGGTAACAAGTGATAGGACAAGAGGAAATGGCCTCAAGTTGTGCCAGGGGAGGTTTAGACCGGATATTAGGAAATTTTTCTTCACTGAAAGGGTTGTGAAGCATTGGACCAGGCTGCCCAGGGAAGTAGTTGAGTCACCATCCCTGGAGGTATTTAAAAGACGTTTGGATGAGGTGCTTAGGGACATGGTGTGGTGGTGGTCTTGGTAGTGTTAGGTTTGTGGTTGGACTCGATGATCTTAAAGGTCTTTTCCAACCTATATGATTCTGTGATTCTGTGAAAATACTTATTGCTATTTATACTGTTGCAGTTGCAACAGAAGATATGTGTATTTGTCTATATATCTATATAACTCAGGGAATTAGGGATTGCTATGATGGGAGTGTTTAGAAGACTGCCAAATCAGGCCAGTTTTAAACTCTATTGAATTCATTCATTAACAATGCACTTGGTGCTGATGGGCAGTTCTTATACAACATTAATCTGTTTCTGTACATCTGGAAAAGTATTAGCTTAAACAATTATATTATAAATTAGCTGTGGGTTTTACAGTGTCATGGAGCTGATGCCATATAGTGAGTCCATAGGGCTGGAGTCCCTGGTGGTTGCTTGTCCTGAGGTCAAGGTGAGCAGGCTTGAGAGATCCTCAGTGAGAAAAATCAGAACCAAACTGGATTTGTTTTCTTTCTTCTCAGGTTCTCTTTCCTCACGCCTGTATTTACACTGTTGCCATCCCTTTCCTCAAGGGGGATGGGTGTGTCTCTTCTGCTCACTGTTTTGCTTATTTTGATTTCTTTTGTCTTCCCACTCATCCTCCTTATGTAACTTTACCCACCCTTGCCTTCTGGATGATCACACTGCTCACATCCTCATCTAAAACTGTGCCTGGCTCACAGTATTAGAAAAAACTTACATGCTATTGTTATACCATTTGCGTACACCTATATTCAAGTTCAAGGCAAGATAATACTTATTTTATCCTGATTAGTACATCTGTGATTTGTAGGTGAGACAGGCCTCTGCTTTGCTAGAGTACTGACACACCTATGAATATCCACTCCTTCTCCACAGAGCTGGAGGGCTGCAGTTAGAGCAGAAGGATTTCTTCGGAATCCAGAAGTTCTTTCCTGGCTAACTAAAGTGTGAGAGCAGTTGGGGAATTAACTCTGTGGCCTGGAGGAGCAAGAATGACTCTAGTGAAATCCTTGTTAAGAGTTGTGTGACTGTTTAGCTGGATGACTGTCTTGGGAAAAAATGAAAATGTTAGTTTACTAAACTGCGTAAAAGTACTGTTGCCATTTTTGTGTATACAATTAATCAAATTTAATGAATTAAACATCCAGAAGTACAATTTAAAATTGATAGTTCAATATTGCATTTTGGAACTGAATTTTCCAACATCTAATTAAAACTTTTCCAAAATTTGTTCAAGAGTAACTTTGTTGTAGCTCTCCGAATTTTTTCACCCATTTTTATGTCTAACCATGAAACTGAGATTTGTTTGCATGGCCTGGCTAGTGGGGATTGCAAAATTTAAGCCAATAGATGCTAACTGATCTGGTGCTTTAGCAAACAATTTCTACTACATTAAATATAACCACGACTGTGTTTAATGAAGTGCTTATGACAGTAAATATACTTTCAGCTCATCTTTTATTTAACAGAGGATTAAATATTTGCATAAAATGAGCATAAACTTTCTGGAACTGAAGATCATTTATATGTGTTGTATTTATAGGGATTTTTTTGTAAAAGAAAAAGCCACCCAAGGCAGCCAAAGTGCAACCCAGAATATGTGCAGTACACTGAGTTCTGCAATAAGGGATGACCCTTTGTGTCCTCTGCTATTTCCAAAAGATGGCAACATTTTGAATGGGAGAATCAAGTCAATGAGTTAATTAGTTTGCAGTCTATTCCTGTTCTCTGTAACCAAAAATATTCAGGATGACTGAAAAATGAGATGAAAGTTGCACTGTACAGATTGATAGGTTTTCTTTTGTGTGTGGGTGTGCTATAAATAGGCATGTACCACTTTAACTTCTCACTAGGGAATAAAGTTTCATCATTTTGTACAAGTCAATGAACATTGCACAAAGTGATGACTACAAACTATGACACAGTGCCTTGTTTGTATTTCCCTCAGTGGTATTTTTTTGTCACTTTGTTATTTTAGGATCATATTTACTTGGAAGTTGAAACTGCCATAAGACATACAAGGTTCTGCAGTCCCCCTCAAATGATTGCCATGTTATAAGAGATGGATGCCAGACTGTCATTCTGAATTGGCTGTTTCACTGTCATGACTTGATTGTTAACCAAGAGATAGGGCATTGTAGGGAAGTCTTTCCTGTGTTTATTGGGCAAATCCAATGAAAAGGGTTGTTTTGAGCTCTGTGTGTCATAGAGGACATGGCCAGCCTGGAAGAAACTGGATCTCAGTTCCTGCAATAACTGGGATAACAGTTTCTGTGGTAGTTCTGCCATTGGCTGACTTTTTGATTAATGTTACCCATAATTTCTCTGAGATATGCTCCCTGTCACCGCCAGTGCACCTGACAGGAGGCTGCTCTGCAGCCCCTGAAAGTCCAGCCAGAAGAAAACTGCAAGTAGTTCCCTACAAGGATGATGTGGCATAACTGAAAAAATAGGTGGACGAGACAAGAGGCAAAGTCAGGTTGTCTGTGAGAACATACACCTCCCCTTGCCGAGTCAGGGCTGAGCCTGCTCTTGTGATTTACAGAGGTGAAGTTACAGCCTTGACTGGGAGAAGAGGGAGCGGTCAATGTAATTGTCAGCATTTCATTAATGAGCTGTGAGAAACATTCATTAACTGCTCTGAACTGCTTTGTAGAAATACATCACTCCATGCTGGCATGCCTCTGGTGCCTGTGCCATCCACTATATGTAGTAAGTAAGATCCAAATGAAAAAGAATTCTTTTCAGTTTACTGGGCTGTGAAGAGAAAGAAAGTCCTGAGCAGGACTGAGTGCTGTTTTCCCTCAGCTCTCTGTGAGGGAAGCTGAAGCCAGAGCTCAGAGACAGAGGTGGTGCCCTCTTCAGTGTTACAAGGTGGTTTTCATGCAAAAACATAGCAATTCACTGTCTTCATTTGAAGTCTATTGTATCATCAGTCATTTCAGCAGATACTCCATCTTTTCCGGGTTGGAGAGCAGACCTGAGTATATTAACAGTTTCCTCACACTCTGAGGGATACTTAGCAAGCTCTCTGAGGAATTTGGAAATTTAATTAGTACTAATTGGAAATAAGTTGGAAATTTGGAAATTTAATTTAACTTATTGGAAATGTGGAAATTCAATTTGTACTTACACTGGGACAGCTGTAGGATGTACGTTCTATTAAACCAGCATCAAAGAGACAAAAACCTGCAGCCTGTTTGAGCCACTGGTTCTTTTCAGAAGATACCAAGGCTGTACTGTTCATATCCCTTCCTCCTCCACATTTTCTGAGGACACTGATGCAATGGGAGTCTTCACCTGCTCTCCCCCTCTGCCAGGACAACATCTGTGGTTTTCTAAAAAGCACTGAGTCCTCTGATAAGTCAGAAGTGCCATCAACAGGCAAATGCAGTAATCTTCCATACAGTATTTACAACTTGTACCCAATGTCCCATAAAGGTTTTTAATTTATAAAGGGAACCCCATAGGAAATACTGGTTTTTACTTGGAAATGAATCGCTTGTTGCTTCGGTAATGATTTGCAAGCGTATAAAAGGCAGTGCACTTCCCTTTGGTTTTGACTTCTAAATTATCCTGCAAAGTATCTTTACTGACACTGTATTTTTTTCCCCATATATGGATGGTAATACTTACTCCCTCTGAGAGCCTGCCCTCGTTCCTCAGACTGGCTGTTTTCTGTCCATGTTAATATGCGTGTCTAGCTGTATTTACATGAATGTAAGTGTTACAGAGGTGTGTTTCTATATGTGTACCTACTGGGAATGCATGTTTAGCCTCACCACCTGTTGGACCTGGGGCATGAAGTTGTGTCAGCCTCGCCTGTGTCAGGCTGCCAGATGCAGCAACTCTAATATGTACCTTTTGCACTTTTAATTTACAGATGTTTCTCTCTCTTAGTTCACTTATCAGTTATTCAACTTTTCAGGCATTTTCACGTTTGGGAAGAGAAAACTGTTTCAGTGCCTGACCTCTGTCCTTGTAGACTAATGGTCTGAAATGACATTGCTGCCTTAACTGCCATGCTCCACTCCCCAAATCTTACTTTGTTTCCCCTTTGCATATTGTTGTGTGCAAGGTTTTGATTAAGTTCTGTTCCTTGACATGATTTTCTCCCTAAACAAGTGCATGTTACTGCTTAAGTAATGGTCTTGTGTAGTTCTTTGTGGGCTGAATGTGAATTATTGAAGGGCCAAGCTACCCTTCAATAGGTCTCTGCTGAGGTGAAACCTTTCTTATTGTGAACAAATACATGGGTTTTTTGGCTCAAATCAAGTGCCCAGAAGAGAAAATCCTGTTGTGATGCTGCTGACTCTTGCATTGGTTTTGGTAATGATAGTCCAGGTTTAGCAGTATCTGCTAATATGATCTGTGGGGTGTACAGGTCAGGGCTTTTTAAAAGCAGCTCCTGAAGGTCATTCCAGAGCAAATGGCTCTAGTTACTGGTTTGCAATCATTTTCTCATCATCATTTCCTATGATTTTTGCTTTCAATTTGATAATCTTTCTCAAGGTTTCCCTTACCTGGCTTATCCAGCCCTATGTGTTCTGTTATCTTAAAACTGTTCAATTTAACTGGCTCTTATTGGAGGACTGCTGGGTTTTTTCTTTCTTTCATTTCTTTCATGTTTTCTTGAAACTGTATTAGAAAAAACATCACATTTGACTCAGTTTTTTCAATTGTCTCTCTTTTATCTGCATTAGTTTCTAATATTTTTATGTGATTGCAGCTTTATTTCTTGACTTCAGCAACATTTCTTGACTTCAGCATATGTGATCTCTGACTTAAATTCTCCAGCTTTTCTCTATTAAAAGGACTTTCTAATTTTGACTGACACTGAGTGTTACTGATCATGGATGAAATTTGTGCTATCTCCGCAAGAATGTTTTTTAACTCACACACTTTCAGTGCTTGCAAACAATCAGATGGCTCTTGGCATATTTTTTCAAGAACAACCTGCAGTATGTTGATCTGTTCTCTGTAGGTTAATCACTGAGGCTGAATCATGACAAGTCAGTGTCTCCTGGCTAATTTGCTAAGGGTCATGCTTTAAGGTCAGGGTCGATTTAAAAATCTTCATTATTCTGGCTTCCTCACTGGAAAACTTTTACAAACTGTGTGACTATACCTTGCGTAAATTACAAGTTTGTAGGGTGTGACAGTCCTTTGCGTCTGCAGAGTGTCTAGTATCTTGTGCTACTAGCCCTGGTTTTGACTGGGTCACTTTGCTGCTGCTGCATCAGTCAATAATAACTGTCTATAAAGCAATAATCATAAGTGTGCAGAATAGCCCTTTGAAATGTGTGGTGGGGATAAAACGTTAAGATGTATTAAACCCTTATTCCAGTTACCCTCTCCAGTCATTTTGGTCAATCAGCTCCTTGCCCTGTGCTCATAGCATCCTGTTTTATCTGAAAAGAAGTCCAAAGATCTGCTGCAAAGATCACTGAAATTAATGGAAAACCCCCTCATGATTTAGCCTTTGGGGCATGCACTGCAATTTTAGTCAGGTTTGAATGGAGCCGAACGCAAGGAATCAATGGTGGTTTCAATTTTTTGAAGCGCTGCCACAGGGCAAACAAGTAATTAGTAGCTGATGCCAGTGGTGTAAATGCTCCAATTTAAGCAATATATGAGAAGATATTATAGGGGGAAATACTTAAGTTCATAGTGCAATTTGTAAATGTCTTTTTTTGAAGAGGATTTTTTTTCCTAAGCAATGTGAACTAAAAATGGAAAAAAGAGATGGAAGCGGTAAGATTGCAATTGGCATGCTGAATGATCAAAATCTTCAATTCCTACAGCTTCAAATTCTTATTGCAGTTATATCCTATTGACTCAGAAACCTTTTAATATTTTCCTGTGATTTAGTGATAAATGATCACTCTTAAAGAGCTACTTGGTGTTAACAGCCTGCTTTCAATTACACTGTTTATCTTTATTACTTTCTCTTCCAAGGTTATTTGGCAGTCATATAGCAAGGTAGCTAGAGATTTAAGACTTCATTGATAAAGAAAATTCAGGCAAGACGATCTTCTGTACATACTCAGGACAGTGGTGATCTGAGAGTTCACTGTGGAAGAAATTATTTCCTTCATGCTGGCATGATCTGAGTCTTCTTGGTAGCCTCTAACTGGTTGACAAAAAGACAAAAGTCACGTATCCTGAGAGGAATGGATGGACAGAACGACTTCGCAATAAAGGGTTGAGCTGAGTTGGGAAAGTTAAATACCTTTTGTTTTAGCTATAAAAGATTACTTTAGAATATAGAAATTGATAAAGAGGTAGAGCAAGTGTTAATTTGTTCTGATTTATATAGTGCCAGATCCCTTGGAGTGCCTGACAAATTTAACAGAGAGCATTAATTGGAAATTCATTAGGATTTTAAATTTTGTTTGAAATAAGGAATGTTCCCCTCTTCTGGTAGGTCCCCAGAGGACTTTGTGTGTATGTTTGGTATAAATAAGCATGGAACAATCTTTGACCAAGCACACTAGAAATTGCTGCCTCTTCCATGGTCTTCTAAAGGGCATTTCTAAAGACCACCCAACTTGCAGCAGCAGTTGTCTCCGCTGAGTCAAGACACCCATTCCTCCAGGCTTGGAAATACCCATTTCACAAACCAAGGCAATGGAGCAGGTCTTTCTCTCACTGTGAACGTTTATGCTCTTTGTTGTAATGAGGTTTAGAAACCACAGGGAACAACTACAACAACCACAGGGATCTTCCTCTAGTCACTCCTTTCTTCTCTGTTCCTTCCAAGTGTCACTTGTCATGCTCCTTCCTGACTTTTTTACAGTTTGTTAGCTGCCTAGCTTATCTAAAGATCTTCCCAGATGTCCTGGTTTCAGCTGGGATAGAGTTCATTTTCTTCCTAGCAGCTAATATGGTGCTGTGCTTTGGATTTAGCATGAGAATAATGTTGAGAACACACTGATGTTTTAGTTGTTGCTAAGCAGTGCTGACACTGGTCAAGGACTGTTCAGCTCCCCATGCTCTGCCAGGTGCACAAGAAGCTGGGAGGGGGCACAGCCAGGACAGCTGGCCCAGACTGGCCAAAGGGCTATTCCATACCATATGGCGTCATGCTCAGTATAGAAACTGGGGGGAGTTGGTCGGGGGGCAGCGATTGCTGCTCAGGGACGGGCTGGGCATCGTTTGGCGGGTGGTGAGCAGTTGCAGTACTTGTTTTTTCCCTGCTTTTTGTTTCTCTCTCTCTCTCATTGTTTTCCTTTTCATTACAATTTATTATTTTTTTCTCAATTATTAAACTGTTCTTATCTCAGCCCACAAGTTTTCTTACTTTTGTTCTTCTGATTCTCTCCCCCATCCCATCGGGGGGGGGTGGGGGGGGTGGGCGGGGTGAGCAAGCAGCTATGTGGTGCTTAGTTGCCAACTGAAGCTAAACCATGACACCAGACCATCCTTGTTCTAAGATATCTGGTTTAGGATTTATTTTGCAAAATGCTTCTCTATCCTTACACTTGATCTAACTGGATTTTGCACACATCAGGAAGAAGTCTTTGTCAGATGCTTGTGCCTCAGAGCGTGCACCTTTAGATCATTTTGAAATGCTTTAAACAATGTATCTGAAGAGCTTTTCTGAAAATTATTAGTAATATCCTTGTGTTGTCTCAGTCCTCAGCCAGCCCTATGTCTGGTGATGAGTTACTGTACATATATGCACAGAAAGAAAGTTGCCTGGCCAGGAGATCAGAAAATCTAAGTAGTCAGACACACTGAATACATGCTATTGCTAGTGGTTAGGTGAGGAGTAGAGATAAAGAATTCAGTGTCCTTCCATTTACGTCAGTAGTGAGTGGCTGCTAGACTAAGATTCCATTTTCATTTCTTTCCCCTTTTCACGATTTAATTTCTGTAACTGTTAGGACTATGAGGAAAAAAGGTCTGTTTTCCAGTTCTTCGATGGAGTTGTTGCCACTGTTCACATGCCATGGTTGGAGTAAGAGCATGTATACTGCTTTCAGGATTAAGTGAAAGGCAGTTCATTCCTCACTTTTGCAAGATGATCAGCCTTTTCTGGATCTGTTTTAGTGACAGTTTTTAAGATGGTGGGATTCTGTGTTTGCGTGAACACTTGTTTTTCCTTATGCCTAAGACCAAGATGTTAGGCTGGCTGGAAACTCAGAACCCAAAGCTCTTTTTTTCTGTCTAATTATGGTTTCTCATGAGACCTTTCTGAAAGATGGGTTATTGAGAGGGGTCCACCTTTCCTTTTGAAGTCCTCTGTCAGTGGAACTATCGCAGATATGCAATAACTATTTACTTTCTAATTGGTCTGTTGAGTTTTGCCATGGACTCGCCTGTTGCCATGGAAACTACTGAGCATGAAGAGATTGAGCTGTCCATGTCCAGAAGCCATTTGTCAGATGGTAGCCATATTAAAAAAGAAAAGGGATTTCAAAGCTGACAAGCTACAGCCTGGAGCTAGTGATCTATGAAAGGCTAATGAGGATGTAGGAGAAAGGAGATTCTTTGTCTTCCTGTGGTAACTCCCCAGATTTCACTTTCTTCTTTCAGGCTATTGTGATTTCGAGAACAGAATATGTAGATGCTGTAACTGACTCCCTTTAGATGATGTTTCCTACTTCCAGCTTTTATTCAGAGATGAGATAATTTCTGTCTAGCTCTGTATAGTGCTCTCTGGTCACTAGGACATAAAACATCACAGCAAACAACCAAGGTTTCATGTAGCTATACTCTACTAATATGTGTGTGTTTCCAAAATGTTAGTTTAGGTGAAAAAGTCTGGATGCTTATTTGAAATTCAGGCTTCATCACTCATATGTGTGTGTTTCCAAAATGTTAGTTTAGGTGAAAAAATCTGGATGCTTATTTGAAACTCAGGCTTCATCAATCATAAGCTACTTCTGGGATCGTGCCAGAAGTAAGTGTATGACTTCCGAGATGAAGGAAATCTGAGGTAATCTACTTAATTCCCCTGGCCCAAAAAATCTATTAATCTGTAAACATGGTCACACATTGGCTGCCTTTGCTACAGTATGACCAAGTAGTTGACAAATGATCTCTACGTATGGGAGCTGTTAGCAATGGGGATGGTAGAGAAAAGCCTTGTGATATGGGTGTGACCAGGAAGGACCTCAGTGCTTCCCCAGGCTAGTTTAGATGTCCTTATACAGACTTAGCAAACTACTCCGAAGAGAGGGACCTGTGCCACATAACCCACATGCTGTGGCTCTCAGGGACTGGACTAGAAACTGCTGAGCACAGAGCAATTGAAAATGCAGCCATGGTGTTTCAACACCTCCTTGATTTTACGGGCAAAAGGGGCTCTTCCCTGAGGAGCAGGTATGCTCCACGGCTTCTCTTGCTGTCCAGACAGGCAGGAGGGATGGAGGTGTGGGTCGGTATGCTAGGAATCAGTCCTTACTAGTTTATCCAGAGATATTTAGCTCAGTGAATGCCTGTGTTTGAAAAGAAAACCCCTGTATGCAGTACTGAAAGTCTCAGCTTTGATCTGAGCTATATGGAAAATTTTGACCTTTAAGAAGTGCTGACTTGACTGGTTGTCACGTGGTTGTTAGTGGCCTTCAGATGCTGATTGTTCGGTGAATTGTTTGGAAAAGAGCAGAGAAGTACTTGCACATTGTCAGCTCAGTGTTAATCTAATTATCCTTTTCTTCTGGACTAAAGGAATGGTTTAGCACAGAGCTCATAGAGTAGGAAAGATGCTCTTCCAAAGAGCAATAAAAGAAAGATTTTTATGATTCCTGCAATTGAGAAAATAAAAAATGGAGAAACATCCAATTCCTCTTTTTACAAGCTGTTAGTAACTAGTAGTGGTAATACAAATGCAAAGAGCACGGAAGACACTAGAAGGTAATTCTGAAGCCCACATTCCATTTCTCTGCAGACTGGAATTAAGTTCAACTGTGAAACATATCAAACATAAGGGCTTGACAGGGAGAATGTAAACACTATCCTTAAGTTATTAAAGTTTAATCAGCTATATCCATAAAAGAAAAATAGAAATAGCAGAGCAAGGAAAGAAGTCATAATATATTGAAACAAACACTATAATTTGAAGAAAACAAAGTGCATGATGATGTGTATGATACATCTGTAAGTGTATCATACATCTGTAAGTGTATCAGACATTTATTTAAAATAAAAGTTTTAGTTGAACCTGTTCAGAACTCTCAAAACTCAGAACTCAGTGAATACATCCATTAAAACTAAAGTCATAAATGTAAGATCTGCAGGAGAATTAAAGTTAGTACATTTAGAAATGCTTAATAGATAGTTAAAGCCAAAAAATTCTATGAAGGTAGCTCATCTAATGGATGTAACAAAACCTTTTGGTAGAATACTTTTTTTTCCCCGATGCAAATACCCATTTTCACTTGATTCTGTGCAAGTATTGTTTGGGATTGCTGAATTCACTGTAGCTCTAACTTGCGGCTGTGAGCTGGGTTTAAGATTATGTTCGGGAAGAGGAAAAATAACTGAATATCTGTGCGTATGAATTCAGCTAGCAGGGTAATAATCAAAGTTTGCATTTGAGAATGAGTGTTTTACAATATATTTAGCCAAGCATGGGCAGTATGGTTTTATTGCATCACAGAGAAAACAGAAAATCACATTATTCCTCCATTCTAGAGTGCTCTGAGTTCTGTGTAATTAGTAAGTACAATTGTTTTCATTTAGATGAGGAAACTGAATTTGGGAAAATGAAGTCTGAGAGAGGTATATCAACATTTGCAGTATTGTTGCCCTAATGAAACCAGTAGCTGACCTCATAAAGGCCTCTGCAGCACTAGATACCAAGTCCTTCTCAGGTCTGGGTACCTGGAGGAACTGGATTCACTAGTCAGAAAAAAGCTTAGACTTAAGGTTAGTGACAGTTTTTAGACAGGTCTGTCTAGATCTTCTCCCCTAATGAGCTCACCCGAAAGACCAAACACTCTTTAAATCCGGATGAAGCGTGACTTACAGTTTGCTTTGTGAATAAAGAAAACTCCTAAGTTATTAAGTCAGAACAAAACCAAAAGCAATTTGCACCTCACTCGTCCTTCCCCACTGTGTCTTTAGGAGAGTCTCTTGCTTCCACATTTGGAGTTAGGCCTGGGAGCTGTAGTGAACCCTGAGCAGTTGACTGCAGTCCAAGAGAGATGGGTTTTCCTTCATCTGTGAGGCCTGGCTGTATGCCCGTGGTTTCCTGTCACAGCGTTGTGCTTTATTTATGTGACCTGCAGGTTCCCAGAGCTGTGATGACTTTCTCTCTCATGTGAGTGCCATGGTTTGCGGTGTGGTGCTCACCCTGAACAGGCTCTGTTGCTCCCTGAGAAGAGGGATAAAGGTGTATTCTCTTTGTAAAGGGTTCCGCTTTGCCCTGCCTTCAGAAAGTGGCATAGTCCACACTGAAAGCAAGCAGACCCTATATATCATCTGTCTCATGTGATAAAAAGGGAAGCTGAAGAGGCCAAGGGGCCAAACAGCTATTCCCTGGGAAAACTTCAGAGCAGAGTTGTAGTGCTTGTGATATCTTCTAAAGACTGAGCTGGAGAAGCAAACCTGTTCAGGCCTTCCTGCGAGTGAGCAGCCTTCCTATGTCCTGCCCTAGTCCAAGAGGAAGCAGGATTTTCCTCCTGAGCTCTCTCTGAGGGAGCATCTGGAGGTCCTTTGACACTGGTAGTGGGCTGGTCTCCTTCTTTTCAGGGTTCTCTTCCCAGACCCTGTGGCCTTCCTGCTGTTGTGAAGTTTAGCACAGCCTCTAGACTTCTAAGATTTGGCACAAGCCCTCTGTGTTACTTGCTAAAGGAATGATTTTCTGTATTCGTTTCTGAGCACATGAGATGCACTTGCCTGTTCTTTAGAAACCTCTGGGATTATTTTGTATTATGTATCAGTGTCCTCTCTGGAGCTTAGTGTACCAGGTTGTCTTCAGAAGTACATGGTTCACAGACATCATGCAAAACACAATACTTCATTCCTCCTGTTTTCTATATGTTGAGTAAGCAAAGTATGGTCTGGGGATTGTAACTGCTGTTTGCTTATGTGGGTTATCAGAGCATGAAAATTGTTTTAGCACCATGTCTGCAGTTTGCTCATTCTCTTGAAAACCATGTAAAGTTACAAAACACTTTAGTACCCTGTGTCTAAGTCATCCCTCTAGTTCCTACTCTTAGGCACAAGGATATGGTCATGCACACATGAAGATCTTGGCATCCAAAGAGCCAAGGTGTCAGAGTTCAACACGTTGAAGCACAGTTATTTAGCAAAATTCCCCCCAGCCCCAACTTCAGCTTAAAGACTCTCCAGGTACCTGATTCAAATATGATCTGCAAAAACCTTTCTCCTTCATCTCTTCATCTGACTGACTTCTGCTGTCTTGGCATCTTCCTAGTCCTCCTTTGTTCAGCCTGACATTGCTGTAGTACTGGGCCCTCCATGAGGGCTGTCCAGAACTGTGAATTTTTGCACTTTTCTGTCTTTTTTTTCCCTTTTTTTAAGTGGAAATCCCCTTTTGTTATCTTTGCCCCTCCTTTTCCGTGTCTCATTCTGGCTACTTCTGCTGTTCTCTTATTTCTTTAGGAAGTTTAGGTACAACTGTTACGAAAGATGTGAAACCTAATAATTCTGAGTTAGCAGTTTTGGGTTTTTTTTTTTCATTTTCTTTCCTTAAAGAAAAGCTCTGAGTTGGTGAAGTGAAAAGCTTGTTCTTGAAGTGAAGGAAGTGAGGAATTTTAGAAGTTGGCAAAATTAACAACAGGTCATATACCCTAGAATGTTTCCTTTCCCAGACAGTGTAAGTTTTTGTGACAAGTATGAGAAAACTGTGAGAAAAAGCACTGCTATATTTCTAAAGCACTTTCAGGTGCAGATATGTGTCTATTTGCTAAACTATTATACAAATTGTTTTAAATGTGAAGTTGAAACTGGTCATGCTGTACCTGATGACACTTTTTCTTACCATTCTGTTCAGATTTCACATAATTTCTGTTTCCTCTATCTATATAAGCACAGTTCTGTCGTTATGTCTGTGGAAAATGGCACATAAGTAGAATAATTAAAAGGGCAATGTAAAAAAAACAAACAAACAAACAACCAATAAACCCCTCCAGAATTTGTGGTTTGGAATATCTGTGCTTCATCATAATCTCTAATTTAAGTTTTTAAATGATGTATACCAAAACTCTCAACAGCACGTTGTAGGTCAGGATGTGCTGAGCAGCAGCTGTGAAGACACAAAGATCTTTGCTATTATCGGGGACAGAGAGAACAGGGAAGGGAATTGGTGACGGAAAAGAGAGTAATTTGCTAAAACTTGGTTGTTCAGCTTCTGTTTTTTTTTCCATTATTTTTCTGAGTGGGACAATCATGAGGTGGCAAATGTTTAGGCATGTTAAGCTAGAGATAAGCTGTAGTTAGGCACATAGTTCTTGCAAACCTTTTGTAACAAAGAAAATAAGATCAGGTTCTTCATGAAATACCACCCAAATCCATTTTCCAAAATGTCTTGCTGTGCTGAAAATACTGATCTGCTTTTATTGAGAGATTCAGAATTTTTAAGCATAGTTCTTTCCTCACTTAATGACATTCACGTGAAAACTTCCTCTTAAGTTCTCCTGCCAGCTCTAAGCAATGGCACACTTTCCCCTGACAGTAGTTACCTCTGTATTCCAGGTCAGCCTGAGGTATGCAAATGTCACTTTCCTCCAGGCAGTTTTCTGGGTTTTAATATGTGTATGTCACCAGCAGAACCCACTTTGCTTGCACTTGTCTTCTTTTATCTCCTGCCCTGCAAGACGCTCAGCTACTGCCTGTTCCAACAAGCAGCCACAAGAGTGGAAGAAGGCTACTCTGAAATGTCCCTAATTACTCCAAAATGGCTGAACCTGGGTCCAGATGAGTTAGAGCTGGCAAAGTGCCTTGTTGAAAGAATTAACTTTCTCTAATGGCTGAACAGGTAGTGGCTAGGTCTGCTCCCTATTCATTTCTCTGGACCTTCTCAGCAGAAATTGAGGATTATTATAATTTTTTAAGCTTACTTTTAGCACAGAATTTTCCTTCCTTGATTGTGAGCTTTTATGAATTATCCAGTAGTAGCCTGCACATCGGTACGGAATTGGCTAGGTTGTTAGGTACCTGAAGCTACATCATGTTTATTTTTAATGCCTTTGTGCTTCTTACTTAATTCTTGTTTTAGGGAGTTGTTTCTTCTCCCTTTTCAGCTGCTGTTGCCTAATATCTCTGGAGTTTGTCCCAGGCACACCACAGAACTTTATAAAGGGCATGCTGGAGCATTTCGGATCACCTTTTTAGTGACTCTCTTCTTCCTGCTAATTACACAGTGCACTGTGAAGTCTATTCCCTTTCAAAATTGGGAGAGGGATATAGCGAAAGAACAGTAATTAGCTGTGAGCCAGAGGGCATAAAAGATTACAGTCTTCAAGACAGATACACCGCTCCTCTTACAGCTAAAATTGTCATATTTCCATAGAAACACAATGTCTTCTAATGCACCTGAAGTTCAGATCTTTCATAAGAAAAAAGGTAACATAAAGCCAAGAAATTAAAACCCATGTCATGGTGCACAGGCAATGAGAGGTAAGAATGACAGATGCCAGAGAGAGCTTAACTTTAATACTGCCTAACTTCTGCTTGTCTGTATTTGAACCCTTTGGAAGGTAACCATTAGTGTCCCTCATCAGTGATACTTTACCACCTTTTCTGAAGGAATGAGCCTTCCGTAACAGGAAAATAAAGCGTGGATCTCAAACGATACCAGAGCTGTGGAGTACCTGTTGCATACAGTATGCTTAGATGGGAGGTGTTGGCAGGGATCACCCGAAGTCTGTTGTCATCACAGAGTAATTTATAAGAGCTTTAGCAGAGAAAACATTTCATAGGGGAAGATGTAGAGTGAGTTACCAAAAGGAGAGACTTTCACTTGTTAGGTGGGAGAGTTGTTAATTAACAAACAAATGCAGGAAGTGACACCTGGATTAAAAAGAGAGCCTCCTTGAAGAAAGTGAAACTGTTTCAGCTGAGAGGAAAAGACAGATCATTTCATTAACAGGAAGGAAGGACCAAGCTTGCCTTATAAGTCTTTGGAAGGCCAGGTTGGCTGTACAAGCCAAAATGTGCTATAAAAACCAGACTTTCTTTAATGAGTAAACAGGGATTCTCCAGAAAACTATGTGTTAGGAAAAATGATGGCTTAGTCTGCTGGCAGAGGAGGGAAATCACTTCTGATTTAATTTAACCATAAGTAGTTTAAAAGTGCTTTTTCCTTCATTTCTTCACTTAAGTCTCTGTAGCTGTTTTCTATACTGAATGTTACGAATACTTTTATTTGCATTTTACTTTAACCTGGCTTGAGTTAAGAATGATTTCACAGAAAGCTGTCTAGCAAGATGTTCTTCACGCAGCAGCACAGTGAACCTATAAACCAGGACACTGGGGCTTTCCCTGCACATTGCATAGAGTATCCCAGGGGTACCAAGATATGTCACAATAGGAGCGAGTTAGCAGCTAGAGAAGTGGCATGAATGTTAAGAGAGTAAGAAGCATCTTCTAATGAGCAAAGGTATCCAGGAAAGCTTTCTGGTACTTAGAAAATCATTTGGGAGCATTCTTTTCTACAAGGATTTTCCACAGTGTCATTAAAATTTTAACTAACAAGACCCAGGGAAGGGGAATTTTATGTTGAGTAGTCTGGCTTTGGCTCCTGTTCTTACAGGAACTCAAATACTGCAAAGCATAGCCCTACTCCAAGGAGACGGGGAGTTGGTATTGCAGAGGGGAGAGACTGGTAGAAGTTCTACAGTTCTGACACAGTTCTCTGATAAGGTCAGAGGGCTGATGTGCTTTCAGGTCTTGGGTTTTCTTTGGTTTTTTTCAGTGTTGAAATAGTTAGAGAGATTGGATAAATACTGCTTACGCTTATAACTTTTCTAGTAATAAGCATGGTTTATAGTCTGTGATCAATAGTCAATTGATAGCTGCTCTTGCAGCAGGAGTTAAAGGTTACATTCAAGGTAGTTCAGTAGCTGTCTGCCATGCAAACGTTCTGGGCGGAGGGGAGAGTCTCAAGCATTGGCATATGTACTTTCACATAGTTGCAAGGGCAAATTTAAGGGCTGATGCCACATTAGTGGAGAGAAGTCTCTGTTGGAAAGTGCAAGTGTAAATAGAGCTCTGAAACCTAATTATGATTCAGCAAATATTCATACTGGTTATGGTAGCATACAATTCAGTAGATTTAGTCAGCAGACCTTAGTTCAAAGCCTGTTCCTTCTAAAACTTGGAAGATATTAACAGCAGAGTAAGGACAGCCCTGTTTTTATTACAGAACTCTAGTTAAAAGGACATTATGACATTTGTATGAGATGCGTATAAATTAATTTGGAACACAAAACTTCATTGAAAGAAGTTGCACAGTTTTTAACATGTTTGATGTGACTGTTTGCACAATGTTCACACTGCCGTCTTAGGGGACAGTATTGCTACAACTGACTAATTAAGGAGGGGAGCTTGTCTGACTGACTGTGATATACATGAAAGTGAGTTGAACTTGCTGACACCTCCTCCCCCTGCTGACACTTTTAAGCTGGAGTCAGTGCATGCAAACAGGGTGAGGGAAGACCCAAATCCAGATCTCTTCTGTATTGAGGGTGTCCAGATAGGTGACTCCCTTTTCCCAGAGGAATGCCCAAGGCCTGATGGCTAGTAGGTGGGGTTGCAGAGTTCTGGGCTCGTTGCTAATTCATATTCATAGTATGCAAAAGGGAGTAGTAATAAAATAAACTGAGAGCATCCCATCTCTGATTTGTCACTAAATCGTTGATTTGGCTATGTATATTAGCTTCAGAATAGCCAGCTTTGAATTCTTCTGCATAAGGAGACTTGAAATTCAGTCCTACACAAAGGATTTATACTGTTCTTACTTTCTCATAGGCAGCAAGTGTCTTCTGATGCACAGTGTGTGTCAGGTCAGCAATCCGCAGCATACAGCTTATAAACAGGTTAAAACACTTTCATTTTGTGGCTGGAAAGCTGCCTGGCAGAGAAGGATATGGGGGTGCTGTTTGACAGCCGCCTGAATATGAGCCAGCAGCGTGGCCAGGAAAGCCAATGGCATCCTGGCTTGTATCAAAAATAGCGTGGCTAGCAGGACTAGGGCAGTGATCGTGCCCCTGTACTCGGCACTGGTGAGGCCGCACCTCGAATGCTGTGTTCAGTTTTGGACCCCTCACTCCAAGAGAGACATTGAGGGGCTGGAGCGTGTCCAGAGAAGGGCAACAAAGCTGGTGAAGGGTCTGGAGCACAAGTCTGATGAGGAGCGGCTGAGGGAACTGGGGTTGTTTAGCCTGGAGAAAAGGAGGCTGAGGGGAGACCTTATCGCTCTCTACAACTACCTGAAAGGAGGTTGTAGAGAGGTGGGGGTCGGTCTCTTCTCCCAGGTCACAAGTGATAGGACAAGAGGAAATGGCCTCAAGTTGTGCCAGGGGAGGTTTAGACTGGATATTAGAAAATTTTTCTTCACTGAAAGGGTTGTGAAGCATTGGACCAGGCTGCCCAAGGAAGTCGTTGAGTCACCATCCCTGGAGGTATTTAAAAGATGTTTGGATGAGGCGCTTAGGGACATGGCTTAATGGTGGTCTTGATAGTGTTAGGTTTGTGGTTGGACTCGCTGATCTTAAAGGTCTTTTCCAACCTATACAATTCTGTGATTCTGTGATTTTTGTTCAGGTTGTATAAAATTTTGGTTTTGGCTCCTCAAGAAAAAAAATTATTGATCCCTGTCATGTTGGACATGACTGATGAAAATATCATTAAAGGCTGCTTACATGTGCTTCCCCTGCATATATTTTTTTAGATGCTGCAGCTGGTTTGATTTTCTTAAGATTTCCACCAAAAGAGTTTTCAACTGTCATATTATTGGTACGTATTTAGAGTCCCTGGTTTACCTAAACCAGAGAATGTGGCTTCCTTGAGTCAAAATGAAGACCCAGACCCACTCTCTCAGTGACCCAGTTTATCCCTTTCTTTATTTGTCTCATATGGTTCTTACTGTGTCACTGAGTTTTTAAAACACAGGTATAAATGCAAATATCATGGACTAACATAACAGAACAAAATTCTATTACAATAAATATAACCTCTTTAAATCACTGTTAAAGGTCACTCAGTGACCTTAAGGTCATTTTCATTCAGTGAAAGGAAGTCTGCAATGTGGTACCATCCAGCGATACTTAAAGGAGAACACTTCAAACCATTCTTCAGAGCACTAACATTGTACTAGTATGCATTAAAAAAAGAAAGGAAGAAACATTCATTCATTTTGGGGGGAAAAAAAGCCAACAAAAGAACCTCCACAAACCCAATAGTATTTTTTCTTCCTGATACCTTTATTGTTACTATGAGGAGGATAGAGAGATGTAAACTTCTGGGTGAAAGAGAAGTGTTTCACACCCAGTTATGATCATTGTTTCTCCTAGATCTGATTTATTTGCATCATAGATATTAAATGCTTTAAATTCAGATGGCTGCAATTCATTATTTTAAAGATATATTTCTAGTTTCAAGTCTTTTGTATTTTCAGGTTTTTGCAAACTTGAGAAATACAACTTCATGTTCCTTCAACACTATGGAAAATTTTATGATAAAGATTGACTTGTTTTACATTCAGCCAGCTTATTAATGAGAGAAAAAATTAGCATAAAGCTGTCTTGATGTAGTACATAGGATAAACTTCAGGGCTGTTGGTTATAAACCTGCTTAATGTTCTCAATAGTCATGTTTTAATTTTAAAAAAGGGCTCAGGCATTTCAAATGTATTCAAATACTATGCCTTAGGTTTATATTGGTATTAAATAATCCCCTGAATACAATACAAACATAATATCAGAATTCCTTCAAATGCTGATGACCAAGGAATGGCAGTTTTTAAGCATCTGGTCCTCAACCTCAAGGCAGTAACTTTTTTTTTTTTTTTGGTCTGACGGAAGAAAACAAAGGAATATCTCAATCCACTTTAGCAGTAACAAAGGAAGACAAGTGATGTGATGTGATTAATCATGTGGCTGCCTCGTCTGGTTCAGCTGCCAAGAAATGCTCAGAATGACTGCTGAGCAAAGACAAGGCTCTTGTATGAGGGACACCACAGCCAAATTCCCTGTGACTTCTGTGGACTGTCACTGGGTCTGTACGAACAAGGCCCTAACTATCATTGTCCCTGATCATTCCTAGTATTTTCATTTTGAAAGGAAAGTTGTTGTGAATGGGTGACTGAAATGCCAACAGAAATTTCCAATTAGCCCTGGTAATTTCCTTCTGCTGCAAAAAAGATAGACTGTGGTTAGTGTCCCGTTATGAGCCTTTTTCTGAACCTTTTATTGAAAGGTTTTATCTGAACCTTTGATATAAGTCTTTCAGCCACACCTTACGTGAAGCTTATCTAAGCACTAAGAGGCTTTCTAATGTACTTCTCAGTGTAGTTTCTAGGCATACAACAAGGATATTAAATTAGCAAAATTGGAAAAGGAGCACAAGTGATTTCTAGATGTAATTAGTTATACCATGACTGCTCTTTGTCAAAGTATCTGCAATGCAGATGCAGCAGAAAAAGAGGAGAAAGGGAATGTGATGTTCAGGAAGGGGTAGCCTGCTTTGAAGGCTTGTAAAGGCAGTTCACAAATGAATTGAAATATTGTAATAGCAATATCTTTGAGAGGTCACTGTCATGGTTTAACCCTGGTCGGCAACTAAGCACCGCGCAGCCGCTTGCTCACCCTTCCCCATACCGGTGGGATGAGGGAGAGAATCTGAAAAGCACAAGTAAAAAAACTTGTGGGCTGATATAAGAACAGTTTAATAATTGAAATATAATAATAATAGTAATTGTAATGAAAAGGAAAATAATGAGAGAGAGGAACAAAAAACAGGGAAAAAAACCCAGGTGCTGTAGCTGCTCACCACCCGCTGACTGATGCCCATCCCATCCCCAAGCAGCGATCACTGCCCCCGGCCAACTCCTCCCAGCTTCTATACTGAGCATGACGCCATATGGTATGGAATAGCCCTTTGGCCAGTTGGGGTCAGCTGTCCTGGCTGTGTCCCCTCCCAGCTTCTTGTGCACCTGGCAGAGCATGGGGAGCTGAAAAGTCCTTGACCAGTGTCAGCACTGCTTAGCAACAACTAAAACATCAGTGTGCTATCAACGTTATTCTCATGCTAAATCCAAAGCACAGCACCATATTAGCTGCTAGGAAGAAAATGAACTCTATACCAGCTGAAACCAGGAGAGTCATATATTCTTGCTGTGATCCACTCAAGTTTTAGCCTCTGAAATGTACAGTTTTGTTTATTTTTGAAGTGTTTTGTATAGCCTTTTCAGAAATTGGGTAATAGTCACTGCATGTATGCTGTTTCCACGATACCTTCTGAAGTGCTTGATAAGGTATATACCACTGTCTGGGTTCACCCAGCACACTGTTTAACCACCACTACTGTAAACTCATTACTAGCATTTGTGGGTGTGTAGCTTGACGTAATACAATCTTTTCAGAGTGGATGATGAAAATGCGTGATCACTATTTCAGGCTGCTATAGAATGTGAGTTGTGCACATGGCTTCTGGAGGAAAAAGATCTTTCTTTGGTGGTTTTATTTTTTTGCCAAAGATGATCATTTGAAGCAAAGGTGAGGCCACCTCCTCCTGCAGTAGGGACCTGTGAGCAGCTACTGCAACCCTGGACGAGGCCACTGACCTGCCCCTAACCTATCACTGAAGTCCAAGGAAGGAATAATTAAGAAAGGGAGTGGAGAAGGATAATTCCAAGGGGCAGAGAAGTGAACAGACTCTCGTAGGAACCCCTAGGCCCCAGCTCTGCCTCCCCTGACCCTGCTGTTCACATCCAGCCTGCAAAGGAGATGCTGCAACTCCGGACACCTCTGATGCTGTGGCAGCTGCAGAGGCCAGCGCTGCGCACGCAGCAGCCTCTGTCTCTCCCAGCCAGCACTTCTAGGTGCAGCTAAACTCTGTATCTGCTGTCTGATTTTCCTCCTTTTCCCCGAGATGCCTAATACTGGCCAAAGTATTTACTAGCAATTTATTTATTACTCTTCCATCCACCTGCTCTTTAGCTTATTGCTACCATAGTAGGCTGGGCACTGAGTTCATAGGGTCAGCAAGTTATGTAGCCAGCCTTTGCTGGGTATGAGAGAGGAAAAAGGGTAACTTTAGTCCAGAATTCATTAGCACGTATTCATTCTCATTTACAAGTGCCTTTATTGCTTATTTTCAGCTACGTGCCAACATAGAGATTAAAACTCCAAGGGGGGATTTTGATTAGGAGTGAGATAGAGGTGTTAGTGTTGTCCTGCTCATGTTCCTGGCAGAGAAGCACAAAACAGTGGAGGGAGAGTGCGTGGACAGGACACCATCCTGGTGCTGTGACTACACAGTAGGTAAGAGTCCTGTTCGACTTGGGAACTCGTTTCTATAGCTTCCATTTTCCTTCCATTCAATGTTCATGACCATGTGCTGAGCTAGATCAGAGAAATCATCAGGCAGAAAATGAACCTCATTTAGAAAAGAAGAAATGTAAAAAAGAAATGATTAAACAGGTTTAGCAGATCAGCAAGATCAGCTGTGCAAATGTTGGTGCAGGGAAAGGAGGAGGAAGGAAAATGGTAGGACAGCTGTTTTCAGAAACAGTTTGAATCTATACTGGCTTAAATTGTGTGACCTTAACATAACTTAGTCTATTCGTGTAACTTAGTCTATTAGTGTGACTTAGTCTATTAATTGTGTGACCTAACCTGACTTAGTCTGACCTAACTTAGTCTATGGAGTGCGGTGATGGATGGCTATAAACTCTTCAGGAGGGATAGGCAAGGCAGGAGAGGTGGTGGGGTAGCCCTATACGTCAGGGAGTGTCTGGATAGTTTAGAGCTCGATGATGGAGATGATAGGGTGGAGTGTCTATGGGTAAGAATCAGGGGGAAGGCCAACAAGGCAGATATTGTGGTGGGAGTCTGTTACAGACCACCCAACGAGGGTGAGGAGACAGATGAACTATTCTATAAGCAGCTGGGAGAAGCCTCACGATCGCTAGCCCTTGTTCTTGTGGGGGACTTCAACCTGCCGGATGTCTGCTGGAAATACAATACAGCAGAGAGGAAAGAGTCTAGGAGGTTCCGAGAGCGTGTGGCAGATAACTTCCTGACACAGCTGGTGAGGGAGCCAGCTAGGGAAGGTGCCCCGCTGGGCCTCTTGTTGACGAACAGAGAAGGACTTGTGAGCCATGTGATGGTTGGAGGCCGTCTTGGGCAGAGTGATCACGAAATGATAAGAGTTTTTGATACATGGAGAAGCGGCGAGGGGGGTCAGCAAAACTGCCACCTTAGACTTCCGGAGGGCAGACTTTGGCCTGTTTAGGAGACTGGTCGAGAGAGTCCCCTGGGAGGCAGCCCTAAAGGGCAAGGGAGTCCAGGAGGGCTGGACATTCTTTAAGGAGGAAGTCCTAAAGGCACAAGAGCAGGCTGTCCCCAGGTGCTGAAAGACGAGCCGGTGGGGAAGAAGACCAGCCTGGCTGAATAGAGAGCTTTGGCTAGAACTCAGGAAAAAGAGGAGAGTCAATAACCTCTGGAAGAAGAGGCAGGCAACTCAGGAGGACTACAAAGGTGTAGCGAGGTTGTGCAGGGAGAAAATTAGAAGGGCCAAAGCGGAACTAGAGCTCAGTCTGGCTGCTGCTGTAAAAGACAACAAAAAACACTTCTTCAAATACATTAGCAGCAAAAGGAGAGCTAAGGAGAATCTCCAGCCCCTAGTAGACAGGGGAGGGAACACAGTGACCAAGGAGGAGGAAAAGGCTGAGGTACTTAATGCCTTCTTTGCCTCAGTCTTTAATAGCAGGGCCAATTGTTCTCTGGGTACCCAGCCCCTGGAGTCAGAAGATAGGGACGGGGACCAGAATGGAGCCCCCATAATCCAGGGGGAAATGGTTAGTGACCTGCCGCACCACTTAGACACTATGGGGCCTGATGAGATCCACCCGGGAGTACTGAAGGAACTGGCAGATGTGCTCACCAAGCCCCTTTCCATCATTTACCAGCAGTCCTGGCTAACTGGGGAGGTCCCTGCTGACTGGAGATTAGCGAATGTGACGCCCATCTTCAAGAAAGGTTGGAAGGAGGACCCGGGGAACTACAGGACTGTCAGACTGACCTCGGTACCGGGGAAGCTGATGGAGCAAATCATCCTGAGTGCCATCACACGGCATGTAGAGGATAACCAAGGGATCAAGCCCAGCCAGCATGGGTTTAGGAAAGGCAGGTCCTGCTTGACCAACCTGATCTCCTTCTACGACAAGGTGACCCGCCTAGTGGATGAGGGGAAGGCTGTGGATGTTGTCTATCTAGACTTCAGTAAAGCCTTTGACATGGTTTCCCACAGCATTCTCCTGGAGAAACTGGCTGCTCATGGCTTGGATGGGTGTATTCTTTGCTGGGTAAAGAACTGGCTGGACGGCCGGGCCCAGAGAGTTGTGGTGAACGGAGTTAAATCCAGTTGGCAGCCGGTCACAAGCGGTGTTCCCCAGGGCTCAGTACTGGGATCACTCCTGTTTAATATCTTTATCAATGATCTGGATGAGGGGATTGAGCGCGCCCTCAGTAAGTTTGCAGATGACACCAAGTTGTGCGGGAGTGTTGATCTGCTTGAGGGTAGGAAGGCTCTGCAGAGGGACCTGGACAGGCTGGATCGATGGGCCGAGGTCAATTGTATGAGGTTTAACAAGGCCAAGTGCAAGGTCCTGCACTTGGGCCACAGCAACCCCATGCAACGCTACAGGCGTGGGGAAGAGTGGCTGGAAATCTGCCTGGTGGAAAAGGACCTGGGGGTGTTGGTTGACAGCCGGCTGAACATGAACCGGCAGTGTGCCCAGGTGGCCAAGAAAGCCAATGGCATACTGGCTTGTATCAAAAATAGCGTGGCCAGCAGGACTAGGGCAGTGATCGTGCCCCTGTACTCGGCACTGGTGAGGCCGCACCTCGAATACTGTGTTCAGTTTTGGGCCCCTCACTACAAGAGAGACATTGAGGGGCTGGAGCGTGTCCAGAGAAGGGCAACGAAGCTGGTGAAGGGTCTGGAGCACAAGTCTGATGAGGAGCGGCTGGGGGAACTGGGGTTGTTTAGTCTGGAGAAAAGGAGGCTGAGGGGAGACCTTATCGCTCTCTACAACTACCTGAAAGGAGGTTGTAGGGAGGTGGGGGTTGGTCTCTTCTCCCAGGTCACAAGTGATAGGATGAGAGGAAATGGCCTCAGGTTGTGCCAGTGGAGGTTTAGACCGGATATTAGGAAATTTTTCTTCACTGAAAGGGTTGTGAAGCATTGGACCAGGCTGCCCAGGGAAGTGGTTGCATCGCCATCCCTGGAGGTATTTAAAGGAGGTTTGGATGAGGTGCTTAGGGACATGGTGTAGTGGTGGTCTTGGTAGTGTTAGGTTTACCGTTGGACTCGATGATCTTAAAGGTCTTTTCCAACCTATATGATTCTATGATTCTGTGATTCTATTGCATATCGTATTCATGCTTGAGATGAGATTTATTTGCTCTGATTTTGGATTTGTGGGTGGGATTTAGTCTTGGGCTTCAGTGAGTGGTCATGCCCAGGACTCAGGTTTAACAATAGCAACAGGATAGCTTTAGGCATAAGCACTAGGTCTCTCTTTTATGCAATGTAAAAATACCCTTACCGTAACTTTCAGCAAATGTTTCTCTTTTGGTTTTGCTAGCACTTTAGTAAGTGCTTAGGCATTTTACTAAGGAAAGCTTAGTTTTGAAAGCTCTTATTGTACACTAGAGAACCTGTAGTTATATGCTAATAGGGCAGCGTAATTATTGGTAGTTTGAAATCTAGCATAGAATCAAAAAATAATTTAGGCTGAATGGCACGTCTGGAGCTCATCTAAGCTGGTCCAGTTCCCTGACCAAAGAAGGGCCAGCCCCACAGATAGATCTGTTAGTTACACTGTTTCCTTTTCAGTTACTTGCTATTTATCTGTTACAAATTAGAGTATCTTTTTACAAGTTTATTACTACTTTAAAATAAGTGAAATTAAAGCTCAGTTTTCAGTCGCCATGCTGCTCCAGTGATACCATACACTTCTGTTCCAAGAACCATACGCAGTGGGCAAGCCAGGACAAGCATCCCCTGTGGAAGTGTCCAGTGAGCCAAGCAGCAGGCGTGTTGTAAAAATAATGACCTGAGAGGGAACCCCTGGTAACAGTTCTGCTGTACAGATGAACTGTCTCCATAAAATGTTGAGAGGCAGTTTGGGGTTTTCTATTTGGATTATTTCTTTAGCAGTTCTGCTTTGTTTTCTGCTGCAGTACTGCAGTCTGAAGTCTGCATCCTGCAGGACACTGCAATTCAGCAGCCTGTTACTAAAACTGAATGGGAGTTTTTAGAAACATTTTTGATGAAAAATGTCTATTCATATAAAACAACTCCTTTTACAAGAAGACAGTGGTTTCAATGAAATTTTATTTGGAAGGGGTTTCTTCTCAGGCTGATCCAAAACAGAGGTTGCTGGCAACACTGCCATACCTCCTCCCCACCACAAACCAGCACAATGCCAGTCCCCCATCTCCAAATTCTGTTGAGTGTGATTCTGGGAGGGGAAGGACTGAAAACTGAGTCCTTCCTGTCCTGATGGGACATTTTGTTTGATAAGAGGAGAACCTCAAATCTGGTCTGTTTTGAAAAAGCTTTGGCTTTCTTATTTAGTATTTGGGATATGAGAAGAAAAGGCAGTAGTTTTTTTCCAGACCTAATGGTATTTTTATTATAGGAATCTTGCTTTTACTTTTTAAATGAAAAATTTTAAAGATCACATATTTATTCTCATGCAGGATGGCAAATTTTGTTACTTGTCGGTTCCATGGGAAAATGTTAGAGTTTTCCTTAATCTGAGCACATGGGTGCCAGGCATAAACTTTGCAGTACTAGTAAGACTTTTTTTTCCTTCAGTCTCTGCTAATAGATGTATTTCCTGTTCAGGTTTGTATTGCAGATGATTTCAACAGATTCTTATTTTGAAAACCCATTTCACATTGGTTGTGTTTTGTTTCTTCATTGTATCTTTATCACCTGTCTTGCAATGCAGGGAATTTTCCGAGATGTCTTGATCTGTATATTAACACATCCCTTCCAAATACTAGCTAGTGACAAATAAATCTTGCGTTAAGGAATTCTGTGTTTGCATTCATGGTAAGAATTTTTTTTTTTGTGGAACTGGAGCTGCAAAAGCATAAAGGATTGATTTGTAGGGTAGAATTTATTCTCCTGAATACCCTTATCAAAGAGATCAGTAAGATTTTATTGACAGCACTACATTAGAGTATATCAAAAAACCCTCAAGGGAGAACATGGTGAAAATGTTATATTTTCTAAGAGGTATTTTACTCACAGTCTCCCCCCAACAGGGCTTTCTTAATTACCTTATTTTCTGCAGAAAAGTGGGTCTTGACACTGGTGCTATGAGAACCCCATGGCACCAGGTCTACCCCTGTGGATTTGTGTCAGGATCATAGGGATGAAGGAAGCTGGTCCCTGTCACTCTCTTTATTGCCAAGGAGTTAGTTTGTCATATTTCTGTGGGCTTTTGCTGGTTCTGCAGGGCAGCTCGATGAATAGCAAAGTGTATGTGAAAGTTTCTGAGTTTAAAAGTATATCTAGTCTTTTCCTTAAATGCCTTAGCTGCCTTAGGGCACTAAGAAACCACTTGCATTTCAATGCCTGACAAAAATAGCCATGACACATGGAAAGAGGAAGGCTATGAACTGGTGTAAAAAAAGAGAATATCATTGCAGTTCCAGTTTCTGTGCTTACAGCCTTGTGCAGTATGCAGTGATACTCTGCAGAATGACAAAATGCTGCTCGCCGGTGAAAACGTAAAATGCTGTACATGTATATTTCAGAAAGAGAGAAGAAATACATTTTCTGCAATAGTTTCCATACCTGAAGCCTTTTTGCTGCACCAAGCGTGGTATGTAGTTAGAGTAGTTATGTGCTTGGCCTGCTGTTTGGTCTGTTATTGCGATGGATTACCATAATATTTTTGTAAGAAAGGGTTGGAAGTATTTCAGTTTACTTTTGAATATTTTAAGGTCAACACTAACTGCATATTTCCATCAATAACACAAGAAAATATGCCTCACTCCAATAATCAGCACTTGTTCTGTGTATTTCAAAGTTCTTTAAAACAGCCAGGGAGGAAAATAACCAACACACCTACCCAGCATAAATTAAATGTGCCAACAGATGAACTGAACTCATACTTCAATTTTTATGTAAGTTTTATGCAAATATTTGGTTTGCTTTTAAATAAAACATGAGCAGTTACTCTTGTGATGGGTAGCAGTGCTTCATGAAAGACACACTTTTGACAGTATTTATTATAATAATGATTAGTTGTCTGAGATCTGTCAGGGGTGTTGACAATAATTCCACCAGTTTTCGAAGGTAGGCCATTGACTGTAGGAGTGGAAGGTCATCCAGTCTCTCTTTGGGAAATGTGTCCCCACTGCTGAGAGCCAGCCACAGAAGAATTGTACATTAAATTCCAAATCCTAATTCAACATTGCATTCTTGATTCTGGTTGAGCAGAGCTAAATATGAGTTCAAGTGCCATTGCTATGGTATGTTTACTGCTTTGCTTAAGAGGCATATACTTAAATGCTTTTTTTTCTTAGGAGCTTGCAGGACTAATGTGCAAGTACGTGTCTGAAGTTTAGAGATATGACACCAGGATTGAAGTTAACTTTGTATTTTCTCAGGGCTTACTCACAAGAGGATTTGGGTATATCCTAGGTAACCTGGTTACTTCAGGAAGTTGAAACAGGAGCTTCCAGGGCAGAGCAACTTATTATATCTGGACTTTCAGGCACAAAATATTTAATGTCATTTCCTATGAGAAAGTGGTTACCAAACAAAACTTTGGACAGACTCTGATTTGGCAGTTTGGCAGTTGACTTAGGGCTGGTGAAGTGACTTTCCTGACGTCAGCAGAATCCTTACTGCACCTCAAACATACCCTTAAATTGTATGTCATATTATATATTATCAGGGCTAATTATTATACTAGAGATCTTAAAATTACAAGCTTGGTCACGAGGGTAAGTAGGAAAGAACTTCCCTTGATAGGTACCTCTGCTTAGAAAAGGAAGCAGAGTTAGTGTGGAATTAGCTAATTCTGGCAATTATTTACTCAAGCACAATTTATCTTCAAGGTCTAGGTATATGCCATGTAACTCCCATTTTAGGACTAGCAACTTTTGTAGATCACTGATGCGCAAATCTTTCTGTGTCCCTGGTGCTCTTGAAGACGTGCTTCCACAGCACACCTCCACAGCAAAACTAGTAAAATATAATTATTTCTTCTATTTGGCCAGGATAATCATGGCATGGAGTGTAAATTAGACAGTGGTTCTTGATTTTGTGAGGTTTGGTTATAAATCAGATGGTGCAGATCAATACAGAAGAGGACTAGAGAGAGGTGTGGTTGATTATATGAATTGGAAAAATGTCAAGTGCTGAATGTATGGTAGATACATCCTATAGGAATGGATATTGTAGCAGAACATTGCTGAAGGATAGTACATATTCAGCAGTGGTCAGCGTGTTTACTTCGCTCTGCTTCACCATGATGAAAATTTACCTGGGGAACAGGTAAGAGATCATCTCAAGTTATAAAAACTTGGGTTAATGTCATGAATGAGTGATTTAGATCACTTAAAAAATCACCATCAAAGGTATTGGCAAAAGTGGTTTTAATATGATGTTGTAAACATGTGACTTAAGAAAGTTCGATGGCTTAGTTACTTCATGGAAGAGACATACTCAGGAAGGAAAACTGGGTTACGCTCGAGTTAGAATGATTCACAGAGACACCAGGGATACAAAGAGTACGGGTGACCCTCCCGTTGAGTCACAAGGTTCAGAGTAGTCCCCCTTGCTTTTTAAACTCCTGATGGAGCTTAGGTGAGGCTAGGTCCAATCTTAGTCTCAGACTTGGACAATGGTTTATGTCTAAGGGAATATATATGTAAAATTTATTAATTCAGCACACAATCAAAGTTACCAAGACAAAATCAAGGTTACCATACTACAAGGTTATGCGCGGTATCGGTCGCTTACCAAAGATCTGCCGTTGGTAAAAGGTGTCTCTGCCTCGAGCAGGAACCTAGAGAGGTGTCCCAGCTCAAGGGGAGATCACTGCCATGCAGCCACGCTGCCTAGCAGGGAGAGCTCAAAGAAGGCTCACTTAGGCTGTCATATCTATAGGATAAAGTGGTTGGCTCGTAGTCAAATTTCCTGCGATAGCAAAGGTATGCATGAGGCTCCTTGTACCCACAACTTTCTTTGTTCCTTGATAAATGAGTCTTGGAAAAGCCACCTGCTATTCATGTGTCAGTCGCATGATCGGTGTTGCAAGCTCATATGCATCAGTGCTCTCTATGCCACTCGCCTCCTTTGTGGGTTGTCAGAGAACAGATCGGAACCAGAGGAGTTCTGGGCCCAGCCATGGCTCAGGCCTTTACCTCTTTTGGAGCTTGTACCAAACTACTGCTGCTTTGGTTAAGAGGTCAGGTGCATCTGTCACAGTGAAATACTTCAGCTTGCTATCGCCACCACCCGTGATGCTTTCTCCTCCTTCTCCTGGTGCTGTGCACACCTTCCCCTTCATGAGTCTGCTCTGCAGCCTGAGGTCAATGGGGCCTGTCTGGTGGGAGAGGGTACAGCCGTGCAGCCCTTTGCCAGAGTGGGGAGGTCTCCGGGCCCAGCCTGTGCCCTGTCGTTCATTAGCCCAGGCCTGGCCTCCTCCTCACTGTCAAGGTGCCCTGACACCTTGGGGCTCTGCTCTCCTGCCAGCCTTTGCTGCTCGCTGCATCCTTGATACAGTTGCCCCCAATACCTCCTTCTGCACAGAAACACATCTTGGTGCTGGGGTCTGTGTAAAACTGTGCTTGTATGGTACTGAGGTGAGCAAGAGCGCAGTGAAGGCACTGTGGCTGCCTGGTCAGCAGAGTAAGTGCTGTGGCAGCTCAGCCCAGTGAAAGCCCAGCTCCAGGCCAGCCAGGACGCATCCTGGCCGAAGAAGCCTGAGCAGTGTCAGCTGGGAGGCCATGTGCACTTCATGCAGAGCCTGTGCCCTGCTGCTGGCAATGGCCATGTGCTGTTCCTGGGCTATGTAGCTCAAGGGTTGGGGTGCAGGAGCACCCTTCTGGGCACATGGATGGAAGACAGGGTGGGGCTCAGGTCCCAGGAGGAGCAGAGGCACAATCACCTGTGCTTTGATCACCCTGGCAGAAGATGGGAATGCCTTGCACCAAGCTCTTCCTTGGGGATGCTCTGGCTTTAGCGAAGGTGTTCTTTACTGGAAACATCTTCCCGGTATGATCTGGGTGTGTTACGAGCGGTTTGGGGAGGTCTGTGTGGAGCCCTGGTGTGGATGCACATCGCGGTGCAGGAAGAGAGAGCGTTGCTAGCCTGGATCTTGGGAGCCTCCAGCAACTGAAATCAGTCTGTGATGTCTTCTCATCTCCCCACTCTCTGCAAATGTCTGTGTGGCCTTTTCTGGGGAGAGATCTGCTGTTTATTTCCATCTTGGTATTCAGAACCAATGCCTGTAGCCAGAAGTGACATGCCTGGGGGCTTGTTCTGACCTGACAGGGGAAGAACAGCACAGCTGACAACAGCAATGGAAGTTGAACTGTGCCATCGCCTGGTCTGTCCCTTGCGCCATCCCCCAAAGGCCTGATGCCTCCCCCGCCTGCCTTCCCAGCGGGAGTGAGAGCACAGGGACACCGTCCTCCCCACTTCGGAGCTCTTGACTATTACATAGTTTCTGGAAGCAGGTGTCAAAAATTTCCCTTTAGATCACTAAATCAGTAAGAACTGCTGTTTTGAAACCTGAGTTGCTAAGTGGCCAAGTATGTCAGGATGCAGTTGGGAACAATGTGAGCTCTTCCCTGGGATTCTCATACCCAGAGACAACTTCCAGCAGTTGCAAAGGTTCAGAACTTGTACTGCAGTTTGATATCCTATGTAACTTCCCTCTTTTGTCTATGTAATAAAAAATGTGCCCGTGAATTGAATCATGAAACTTAAATTTATGCTGAGGCTATGACCTTTGCTTAGTGTCAAAATTTCTAATGAGTAGCAAGACACTGAAAACATAACTGCTGTTAATAGTGGGGAAGAAATCTGCAGATGCAAATCATTCCACAGAAGACAGTGAGAATGTGATCATGCAGCACCCTGTTCTTCTGTAAGATAACAGTTGTCTGCAGTTCAGTTTTATTTCTTTCTGCCTTTGCTCCCCCAACTGCTGGTTGCTTTGCCAAACCCAGACTTAAAAAGTACTCAGCATCCTGATGTTAAACAGCTTTCATGAGCCCTGTGGAGTTAACTGTTCACATGCATCATTTATGCTCCACACTGTGATAAATGTGCTTTCCTGTCAGTCTCTCAGGACACAGGTACTGCTGAATGAGCCCAAAATAAGGAGCAGTCAGTCATAATGGTATAAACACAAGACCTTCCAAATACAAAAAATTTCAGAATTTATAGTGAGCTGATCAGATGATAGGTATTTTGACACTGTTCAGCAGAATCTTTAAAAGATCTAAGGTAGAAAAGCTATAGCAGACTGAATTCAAGAAACCTTTCCTGTCTTTTCCCATTTTGTATGAAACTTAACCTAATTGTCATGATTACCATAGAATAAATAAATAAAGAAAGCAGAAAGGAAAGAGAAAAGGAAAAGAAGGAAAAAGAGAGGGCAAAGGAAAGGGAGAGGAGAGAGAGGAAGGAAAAAGGAAACAATTCCTGCAATCTCTATATGTGGGGGCAAGGCACATTCTCACATCCTGACGTGCAAAATGTTTTTGTATGTGTTTTGTGATAACAAAAAGAACAATGTTTTGAACTTTGATATGTGGAAACTGCTACAGAGAGATGAAGTTTGGTACAAAACAAACATCCAGGCACTCTAGCTTCCCTAAGACATTACTGTATTTCTCAAGCCTCAGTAACAAAGAGATGCTGCTTATGGAAAAAAATAGTCTTGGCTTTTCCATTTGGATTTTCTACTGGAAAAAAGAGAATGTAAACTCAGAGCCTTGTTTATGACAAATCGGTATTTCTAAAAAAGATTTTTCTTTCCACAATAAGTAGCCAAAGGCCTTACTGAATTCTACCGTGCGTTAGCACATCTTAGGCAGACTAAATGCCTCCAGAAATACTCAAGTTCATAGAGTTCATAAATACCAGGTACGAATGAAAGGTGGGATACTGAGTATTCTCCCATTAAGAATTTGAATTTATTAAAGTTGTCAAGCTTAAAAGAAGAATCATTCATTCACACATAAAGCATTGGAGGTTAGCCAGTTAACTAAAAGGAAATTTTCTTCCTTTTAATTGTTCCCATAGTTTTTCCCTCTTAATAAATTTGCTGTTGTCTCATTTTAACCAAACTAAAAAAGATGGAAGAATTTATTTTGTCACAGTAGATGTTCAATCAGTCGAAACATAGCAAAAATAACATGCAGGGGAGCTAGTTCAGCTTTTAAAAAAGGGAAACTTAGTTTTTTAGCTCGGTCTGAAGAGCATACCAAGTGCTCTGCATACCAGGCCGCATGTGGAAAAGAAACTTCACCTAGAGAAAGGCTCTGTGCTTGCTAAGGTGGACTTGAGTTCTAGCTGGGCTTTTGCCTATCTAATCTTCTCTCTGCTTGACTCGACGAGCTCTCTGTACTCTTCTTGAGTTGCCTGCCCCTTCTTCCAAAAGTGGTAAACTCTCCTTTTTTTCCTGAGTTCCAGCCAAAGCTCTCTGTTCAGCCAGCCCACTCGTCTTCCCCACCGGTTCGTCTTAGGGCACATGGGGACAGCCTGCTCCGGCGCCTTTAAGACTGCCTTCTTGAAGAATGCCCAGCCTTCCTGGACCCCTTTGCCCTTCAGGGCTGTCTCCCAAGGGACTCTCTCAACCAGTGTCCTGAACAGGCCAAAGTCTGCCCCCCGGAACTCCATGGTAGGGGTTTTGCTCACCCCCCTCCTTCCTTTGCTCCGAGTCGAGAACTCTGTCATATCATGGTCATTCTGGTCGCTCTGGAATAGCTCTGGTTATGCTGCAAAAAGTATTTTTCTAAGAGCAAAGAAATTGGAAGCTAAAGGAAAGAGCAATTGGAGGGGAAAATACTGGGAATGACCAAAAATGTGAAGGGAGGCTGTGACATATGCCGGCATACCCATTCAGAGTTTTTGTGGCACACGACTGTAGATCCAAACACTCACGCTGTGCTTCACCTAATTATTCTGTGCACTTCGTTTTGGCCCGCATGGGAAAGGCGAATCGGCCGTAGGCGGCTGATGTGAGAAGCGAGTACCACGTATCGGAGACGCGACAGCACCGTGTGCGGATCAGAGGGCAGTGCGTGGGGAGGAAGGGAGCCGGGGCACGGGCACGTGGTGTGCCTGAGCTCTGACGCCGTTTGGGGAAATTTGTTGTCTGAGCGTTCTTGGTCTGACTAGCGTGCCGTTAAACGCTCACGATACTGGGACTGTGTCTCTGTCGGGTTTTTCTGTCTGGTCTGGGATAGGAGCAAATGGTGACGAGTGCAGAAAAGGCAGGAAAGCAAGGCAAATATTGGAAGAGGTTAATTCCGGGTTTGGGGAAATTGGTACGCCAAAACATTGCTGTGTGGTAGAACAAAGGTTTTTACATATATTTTTTAAAATGTGGCACCCATGGCAAGGTTTCAGGTATCACAGAGGTCAGCATTGGTTACGAGTGTCCCAGAAAGGAGCACCAGTATCTCGCCCTGTGCTAGCTGGAGGTGGCTGGTGTGATACACGTGGCACAGTTTGGAAATGCAGAAAGCGGGATGTTAGAGCCAGGCATTAACTGTTTTTCAAAGCTTGACATAACTTTGCAAATCCATTAATCCTTTTCAAATCCATTTTTTTTCAAAAAAAGTATTCTTCTATGGTCTGTGCTAAACCCTCTTCTAAAAAGCTTTGAAACTTCCATATTGTCTGTCATAGCTTGCCCTGAAGCCCCGGTTCATCAGTCAGAGCATGTATTTCTTACAGGTTCTTCAAAAGATTATGCTATTTTAACTATTGCCATCTCAAGCCTTACTTCCATGTGTCTCAGTTTGTTATCAAACCGATGAATTCCAGGCAAACAGAATTTTCCGTTGTACTGCCATTTAAATTTAACTTGAGCTACATATGATGACTCGGAGAAGAAAGAGAAAACCTTTTTGGGCATCAGTTTCCTGTAGTGAACAACTCTCTGCAAATCTCTGAAGTGAGGTTTGTGCTTCTGCCATATCCAGGGCATTTTCTGTGCAAACTGTGCCTTTGCTTTTGAGCTTCCTAACGTGGCTTCTTCGGCAGTAAAGATTACTGATGGCTTCTTCTCCTGTGTCACGCTGCAGCTACGTCATCTCCAGACAACACGTGCTTGCAGTCAAACACGTTCAAGCCATAGAAGAGTGGCTGGTTTCTGAGTTCAAGGAAGATGGGAATGCTTACATTTTTCATCTGCAGGCGTGCCAGTGCCAGCCAGAGCGCTACTTGTATGAGCACCGGTAGCAGCAGATGGCACACTGTGACGTTACCTTGTGGTGATCTATGACATTGGTGAGCGACGGACTGTGACCACGTCGTGTCCCTGGCTGCTTATCTTCAGGCACCGGCAGAGGCTGGCCCAGCCTGGCTCGTGCCTGGACTCCTGCCGAGCGTGCCCGCGAGGTCTGGAGGGTCAAGCGAGGCTTTCCCTGGTGCTGGGTGGTGCTTTGGGGGCTGCCGTCGGCAGCTCTCGGTGCCCGTCCCGGAGCCATCGCCTGCGTTTCCCCGGCCCTGCCTGGTTCAGGCAGCCGGGCTCCGTGGGACACGCTTGCAGCAGCGGAGGTGAGCTGTGTGGGGAAACGTCCCCCCGGCGCAGCCGTGGGGTGGGTGATGGGGCTCGGGGAGCTGGGAGGGTGTCCTTGCTTCTCCAGGGACCTGGGCATTTCTTCCTGCCCTCCAGGGGACAGCGAGTGACCATGGCCTCTCTCCCTTTTGCAGTGTGTGACACCAGTGAGGGGGAGCAGGTCCATGTCCTCATCTCTCCCCAGCCTGCCGCAAGAAGCAAACATGGCCACGGAGGCAGAGTGGAGCTGCCCCATCTGCCGTGAGGCTCAAGAGGCCGTCGCTTATGTGACCCCCTGCGTCCACTTGTTCTGCCTGGGCTGCATTGTGCGGTGGGCAAAGAGGAGCCCGACGTGCCCCCTTTGCAGGCAGACGGTCAACACCGTCATTTACTCTGTGCGGTCAGAGGATGACTTTTTGGAGATGGTTATTCCGCACGTCTCGGATCCATCGGTTGCTGGCCACCAGGAGGAGCAGGGGGCTGTGGAGCCGGTGCCCAGGACTTATGTGGCAGGCTTACAGCCCGAGGTGTGGGCCAGCCTTTTCCGGGACTCCCGGGAGATCCTCGAGCCTCTGCTGCCCTGGCTGAACCAGGAGCTGTCGGTGCTGTACGGGGCCCGCTGGTGGGAGGCGGCTGCGGCACAGGGCACCATCACAGTATATCTGTGCTGCTGCGGGCTGGACGAGGAGGCCTTGGTCCGGGAGCTGCAGCCCATCCTGCAACACCAGACGGTGACGTTTGTGCGCCAGCTCATCGACGTCGCCGCAGACCGGTGCAGCGAGCAGATCCTGCGGCAGCTGGAGCTCCTGGACTCCCATGCTGCTGAGGAGCGGGAGGACGGCCCCGCGGCCGCCCCTGGCCCTGCCGCCTCCCCGGGGGGGACTCTTGCCCCCAGCGCCAGAGCGCAGGAGGAGCCCCATGAGGAGCCGGTGCAGGCGGTGGCAGATCCCTCCGTCGCTGGCCGGGGCAGGGCCTGCTCACCTGGGCGGCCCCGGCGCCCCCCGAAGAGGAGGGCCAGCGGCTCCCGGGCCTCTTCAGCCCGCAAGAGGCCACGCCGCCGGCAGCACTAGGGTGCCCCAGAAGCCGGTGAAAGCAGGGCCGGGACAGCAGCTGGGGCATGCGCCGGCCCCCAAGGGGACCTGGAGGCACTTGTTAGTAATTCTAATTATTAAAGAAGAAAATAAAACTGTGAAAACTGCAGGAAAAATCTCGGTCTCTCCTTACAAGCAGCGCAGCCAACATTGCTATTGCCACCACCGTGATGCTTTCTCCTCCTTCCCCTGGTGCTGTGCACACCTTCCCCCCTCATGAGTCTGCTGCAACTTCCACATTGTCTATTGTAGCTTGCCCGGAAGCCCCGATTAATCAGTCAGAGCATGTATTTCTCAGAGGTTCTTCAAAAGATTATACTATTTTAACTATTGCCATCTCAAGTCTTACTTCCAGTGTGTCTCTCAGTTTATTGTCCAATCGATGAATTCCAGGCAAACAGAATGTTCCATTGTACTGCCATTTAAATTTAACTTAAGCTATATTTTATTATCTTCTGTGATCTGCTAATAATGATCAAGGGAAATTAGTTATGGCATTTAAACATTTTTTCAAATTTAGCCTGAGACTTCTCCCTCTTTTTAATTTTTTCCTTGAGTTGTTTGTATAGGCTTCCTGTGAGTGTACAGACTTAATTCTTTCTATAGAGAGATTAACATATTGCTAATCCTCCAGAAACAGGTCTTTAGCTTTTTTAAAAAATAAGGAGTAATAGTAGGATGTTTGAAATGGAGCTTTTATTCAACAAAACAGCAATAATTCTGGAAACAAATGGTCCTGAGCCTACACGTGGCCAGACCAAAGAAAGGCAGCTGCTCTCTGCCTTGGCTGGAGGGTTATTTCCCTGAAGCGCTGCACCTCTGACCTGTTTCCAGCTTTCTTCACCTGCAATTCGTATGTGCCAGTCCCAGGGGGACGATGTGTGTTGTAGCAGCGGGCAGCTGGAACACAGCAAGGAGAACTGGCGCTGGGGCTGGACACTGTGCCTGGGAAACAGACACAGGTGGTCTTCCAGAAACTATCTCCACAAGTGAAGAATGGGCTCTTTGTGGAGAAACATCAGTATGGTATTACCATCTTTTTCCATGAGATTTCTTTCCTATCCTGGGAGTCATGCAGTGTGGCTGTCTCTTCACGATAAACAGCCAAGGCCATCACCCTGTGGTGAGGGTCATTCTGTGCCTGCAGAGCTTGAAGACGGGGTGGGTGAAGAAGACATCCAGCTTCAGCTTACAATGTGTGCTCAAATCAAAGGCAAATTTCCCAGTACTTCAGCGGTAGAGAACTGCACCTGTAGTCTGTGGTTTTACGATGAAATCACTCTCCTGGACAAAGCTAAGTGTGCACAGAGGTGTTCACACATCCCCAGCATTAAATTTAAAAATACGCGTATAGAATTTCTGTAGTAATTTTCCATTTAATATTTGTTCCTTATTTTTTCCCACAGATTCACATGTGGACTTTTCATACTTTTTTTTGGTGTGTTAAAGCCGCAGCATCATTCCCAGTTGTTTTGTTTGTGCTACTGAGAATTACTTCAACAATTTTCTTAATCAGGTCTGCGTGGAAGGTTTGATTTTTTTGACGATCTCTTTCTTTAATAAATACATTTTGCACTAGCGCACTTAAATGATGGTAATAACAGAGCACTTGTAAGAAAACTGCCTTTCTTTATAAATTCCCATTTCCCCTTCTAGATACTTTGAACATCTCTTTGGGGTTTTATTACTTTGGTTTCCATTCTCTGTCCTCCTATTAAGGAATAAAGCATTTACCAGGTTTACTTGACTCTGAAAAGCAAAAGGCAGTATGGTCTTATTGACTTAATACGAGTGGAAGCCAGTGTCTGCTGCTTCCTTCTCCTTGCTTTTCAACTGAATCACTGGACAAAATTTGCCAGGCTTTGCGATGTACTCACCATCCAACTATTCCCATTAATGATAATGATACTTGGGGTGCTGGGCAGATTTGAAAACTATGATTTTCTATTCAACTTGTATTTAAATGAAGTCACACCATTGCTTTACATTGGTAAGGGGTAGGTTATGCTTGCAGCAGGTTTTAAAGCTGGTAAGTCTTTCCATTGCTTGTGTCTCTCTCCTCTATTCAGTTATCCCATCTTCTTTCTTTGCTGCTGTCTTAATGGTGTTTTTTTTCTTCTATTATTCTTATGGTGTTCTGCCTCTTGTTATTTTAGAGGGATTCTGTTATATTTCCAAAGAGCTCCCTTCCTCTCCAGACACCTAATCCAGATGCCACTTTCAGCTTGGACATGTCCTCTAGCTTTTCATATTGTCTCAGCAGAGCAGCCATGGGATAAGCTGAATTATGTTGGTCTGATGCTCGTGTCAGTCTCTGCAAGCTCACTTAAAACCACGCGAATGCCCTGCGAGCACAGAAAACCTGTGTGTAGGCCATAAGTAGGGGTAACACAGGTGTTATCTGCCTTTTCAATCTGATTAAAAACAAGGTGTTGATGACTTGCCATAAAGAAAGACCTGCGTGAACCTACTCTGCTTACGTGAACCTACTCTACTGATGCGAAATTCACTTTGTACTCTTAGTGTTCTCAGTATTTTTAAGTCTTTTTTAAGTGTAAATTTATTATATAAATAGCCTTACAGAAATTCCAAAGTAGTACAGGCTCATGCTTAAAACTATTGGATATAAATTCCCCATACCTTGTTCTTTCTTCTGTCTGACCACCTTACTCCCATTGAAGAACATTCACATCCCAAGAAGTACTTTTGGAATAATCTAACAGTACACCAACAAGGGCTGTAGAAATAGTTATAGGAACTAATTTTTCAGATCCCAAACCATAGTCTTGGGATCTGAATTACTCTGCCAGAATATTGATTCAGTGATACTTTCCGTCATTCTGCTTACCCAAATGGTGCTGAGGAACAAAGACTGTGGCATTGTTTCTTATGCTCCCCTGGGCTCAAACTCACAGGGTTTGATAAGGGGTAGAAGGAGGAAGGGATGTTGAAGGAAGTTCAGGCTGAAACAGATCGTAGTGTACAGAACTAAGGCAATGCATCCAGAGGAACCCAAATATGCAGCAAGCACTATGTCTTCTGAGTCCCAGTCCAAAACTTCAACTGGAAAATTAACCTTTGCTTTTTCAGGGGAGCCAGAACCCATCTTTTATAGAGTCGAAGAAACTGTGAGAAATAAACTCTGTTTTCATTTCCCTCAAAGTTCTCTTGGCATTTATATGAATTTTGCAGCATATATGAATGAGAGTAATACAAATATAACAGAAAGAAAAAAGGGAGAAAAAGTTTCGGGGGAGGGGTTGTTTTGTTGTTTTTTTTTTTTAACATGGGTTTGGTTAAAATAAGTATTTTTGTTCAAGAACTTAAAAGAGATTAAAAAAACAATGTCTTTTGCACAAAGTGTGGGAATGGAGCTGCTTTTACATCCAGAGCTCTTTGTTTGCCTTTACCCGGCAACATGCCTTTGAGCCTTTACATAAGGCTTTGATCTAGGTGTCTGAATAGGACACAACGGATGGTGTGCCAGGACATTATCATTAAGTGTTCTGGATTTGTTCTCTCAGCTGCTGACTTTGCATTGTAACACGCTGTTGTTTTTCATACAATTCCCAGTCCCCAGGCAGACACTGGCACAGGTAAATCCTGCAACTATCACTGACCAAAGGTTTCTAAGAGCCAAACAAAATACTTATTCACCAGTTTCTATAATACTGCATTTGCACACTTTTGCAAAACAGTTTCCTTATGCTGCCAACTCCACCAAATAACAATATTCCCTTTGAAATTCAGTTCATATCTTCCTCTCAATTATTTAATTGGATAAAATGGTACCAAGAGGTCCACACCGATCCCAGGATATGATGATTTTTAAGTAGAGAACTATTGTGAAAGTTTTCCTTTGGCAGCTTCCCTGAGTTCCCTGCAGACTCCATCCCCCAGCACCTAGCAGTCTATAGACAGAAATGAATATTTCTTGAGGAAGTAGAAGGTATTAGCAAATTACAGGAACGTTAGCCAAGTTACAGAATTCACAATCAGTTACAGTTGTGCTTCCGCTTCTGAGTGCTGGGAGGTGTGCGGAGGTCTTGATAACAAATGTGAGGCTGTTCCAAAGAGATTACTCAGAATAAAAAAAGTTTCAGCAGCAGAATACTTCCACGGAGAATATATATCTACTTGCTACAAGAAGTGAGATGTCAGAAATAGACACAGCAAATTACGACAAATTGAGACTCATGAGATGGAATGAGTGATGGAATTAGTAAATTTCCTCCATTAGCTTGCCTACTTAGGAAGGATACACCTAAGTAAAAAATAAACTGCCAAGCCACAGTAATGTAAAAATGTGAATGCCTGTGTGAGGGATGCGTGTCACCTTACGCCAAATTAGATGTATGAGCAATAAGTAGGGCAGGGGCAGATTAATAGAACAGGCAGAGAAAGCAGCTCTAGATTTCCTTTTTTGACATGGTAAAAAAAAGATTAAATTGGAAGGCACATATTGCATATGGTAGCAGGTGAAAATTATATCGTAATACAACCAGACATGCACTGCAAAAGAGAAATCTAGCCACAAATAATTAAGTCATCCAATTACCTTTTTTTTTTAAATTTTTGGATGACACTTCTTTGCAGCATTTTGACCTTGCAAGGGAAAAAAAAGAAAAAAGAAATTGGAGTAGAGTTGAAGGGAAAAGTTGGTTCTGATGTTCTGACAAGGGCGCTTTCCAAAGCCCTTAGCAGTTACCCAAGCATCTTTCTGATGACAGCAGTGGTGGATGCTACCTGACTGAGAGTTATCTGTGGTGAATAGAAGTCTGAATGAGGATTAGTCAGAACAGTAATGTGCTGCAAAGGAGAAAGCTTTGGAAGAAAATTGCCCATGAAGGGGGGAACTAGAACAAATGGGGAAGAATGGGAAATACGCGGGGCAGGTCATACGCCATTACTTTCTACCCTCAGGTCTGTGTTTTTATAAAACCAGAAATGCTTCTGCTTATTTGCAAAGAATGTGTGGTGAAAGCAAAAGTGTTTGCTTGGCTGCAGGTTGGCAAAATTGCCTGTAAAGGTAATTCTTAGTATTTTAGCCATTACTGGCCAAGTAGGTAAAGGGGAGTCCTGTGGCAAGGCTATAGCAGTGGGCAAAGGGATCTTTGTCCTCTCGTTAGATGTAGTAAAACAAGTTGCTTCAGTCTTCACCACTACCTTACATCTCCTAGTGACTCAGTCTCTTAAAGGAGAATAACATTATCAGCTAAGAGCAGGTGAGATTTACATGGCGTTATTGTAGTACTCTCAGCCTGTGCTGTAGGAAACAACAGCATTTCAGGCTGTGGCTGTATTACCACATTAGCTGAAGGTTTGACTCAGGGTCCCAGCTCGACCCCACTGCTTCCTCTTTGCTTTAGCATTAGTCTAGCATAGGCAGCTGGCTTCAGGCCTGAGGTTTGTCTCAAGTTTGAGCTGCACAAAGGGGGTGAGTGGCTGCTGATAGTCAGTCCAAGGGCAAGTTTTCTTTCTAAAGCACCTCCAGTGTTTCGGAACTTCACCCCTGAACAAGTGCAGAATCCTGAAATTATTTGGAAAATGTATGCTGTCACCCTGACAATTCTAAGGAGATAGATACAAATCACTGCAGTGTGCTGGGGCTTGGCCCACAGCTACCGAGCCCTGTTCAACACTATTCAGAACCCTCAAGGATCTGGTGACGAAATGATAGACACCGCGGCTACTCCGGCCCCCGCTGCGACAGGCACTGCGGCTATTCCGGACAGCTCTGTGACAGGCACTGGAACAGGGTGAAGCTCCAGAACATCTGCAATACATTGATGACATCATCGTGTGGGGCAACACAGCAGAGGACGTTTTTGAGAAAGGAAAGAAAATAGTCCAGATCCTCCAGAAAGCCGGTTTTGCCATAAAACAAAGTAAGGTCAAGGGGCCTGCACAGGAGATCCAGTTTTCAGGAATAAAATGGCAAGATGGACGTTGCCAGATCCCAATGGATGTGATTAACAAAATAACAGCCATGTCTCCACCAACTAGCAAAAAGGAAACACAAGCTTTCTTAGGCGTTGTGGGTTTTTGGAGAATGCATATTCCAAATTACAGTCTGATCGTAAGCCCTCTCTACCAAGTGACCCAGAAGAAGAACGATTTCAAATGCGGCCCTGAGCAACAACAAGCCTTTGAACAAATTAAACGGGAGATAGTTCATGCAGTAGCCCTTGGGCCAGTCCGGGCAGGGCAAGATGTAAAAAATGTGCTCTAGACTGCAGCCAGGGAGAACGGCCCTACCTGGAGCCTCTGGCAGAAAGCACCCGGGGAGACTCGAGGTCGACCCCTCGGGTTTTGGAGTTGGGGACACAGAGGATCCGAGGCCCGCTGCACTCCAACTGAGAAAGAGACATTGGCAGCGTATGAAGGGGTTCCAGCTGCTTCGGAAGTGGTTGGTACTGAAGCACAACTCCTCCTGGCACCCCGACTGCTGGTGCTGGGCTGGATGTTCCAAGGGAGGGTCCCCTCTACACATTATGCAACTGATGCCACGTGGAGTGAGTGGGTCACGCTAATCACACAACGGGCTCGGATAGGAAACCCCAATTGCCCAGGAATCTTAGAAGTGATCATGGACCGGCCAGAAGGCAAAGATTTTGGACTATTGCCAGAGGAGGAGGTGACACGTGCCGAGGAGGCCCCACTGTACAATAAACTACCAGAAAATGAGAAGCAATGTGCGCTGTTCACTGATGGGTCCTGTCGTATTGTGGGAAAGCATCGGAGGTGGAAGGCTGCTGTATGGAGTCCTATACAACAAGTGGTAGAAACTGCTGAAGGAGAAGGGGAATCGAGTCAGTTTGCAGAGGTGAAAGCCATTCAGCTGGCTTTAGACATTGCTGAACGAGAAAAGTGGCCAATGCTCTATCTCTACCCTGACTCATGGATGGTGGCAAATGCCCTGTGGGGGTGGTTACAGCAATGGAAGCAGAGCAACTGGCAGCGCAGAGGTAAACCCATCTGGGCTGCAGCACTGTGGCAAGATATTGCTGCCCAGGTAGAGAACCTGGTTGTAAAAGTATGTCACGTAGATTCTCACGTACCCAAGAGTTGGGCCACTGAGGAACATCAAAACAACCAGCAGGTGGGTCAGGCTGCTAAGACTGCAGTGGCTCAGGTGGACCTGGACTGGCAACATAAGGGTGAATTATTTATAGCTCGATGGGCCCATGACACCTCAGGCCATCAAGGAAGAGATGCAACATATAGATGGGCTTGTGATCGAGGGGTGGACTTGACTATGGACGCTATCGCACAGGTTATCCATGAATGTGAAACATGCGTTGCAATCAAGCAAGCCAAGCAGTTAAAGCCTCTGTGGTATGGAGGGCGATGGCTGAAATATAAATGTTTTTATATTCTGGCAGATCCATTATATCACACTGCCACAAACCCGCCAAGGCAAGCGCTATGTGCTCACCATGGTGGAAGCAACCACCGGATGGCTGGAAACATATCCCATGCCCCATGCCACCGCCCGGAACACTATCCTGGGCCTTGAAAAGAAAGTCCTATGGCAACATGGCACCCCAGAGAGAATGGAGTCAGACAACGGGACTCATTTTCAAAACAACCTCACAGACACCTGGGCCAAAGAGCATGGCATTGAGTGGGTATATCACATCTCCTGTCATGCACCAGCCTCTGGGAAAATTGAACAATACAATGGACTGTTAAAGACTGCACTGCGAGCAATGGGTGGTGGGACATTCAAACATTGGGATACACATTTAGCAAAGGCCACCTGGTTAGTCAACACCAGGGGATCTGCCAATCGAGCTGGCCCTGCGAATCAAAACTTTAACACACTGTCGAAAGAGATAAAGTTCCTGTAGTACACATAAAAAACATGCTGGGGAAGACAGTCTGGGTTACTCCTGCCTCAGGCAAAGGCAAACCCATTTGTGGGATTGCTTTTGCTCAAGGACCCGGGTGCAATTGGTGGGTAATGCGAAAGGATGGGGAAGTCCGATGTGGACCTCAAGGGGATTTGATTTTGGGTGAGAATAGCCAATTATTTGAATTGTATGATGTTAATTGCTATATAATACTGTATGTCATCACTTGTATGATTACTATACACCATATCAACAGTATTTCAGTAAGAATCACCCAGATTAGTGAAGAATGAACTTCGATGAAAGCAAGCAGAATGCAGCAGTGATGGAACCAGAAGTGGCTTCAGCATGCAACAATCCAACACCACACAACATCTATCTTGTCCTGAAAGACTCTTATGAGAGATGGAGCCCAAAGTCATGGACTAAATGAACTCAGTGGACATTTTAGAGGGATGGCCCATAGATCAAGGTAATGATATCTGTGTGTATATATCAAAAGACAGGGAAAGTGGTGGTGATTAATTGGAATGTATTGGAAAGTGTAGGACCTGGGCATGACGTAAATGGTATAGAATAGGGGATGGTTATTGTCCTGGTTTCAGCTGGGATAGAATTAATTTTCTTCCTAGTAGCTGCTATAGTGCTGTGTTTTGGATTTTAGTATGAGAATAATGTTGATAACACACTGATGTTTTAGTTGTTGCTAAGTGGTGCTTGCACTGGTCAAGGACTTTTCAGCTCCCCATGCTCTGCCAGGTGCACAAGACGCTGGGAGGGGGCACAGCCAGGACAGCTGGCCCAAACTGGCCAAAGGGCTATTCCATACCATATGGCGTCATGCACAGTATAGAAACTGGGGGAGCTGGCTGGGGGGTAGCTGTCGCTGCTTGGGGACGGGCTGGGCGTTGGTCGGCAGGTGATGAGCGGTTGTGTCACTGTTTTTTTTTTTCTCTTCGGTTTTGTTCCTCTCTTGCTCTCTTGGTGTTTTCCTTCTCATTACAATTTATTATTATTACAATTATTATTATTACAATTATTATTATTATTATTATTATTATTATTATTATTATTATTATTTTCCAATTATTAAACTGTTCTTATCTCAACCCACGAGTTTTCTTACTTTTGCTCTTCCGATTCTCTCCCCCATCCCACTGGTGGCGGGGAGGGTGAGCGAGCGGCTGCGTGGTGCTTAATTGCTGCTGGGGCTAAACCACAACAGTGCTTCTCTTGGAGTGGTCTTGGAGGAGTGAGCTTCCACCAAGCCAAGTATGTTAAACTTTAGAAAGCACAGAGAGGTCTTTGAAATGGAAGAGGTTCTACTAACCTGGCAAACGAGTGTTGTTATTTCCACACTGCTGATTGCTGAGAGTTTATAAAAAATCAGAAGGAGTTGTGGTCCTGCTTTGGAGGGGAAGAGGATGCAGGAAGAACAGGGTTGCACAGTGGCACGCCATTTTCATAGTCATTTAATGAAGATTATGTCTGCCACGCTGGGTTGCTAACAGAGGATCATAAATCCTTTCATTGTCACCTTTTGACGGCTTGGGCATATCTCTCCACATGAGAGAGGGGAGTAAGGGGCAGAGCTCCTTGGATAGCAGGTGTGGTGTAGTTAAGCAAAGTTCCCATGGACAGAGAGCTCTTGGAAATTATCCCATCACTGAAAGCTAATGACAGCCCTTTGGTCTTGTGCTGGACTCTGTCATGTAAGCAATGGGGTCCAGGCTGCCCATCCCCACATGTACAATGTGGTGATTTCTCAGGAGTAATAGTGCTGATGCAGCCTGTTCTTCAAAACAATAAGGTGTGCTGTGGGGTGATGCCGTGTATACGTAGCGTGCATATGCAGATACTATGTGGTGTTTCTGTTGTCAAAAGGGGCAGAAGATTGCATATGCTTCATTTAGAAGCTTCCTGACATCCAGTTCAGCATCTGCACTGAACTCTTGACTCAATGAACTGGGTCTAATGGCCTATGATTTAATTTTACTGCAGATTAAATATTGACAACCTAGAAGCGTTACTCTCTGCTGACACCTTGATAAATGTTTATGGCTTGATGTGTAGAATGTGAGATCGGCTGTCTTCCTTAACATTACTCTGAACGCAGAAAATAAACTCTTGCAAAGAAGATTATAGTGAACAGCATATCACTGTGAATGTTGCCACATTGTGCTAATTAGATGTAGAAATTGCGATAGTTTCTGTGATACATATAATTAATTTGTATGCCTTTCAAAGCTTTTGTGGAACAGATATCCTGCTGAGATTAAGACATTAGCACAAAATACAGAACAAAATATCTTGCTCTATTTTACATTTCACAGCGTTGAAAGCTAATCAGGCAGCTTTGCGTAGCATTGAAAAAAAAATTTTCAGATGCCTTTTGCTGGATTAAATAGCAAATCCAACCCTTGGCATGGACACGTGGGCTTATGTTATAAATTAGCATTCTATTAATTGCAGTGGTGTTATGTAGATTGTTATATCAATGTCAAATGCAGCCAAGGGTTCAGGGATCAGCTTCCCATAGGAGGAATGATGACCGGGAAACAAAACAACTCTGGAGTAAAGTAGCTTGTCTTGAGAGCTGTTTTCCAGCCTGCAGAAAGGGGAGAAAGATAATTTTACTTGGGTACTTAGTTTTTTACATGTTTCTGGGAGTGTTGGAAAAGGTGTGCAATTGCTGCTTTGAAGACAACCTCTACTGAAGTTACAGAAGGAGGGGAACATCCATGCTCTGCTCAAAGGCAGCTACCTTGATCTGGCACTAGCTGTTACCTGTGTGACTAGATCTTGTGCTTCAGTGTCAGGTGTAATAAAGAAGGCATGCTAGAAAGCATGAAAATTTTAAAATAAAAACTGCAGTTTAAAATTTGGTCGAGTATCATATGGAATAATTCACAAGTATTTTGTTCTGTGTGTGTGTGTGTATGTGTGCTTTTACCAACTTTGTTAGGGCCTTCCTTCACTTTTTCCTTTTCCTGAAATTGATCTCTTCTGTCCTCTGATTTGCAGCTTTGGCTTAGTTCATGGTGCTAGAAGGCTCTTTGAAGAAGACCCAGGCTATTAAGCATTTAGTTGTGTGCAGTTCCTCACAGGTGTCTCTGTCTGCTCCATAAAATAGAACCGTTTCCATGTGACACCTTTTGCATTGTCAAATCTTACTCAGATGCAATTTAAATATCTTCAGGACAGTAAGTCTCTTTCCACAATTGCATACAGATGCTCAGCAGCATCCATGCTTGTGTTTAACCATGCATGGATCATGTCATTGATTCACAGCATATGTTCAACTATGTAGCTTTTGGTGGTTTATTTCTTTTTTTCTAAGTTGTTTCACAGAGATAATTTTCTGAGATTTCCATTAGGCAGCAGATGCTGTGCGTCCAAAAGGTAGCTGTGCAAACCTTCAGACTGCCAGCAAGTGATGAACACCTACTTACCTGTAGCTCACTCAGATGTGATGGCAGTCCAGATTTCTACAAGTTACTTCCCATTTCTCAGAGCTGATTCTTTTTTAATTCCTGCAGCCCTGCCTAATTTGTCACATGCATAATTGCAAACAACTGAAACTGGTAACAGAACTTAAGTCAATTAATAACAACGCTGCCAGATAGAAATTATTAGCTTCATTACACCTGCCACTTACAGCAGATACTGCAATGGATGGTGATCCTAACAGTCACCTTTTGGAATGGGTGGGGCAGCTGCGCTACCCACTCTGCTCGACATTCAGCCTCCAGGTAGCTCTTGCTGTGGCAGCTGGAGGCATGGGCTCCCGCACCAGGGCAGGGTGCATTAGAAAGTGCATTAGAAACAGCTCACCTTTGGAAGGAGACTGCCTTTTCCCCAGCAACCAGTATTTCTTCATTGCAACAGCTGATATTTTTCCAGGTTTGGTAACACAAATACGCACTAATCTTAATCATCGCAAGCTGTCCTAGCTCCTTGAGTACAGTTCTGTAGCTGTGGGTTTGCCCCTCAGGAATGACAGGCTTGAGCTTTACATATTCCCTGCAACCCACAGGGCTTTGCTGGAAAGTACAGTCTGCATGTGGAGACAATTTCAGTCGATGGTTGCAATGTGCTGGTGGGTACAAGCTTTCTAGTTTGAGGGCTGTGCATTTTTAAGTCAATAGGCAGTGGGCTGTGCATGTGACAGCTTTTTCTCAAGTAGAGGTCATGTAGGATGAGGATTGGTAAAACTTTATACATTTGCTCCATTTGAGGCATTCCATCAGTGGCCGCCATCGTTGCCTGTATTTCTATTCATAAGTAATGTCTGCCCGTGCTTCGTCCCTGCCTGCTGGCCTGAACTCTTTGGGGGTGTCCCAGCAGTAAGGCCAGGCTGGCAGCCCTGAAAAAGAGCAGGAGAAGGAAGGTTTATGTGCTGTATGGCTGGGTGTGATCAAAAGGAACAAGATCTCTATGTGCCTGACTCTGAAATCCCGGAGGAGAGTCCACTTGCTCAGCATGCTGCTTGAGATGGAACAGAGAGGAGAAATACGGTCGGGTCCTGAAGAGTTTTCTCTGCCTGTGGTAGGCAGGCATTGTTTTGAGGAGAGTGGTCTCAATCTCATCTAACCTTTACCAAAACTTCTGGTTTGGAGGAAGGACCATTTCTCCTTCTTGCAAGTAAGGCTGACGTTCAGAGCTGTTCTTCATTTGTACCCCAGTTATTCCAGCAAGGCTCCACCTCAGGAAGGAGAAGTCGCCTTCACTGTGCCCGCGAGGAGCCGAGACGCAGCAGAGAGTGCAGGGGCAGGAGCTGGGAAAGCTGCGTTTCGCCTCCAACTTCGGCAATGGCCTGAGCTGCCAAATCTCACTTCCACCGGTGCCTCATTTTCCCCATCTAAGAACCTCAGAGAGTCATGTGTCCTTGAGGACTTTGGATTTACAGAGGAAAGTGCTATGGAAGAGGTGGTTATTTCAGTGCTGGTGACGTTAAATGCCAACTGCTCAAAATATGCTGCTGGAAAACCCACAGATCCAAAAAGCTGTATTTCTAAGTGTTACATTTTTAATGCTGTGTAGGTGGGGAGAGTGGGAAGGCCAAGGATAACGGGAAATAAGTGAGGAATAATGGCAGTTTGGGCTTGCAAGAACTAGCTAACGTTAGTGTTATTTGGTGCACATCATTGTGGTATGAGTACTGACCTGCTCCTGATTGTCTGTCCATGCATAAGGAGCAGGAGGAGTGGAACTTACTGAGTGTAATTCCCTTATGAAATATTGATGTGGAGACAAAATAGAGCATTTAATCCATTGAGATTTTCCATTTGCTGCTTTGTTAAGGAGGGTGTAAAGTAACAAAGCTAAGACAGCTTTAAGAGGTAAAGGTTGTGCAAAAAAAATTATCTTTCAAAAGATTCACTGCTGATACCTAGAATAAAGCATACAAGGTTACAGGTCCAGTTAGCCTGCTCTTTGCCTTTCTTGTTTGACAGAAAAAAAGTGTAATCTGTTTCTGTTACTTATTTATTTATCTTTACAGTCATTTGGTCTAAGAAAAAATATTACTTCTTGCTCCTCAACGGCATTTTTCAACAACAAAAATGTATACAACCAAAACTTTTGGATCAGCTCCACATGAATCTATCTTTTTACTATTATTGGACTTTGGAATTTAAGGTGTAATTTCTGATCTCTTATTTCAGAATTGTCAGCTGAAAATAGCTTTTGCTGAACTGATTTCCTGACATGAGAGGTTATGAAGGAATCACTTCTAAGTGGTGCTCAAAGCAACAAAATACACTCTTTACTGAAACATCATCATCTTATTTATGTTTTGAGAACGGTAACATTTTTTTGAACTGCCAGTTTCACTGTATTTCTAATTTGTGCTCATTTCAAAACATTTGGAGAAAAAAGAAGAAAAGCATATATGCACTAAGGAACAGGTCTGATGAGACTGCACAGGAGATTGCTACTTGAAACTACTGTTTTTATAGCATGACAAGTGTCTTGAGCATCTGATGACAGGCACAAATGAACACGTTACTCATCATTTCTGAACTGAACAAAGTAAATAACCTAGTTAAGGTCAATGACAATGATTGATGGATCTGCTCAAGACTTTCACAGATTCATTGCAACTCTGTCATCCTTGTCTTTTAAAAGGGCCTTCAATCAATGAATGAACAGCGGTACAATGCACTGGAATCAGGAGCATTGAGCAGTTAACAGAAATTCATGCTCTTTCTGTTAGGCCAGAAAATTAACTGTGCAGATAAATTGCTCTTTTTGTTCCCTTCTGTCAACATGTCGATAACACACACTCTCCTTCCGTGATCTCTGCATCATGTTGTTTTGGGTGCATGATAAAGGCCACACAACGAGAGCAGTGCTGTGGCTTCTGAAGAGCTTTCCCTGTAGTGACTCGCCCCAGACAAACGTTTCATTCATAGACAGTAAATGATGCTGTCTCACCCAGAGTGGGTACAGGGAGGAACATGATTATAAAATAAGCAGAGAATGTACCTACCAAAAGTTGCTACACAGCTTGGTTCCAGGGTATTTAAATTCACTTGCCTTGAAATTAATTTGTAAGTCAGCTCTGGGCTGAACACAATCACGGCTGTATGCTAGGACACACAGGCTTTTCCTGTGTCGATGTGCACCCTCCAGCATGTAAGAGCATGTGAACCAGGGAAGACATGGGCTTGTGTCAGCTTCTTCCAGACTTCCGTCTCTGTGCAAAGGAAACCCAGGTGCAAAGCGCAGACTGGCATCTTGGTGGGCATACACCGTTAGCTAGATTTAGAAGTAGGATATAAATTTAGGCTTACGGGCTTACCAGACTTGCATTTTCTTTGGGCTTTGTCTTTTCTTTCCAGTAGGTCTAATTTTGAAGGGAAGCCCTAAATTTTCACATTTTACAGATAGAAGCTGTTCAGTTCTCAATAGAAGAATGCCATGTTGACACAGTGCTGGCCTCTCGCGAGAGATCAGTGTTTCATGCAGATATCTAAGCTGCTCTGGAGTTTAGGGAATGAGAAAGCAATAGTGCTACTCTGTCAGGCTCTTCCAGGAGTTGATGTTCTGATCCCTTTGCTAGAAATGCGATGCAGACATGTGAAACGTGTCCAGCATTGTCAGCTGCTCCTCACTTTCTCTGTACCCCATTGTGACAGACGCACTCGACCTCTTAACCAAAGCAGCAGTAGTTTGGTACAAGCTCCAAAGGAGGTAAAGGCCTGAGCCATGGCTGGGCCCAGAACTCCTCTGGTTCCGATCTGTTCTCTGACAACCCACAAAGGAGGCGAGTGGCATAGAGAGCACTGATGCATATGAGCTTGCAACACCGATCATGCGACTGACACATGAATAGCAGGTGGCTTTTCCAAGACTCATTTATCAAGGAACAAAGAAAGTTGTGGGTACAAGGAGCCTCATGCATACCTTTGCTATCGCAGGAAATTTGACTACGAGCCAACCACTTTATCCTATAGATATGACAGCCTAAGTGAGCCTTCTTTGAGCTCTCCCTGCTAGGCAGCGTGGCTGCATGGCAGTGATCTCCCCTTGAGCTGGGACACCTCTCTAGGTTCCTGCTCGAGGCAGAGACACCTTTTACCAACAGCAGATCTTTGGTAAGTGACCGATACCGCGCATAACCTTGTAGTATGGTAACCTTGATTTTGTCTTGGTAACTTTGATTGTGTGCTGAATTAATAAATTTTGCATATATAATTCCATTAGACATAGGCCGTTGTCCAAGTCTGAGACTAAGATTGGACCTAGCCACACCTAGGCTCCTCCAGGAGTTTAGAAAGCAAGGGGCTCCACTCTGAACCTTGTGACTCAACAGGAGGGTCTCCCTTACCCTTTTGCATCTCCGGTCTTAGTGTGAATCACTTTAACTCGAGTGTAACCCAGTTTTCCTATGTATGTTTCTTCCATGCAGTAATTAATAGAGTGAACCTTGCCATTGAACCTTGTTAAGTCACACTTCTATAAATCACATTAAAACCACTTTTGCTAATACATTTGACAGTGATTTTTTAAAGTGAGCTAAATCACTCATTCATGACATCCATACCGGACATATTTCCATCTGCATGGAGAGCGAGGAGGAACAGGACCCAAAGGCCAGGTAGCTGACCTGGTTGGCAGCATACTCCTGTTAACGACCTCTCCTGAGAAGCAGTGTATATGATGTCCAGCAAGATCTCCATGGAGTCCTGCACCTGTGGGCTCCCAGCTAGCTTGGTGCAATAGAAGAAGAATGACCTCACACAGGCCTGTGGTCTACTAACTCCTCCCCAGCTCATTGCATCCTCTTCTCAGTGGAGTTAGATGGAAAGGTTTTTTTATTCAGGAAGATTGAGGTCTTTGTGTTTGGTTTATGTCTGTATAGCCTGGGTCTTCTAGTGGATTTATAGAATGGATTTCTTTTACTGCTTCCAATCATTGGTCTACTTCTCTGGCCTTTTGGGCCTTTAGGGTGTGAAATAGATGAAGAAGGAAGTGCATCTTCTCCAAATGAGTTTATTTGCAGAACCAAATGAGATGCCAAGTGCTATAGATTGGAAGATCTATAGGCTTGTCTGTTTCTTTGCTAATTCTTCTTGGCCTGCAATGAAATAGTGAGGTGGGACAGAAGTTTTACACCACTTTTTGTTGATAAGTAGAACTATCAAGTTTCTGCAGCTAAAAACCCCAGGAAACTCCTTATTGAGCCTTATGGAAGGCTCTTGTAACTAGCTGTGATTCTGATTTGGGAGAAAAAAACAGTACCTTCACAAACTGCAATCGTGAAAAAGAAGGCTGGAGGATGTTTTGAGACATCATCCAGTGAGACTCCTCACTTTCCTCCAGAAACAGTAATCCCACGAACTCTCTGGATAATTACACCTTACATTTCTCCTTAATTTCTTTCCTAGACCTTCCTTACTCCAGTTTTAGTTGCTGATTTCTTTTCCAGTAAGCTATACTCTTTAAGGAAGTCTGTTACTTTCTCATCAGAAGCTATCTTCTGCATATTGGAAGCTGTCTTCTGCATATTGGAAGACTTGTATCTCTGGCTGATATCTCTAGACTTGTATATCTGGCTGTATCTCTAGACTTCTCCCTCTAGACAAAGTACTACTGCTTCTTCAGCCATTCATCAGAGGCTACATTTTGCAGAGCAGTCCTTACTCTGGATTTCCATCGGTTGGTTCACAATCACCAGTTCGAAGTGTGCTGAACTGAACTTCACCAGTACTGGACAGGAGAGAAGTATTAGTTATCTCACAAGATCTCACCCCACCCCGTCCAATTCATTAATATCTATCAATGACTTCAGGATCCTGCCTTGCTGACTGTAGTTATATTTTATTCTGCTATATACCATTATAGGAAAAAAAAAAAATCCTTTAACACATAGAGTGATTAAAAGAATAAAGGACTGTCGCAACCAGAGAAGCAAAAGTATCTGATGTATCACTTGTAAGAGCTCTGCAATGTGTTTAATGGGACAATAAACAGGCTGCAAAGTGTTCACAGTAATACTCTGACTGGCAATATAACCTTGAACTAGACTGAGGAATTCTTCTTCTCCCCAGAGTTTGGTGGACTCTACCTCCAAATATGAGTGTATGACAAACCAAATTCTGTGTCCAGTCACAGAAGCGTAGGTCTGGAGGGTTTCCTCTGAATAAAAGAAAGGCATTTGGATTTGCACCAAGATCAGGATCAGGAGGGATCAGGATTTGTCCATCGGGGGGTATTATAGCAGAAAGAAAGGTACTGCTCCAAGCTGTATTACCCGATGAGGCTAGGACTCTTTTCCCATAGTATACATGCAGCAGTCTGTGCAGATCAGTTTGCAGTACATTCAGAAGACAAGCTAAGCAGTTGTCCCCGTGAAACTTACAGGTCATTTTAGCCAAATTTCCCTGAAGAGCCAAAGCTCTGCTAAATCCAAAATTAATTTCAATTCTATTATCTTGTAAAAGATTTAAAGATTTTTCCCTAGCTTCCCCCTTTTCCTCCCTTTCCTCCTCCCTACTTTTTTTCTTTCTTTTTCAGAGAAATAAGATTAGAAGCTTTTCTTCCAAGAGGTCAGACTAAAGAAACATATAGTTCACACTAAAAAAATTCCCAAAACCCCAAGTGCCCACAAGAATGAATAATGCATGGTGGAATTTTCTCCATTAGGAGAGATGAAAATATGGGAAGCAGTCCTACATTTTATGGTGTATTGCAGGCACAGATCAATGACAAGCATGGTACAAAGTCAGCAGTGACTCCATTAGTGTGATAATTTTGCCTCAGAGCTGCCTGTATGAACAGCAGATTTTTATTAGCATTGAAAAAGCCAAAATGTACTGTGTGCTTTTGTGTGTGTGCGCACACTAAAAGGGAAGTGTTGAATTACCTGTTCACTCTTTTCTCTCTTCATGGAGTGTGAATCCCCTTTAAATTCTCAACACCTGAAGCTGAAGTCCAGAAAACCTGAAGTAACTGTTAGAGGGATGTCACAGAATCCCTCCATGATCTAGCCCTCTGGCCCCTCCAGCCTGCACAACCATCACTTTAACCGACTGTTACAAACCAGGCAATGTCTGTAGTTCATTTGGTAGCACAGAATTAAACAAAAAAAGGCTGTGAAAAGCTCCTGAAAGGAATGATGCAGAAAAAATGGAAATTTTCCGGTAATCTCTGGAGCACAGGTTGGAAGTCATTAAAAGGATGCAGCCACCTCAGCTTCTCGTGATGAGAAGATACTACTGCTTTTAAGGCGAGTGGAGGGGGCACGTGGCAAAACGTCTGTCAGAGTCTGGAAGGACTCGCACAAAGGCAGAGCAGTCACATACCTCACTATGTCTTTCCCACTCAGATAGGACCACTGGCTAGAGCTCCTGGAGGGGAGGAAATAAGGAAACAAATAAATGCATTCTAGTATACTAGAATATTTTTTTATCCTTGGCCTTGTGATGCTTTGCACCTTTGAGAGCATGGGGCAACAAAGCCCTGTTTAAAAAGGGATTTCTTTTTTTTCTTTTCTTTTGAGTTGTACTGCCAGCTGCTGAGTTTTCAGGAGATGACCTTTGGAAGGTGTAATTCAACTGATTCTGGCTGAAGTAGCAATAATTAGTACTGGGGTGGGGAGTATCCCCATATCTGTTATATGAGTAAGTGCGAACTACAAAAACATCCCCCAAAGGAAACTGAAAGGTGCTCAAAAATTTGGTCCTGAAGGTCACCCTTCTAATACTTTCCTCTTGCAAAAGCATAGCGTCAGTCATGGTCCAGTTCAGAAATCGAAGTGACAGTGGAAAGAACTGACAACTGAATATTAAATGTGGTCCATTTCCTACTAGTTGGTTTATTTTTCAGATGATGTTTCTATCCCACTATATGTTGGAACATTTGAAGTGTTTTCTGAACAGTGCTTTTGGTGAAAATTTTTTGTGGTATTTCTGAATAATCAGGTCATTCTTTTACTCTAAAGAAGAAAACAGAAGTGGTGAACTTCTATTTATGACATAACTATTTAAAAATTAATAACTGGAATAGACAATTTCCATAGGAGTGCTTATTATAGTCCAGAACATTTTCTTGAAGAGTGACACTACAATTTTGCAAATCCATAGTAGCTGGATGTGGCTTTAACCCTGGAGAATGGGATTTAGTACTTGTTTCTTTTCAGTTGATAGTTTCTGGATGTGGTTAAGTTTTAACTTCGGCATTATGAGATGGAAACCTACATCTGCTATAAAAAGTAAAATCTGACACTTTTTTTTTTTTCCATTCACCATCTCTTATTACTACAGGCAGATGCAGGGGAAACAGAGGTGCCAGATATATGTGATGCATTTCTCCCTTGGCATTCATTATTTTTGTGCATTTGGGCCTCTTTTTAAGTCTCCTTGTTTTACAGTGGGCAGTCTTTGTCCTTTCAAGGGATATTTGCACTTGTCACATTTCTCCCCCCCACAGTAATTCTGCAGAATTCTCCACCAGCCCCATTCTGAATCCACTGACTGAGGTAATCACAAGTGCTGTTGTGCTAATGCAGGCAGAGACAATTACAGTTCCTCTTCCCTTGCACAATACACAGTACTGTCTCCCCTTTCCAGGCACAGGATTTTGCTTACACGCTTTTTCACTGGAGCTGCATTAAAAGTTTACAGTCTAGCAGTGTTGCCATGCTTGATTTGTGCTGTGTCCATGTATGACATGAGGTGACAAACGAGAGTGGCTCGTGGCTGATCCTCCTCCTCCTGCGCAGAGATTAATTGCCTTACCATTATTAGCAGAAGGTAGTAAGGTGAAATTAAATGACTGTTCAGCTTTCAGTCAAGTCACAGGGCTTTAGCATAGCCTGGTGGCAGTGGCTGCTGCAGCCCGTTGCTGAGCACAGTGTGCTTTCTATGAAGTGTTTCGTGATGGGCTTGTCCTTCGTATGAGTAACTTCAGATTGCTCCATAGCTAGGCACTCCTGTCCACACTTCTTCACTTGAATCTTACTTCTGCCTCCTGCTTATGACCTTCCTGATGTCTTCTAGACATTTGGTAGCAATCCAGGTAGAAAATACCTCGCAGCTGCTGAATACCTTGTTTAGCCAAAGCACCATTTTCTAATTCTACAGGTTTGCTATTCAGATTTGCATACAGGTTTCAGTAGGAAACTCTTCTTAACAACATTTTCCTTACACAGGTCAGTCTTCATTTTTACATGAGGCATCCAAGTATCATGGCAGAGTTGTTGCGTTAAGAGTTACTTAACGCATACAAATAGGAATTTGAGGAGTGGCTGGGGGGGGAACCCTCCTGTTGAGTCATGAGGTTCAGACAGGCCCCCCTTGCTTTCTAAACTCCTTCTCAGAGAGGAGTCTAGGTGTAGCTAGGTCCAGTCTTAGTCTCAGACCTGGTCAACAGTTTATTTTCCAAGGACTGTGTGTATAGCCACTTATTAGTTCAGGGCTTTCGCTAAGGCGACAGCATTAATTTTTACACCCCCCAGTCTGGTCGTGTTGAAGGAACTGTCACAGCCAGAGCAGTGAAGAGTGCAGTTTATTAGAGCAACAGACACACAGATTCTTTGGATTACCGGTGATAAATTCACTGTCTGCAAAGCACATGCAAATACCAAGAATGTGAGTATGAATAACACGGCTGGACACAAACATATATATAACACGGCTGGACACAACGCATATATCAAGAATATGAGTAACACGGCCGGACATAAATGCGTTAAAGATAATAAAGCGACTCTATATATAGAGAGAGATTTCTAAGTTTTCCGCGGAGGCACTTGATATAACCAAGTGTTCAACTCTTACCCAAAGGCGTCCCGATGGGGGGGAAGAGAGGCTCAGCCCGTCGACTGATCCCAAACGTCAGAGTGATACACGATGGTGTCTTCCCTAACATTCTCTTTCTCTTAAACCATTTTATACTATCTTTCACCTTTCGGGTGGAGCTTGAGTGACTCTAGTCATACATATCTTTGTTTAGGATTGGTGTAAAGTTTTCTCGCTTCACTTTTAAAGGTATAAGCTAGAAGAATTCAGTGCGCAAGCTCAGTGAGGGGTGGTCGCACCTTGGAGGCGGGTAGCTTTTGGGATGGAGGTGTGTTTTGTTATTATAATGATGTTATAATGAGCAAAGTTCACCAAAAGGACAGCATTTTGTCAAAAACGTGGCAGGCTCTTGGCCCAGGGTAGTAAATATGCCGCTTATCAGTTCCATGACACCTTTAAGTTCCCCTATTATTGCAGAGCCTGGCCGCGGCATCTCCACACCGCTCCACCCTCCGGGCAGCGCCTCTTAGAGTCAGCACACCAAGTTCCCCTGGCGTTACCGACATCTAAGGTTGCAGGCCTAGGGAACTCCCATGCAATGGATTCCTTACATGTCAGCCACACTCCACCTGGGGAGCTTCTTCAATGCTGTGCCTTACCTAAAAGTGGGCATATAAGTTCTAATTTTTAAGTCACCTCAGCCATTATCCCACAAGAGTAATTGTGCTAATGTTAGTTTCTCATTAAAAAAGAAGTACACTGCAGGAAACTTGCATCTATGTGGAATTTCACTGACCCTGTGGCCAGGTTCTGCTGCTGTCTACCCTGCGGTACTTCTGAAGCAGCTTGAAGAGTTTCACTGGACTACTCCTAGATTTGTGGCATCGGTGGAGATGAGGGTCTGCCCACACTCACATACACTGTGCTACTGAAACTCTTTCCTGTGCAACTTGCTCACCAAAGGGACAGACGCTGCTATCATTAGCTCCCAGGAAGAACCAGTTGCTTTGCATGGAAGAGGAACACTTTCACTCCTTTCACACTTTCACACAGCACATTCAAGGATCTTCTTGAGGAGCTTGCCATAACTGGTGCCTCACTGCAACATTTTGCAGGTTGCTGTGGATCTTCCAAAGGGCTGTATTTGCAATTTCTTAATTATTGTCCTTGGTATTGTTGACTACAGATTTTCTGAACCGTAGCCAGTGATATTTAAAGCTATATACATGTTCATCTAGGATATCCTTATATAGGAAACATAGTTCTGCATCCCATTGACTAGCACTCAGCAATAGCACTGAGTTGTTCCACCAGCGAATATTCCACCGGTAAGTCAGGGAGGTGACCGTTTTGGCTAAGTCTTGCAGACATGTGTGCATGGCTCTGAGACTCCAGGGAAACTTTCTAAGTATGGGAAACACTAACACAATTTTCTCCAGCATCTGAATATTAAAGTCTCCTGGCATTTTTGGCTGACTTCCTGATTGAGAGACTAATTGAAGACAAGCTGGTCCTATTGCAAATGTATTCAGCAGTTATTTTCCAAGCCTGGTGAGGAAAGACTGCAAACCAGAAGAATTAGTTTCTGGTGTTTTATGCAGGTATGATTAACATCTGCTGTACTGGAGAAAATGGCCAAGGTGCTTGTGGTACCACATAGGCAGATTTTTCCCCTCTGTATTAAAAGATTTAAACCCATAAGATGAGGGTTTCCTTTACGATGCCCCAGCCTTGACCTCAGGGTTTTTATTTTAAAGTGTCTAACCTCATATCTCATGGTACCATGTCTTCAATACACTGCTTGTGATCAAGGCTACTAAAACATTATTTCTGGTATTAATCATGCCTTTTTCTACAGATAAAGGAGCTTCCTTTTAAGTGGAAAAGTGTACATATAGTTCTAGCTTTTACAACAGAGATTCACAGCAAATTCATTATCCTGTGTCCTAACATGTTTTGGTCTGTGTTTTGTGCTATGTCCAAGAAAATGAATGCATAGCCTTGTAATTGGTTGAGTTGTATCAGAAGTGAAAATGAGTTAAGCCACCATCCTTTCTTAATGAAGTCAGTGGCAAAACTCTCATTGAATTCAGGGGAAAAAAATTCCTGGCAAAAAGCAAATTTAGAAAAAGACTGATCTGCTGTGCCTAGTTAGACATAGTCAAGGGTGGCAGTTAGAAGTAAAACTCTGCAGCTCCTCATCTGTCCTTTCAGACATGTCAAGAGCATTTTGTGCAGTTAATTTTCATTGATACTTGAGGGAATAGGTTTTAGTAGAAACCCTTTGAAATTACTGGAGTCTTATTTATGTAAGAGAGTGTGGCTAATTGAGATAAATATAAGTTTAAACTTATGGACAATTATATTGCTGTCCCTCTGAAATCAGACTTGTGACCTGTATTATTGCTATGACTACATCATATTACACACAGTATAATATTCATTTATGTACATGGAGGATCCACTCTTATTTTCTAGTTAAATTCAGAAGGAGGTGGAGAGAACTGGGGGAGGCTGAGACAGAGGAAGAGGAGAGGGATTAGTTAATTGTCATGAATTATGATTTAGTATTCTGTATACTGAATTCCTTTTAATATTCAAGAACAATAAAATATATTTATTGCTTTGATTGCATATTTTTCCCCTACAACTGGCACATGTGTGTGCTACATGAATGTTCATTGTTATCATTCAGTTATAGTTAATATATTGCTTTTTATGCACAAGTGTATTATGTTTGGTGGACAGCTCTATGATTTTATCAAACTGTGGAATATTAATCCCATGTCATGCCTTTATAGAAATTTAATACCTCAATATTTTTGTGATTTTTATTTAGCACAGCAACACATAAATTAAGAAGAAAGTAATAGGAATAGTAAAAATACATGAAATCTATTTCAAGAGATCACATCAGTCACAATAATAATAAAATGAAGGAGATAAAATTATTGGCAATCAGAATGAGGCAGAATCAATACAAAATACACAAATTCATAAACTAAAAGCACAGCACTTTGCCAGAAGTTGAGGAGGAAGCCAATATTTCATAAAAGAACGGGCTGTTACTCATAGAGGGTGAGAGCCTTTTTTCTCATTAATCATAGAATCATAGGATCATAGAATGGTTTGGGTTGGAAGGGACCTTTACGGGTCAGCTAGTCCAACCCCGCTGCAATGAGCAGGGACATCTTCAACTAGATCAGGTTGCTCAAAGCCCCGTCCAACCTGACCTTGAACACTTCGAGGGATGGGGCATCCTCAGCTTCTCCGGGCAACCCGTTCCAGTGCCTCACCACCCTCATGGTGAAGAATTTCTTCCTTATATCTAATCTAAATCTACCCTCTTTCAGTTTAAAGCCATTACCCCTTGTCCTTTCACTACGTGCCCTTGTAAAAAGTCCCTCTCCAGCTTTCTTGTAGGCCCTCTTTAGATACTGGAAGGCTGCTATAAGGTCTCCATCGAGCGTTCTTTTCTCCAGGCTGAACAACCCCAACTCTCTCAGCCTGTCTTCATAGGACAAAATATTCATAGGACAATACATTTCTCCTCAAACAGCTCCATCAAATAGTGAACCAATTTGTTGCTCAAGGAGCAATCTGGCAAGGGTATCAGTCTCCAAATGTAGTCCATGACTGCTAAGCTCGCTAGCTGAGGGGTAAATCACTGCTATGGCTTAGTCTTGTGAATGGGACAGATGGTGCTGGTCCCAGATATTAAGCAGTGGGGATAGACAGTGTCCTGTTTGTGGCTGTTTGGCAGAGAGTGTAGGAAATAGATCAGAGATGTCACTTTTGCTCTGGTAACCTTGCACATGCACAATTTCTTTGGACCAGAATGAGTGATGAGAACAGAGTAAAACATGTCCTGTAATGAACTGGCAGCATCTGTACAGTTTGTGCTGCAGACTGCAGTGCACAAAACAGCTGGCAGAAGGGAGTTTTGCAAGGCACGTTTCAGCCCGCTGCAGCTGACGCAAGAAGTACTTGCCTGGATGGAGAAAAATGACAGAAAGATGCACTTCAGGGCTGAGCACATGAAAGCCATTCCTGATGCAGTGCTTGGAAGACGTGAAACCCTTTGTTTCTCTAGCTGTTCACCCATTCTTTTTCTTTTCCTGCTCCTCTATTACTTACCTAGCGCTTTGCCAAGGTGTTCACTGGGTGCCATTTCTGTATGGCATAGCCACATAGTGCAGATTTCATAGGATGCAGTCTTCAAAAGCACTTGCTGTTGGCTTGATCTTGTCCTCATTGATACCACTGAGAATTTTACTGTTGACTTCCATAGAGGAAGGGGTCTGGCTCCTTAAATTTTGCCTGTTGTAATTTCCTTTAAAATCATCAGTGCCTCTATGGATAGGTATCATTTGCTCAAGAAAATGATTTTAGGATCTCTCTGAAACTTAATTAGAAGAACATTTTGTACTTTGCAAAACATTAAGTAATTTTCTTCTTCCATGTCTTAATTAATGGTGTTGAGAAAAAAAGAAGTTCACCCCTCAGCTTTAGCGTTGCTGAGTGCTCAGGTGACTTTTTTACAGGTGTCCTCAAGCAGACAATTCACAGGCACGAGGCTGTGGCAAAATATGCCTATTACTAGCAAAAATGCAGTCTTCAGAACAAGAGCTTTCCTCTGTTTATTTTAAAGCTTCTCTCAGATTTCAAAGGTGGAGGAGTTGAAACTTTTTGGTGGAAAGGAAATCCAAAACTCCTGTTCAAAAAGCCAAGCATTTTTGAGCCTTAGAGGTGTTCCCTTGTCCTGTATTCCTGTGCTTTTGTCTGTGATTCTGTCCTTTGAGTCCAGCTCGTTGACTCGGGAGATGTTAAGCTTGTGATCAGAAATACTAAACCCCGGTGTGGATCCTGGCTTCCCGTACAGTTAATCTTGCTTAAGCCAGGAAATATGAGTAACATCTATGAGAGCTCTGTAAGTGTCCATGCTGTCCAAACCTGCCTATTCTGTTTAGAACAGGAATTTACTTGTGTGATTCTTGAATTCTGTAAAGACTTAAGGTTCCAGAAAAAAGATTTTTTCTTGTATTGACAATCAAAATAGACCCAGGATGATTGACCAGATTACTTCAGTGTCCCAATTTCTGAATACTTTTCTAGTGTATAAACTTGAAGTTTGAGACCCTCCACCATTACACAGTCTATGAAGGCCTTAATTGTAACTATTCAATACAAGATGCCTGTAGTCCGGGCCTGGCTAGCCAGTCATCTTTCTTTCCATAATCCCCTATGTCTTTCCACAGGTTTCCTAAGTTCCTTTAGTCAGAGGCTATATGCAGGATTGATGAATGAATCTACAACTCTTCTATTATTATCTTCTATTATTGCTTAGTCAAATATATATTTAAACTATGGATGCTTCTGAGAATTAAATTAATAGTGATTTAAGCAGACTTGCAGGGATCCTCTAATCATATCCTCACTTTTTTCTCTCTTGCCTAAACATAGCTTGGGCATTTTATTAATTCAAAGATTTGCAAAACCAGGACACATTTACCTAGTTCTCATGTGGAATTAACCTTTGATATGTCTGTTCTAGTTGGTCATTTCATGTCTTTGCTATATGCAGAATTGTATAACTCCTCTTCTCTCTCTAGGAAGGGAATCAGAAACACCAGGGAGATATTGATCAGAGTCAGAATAAATGTGAAACTTCAGAAGCCAGAAGAAAAAAATTAACTTCTCATTTTCTTTTGCTTATGGGCTTTTTTTGTTTTATTTTATCAGTCAATTTATTTTTAAAAAGTATTTGATCAATGAACTGAGAAAAAAAACCCCACAAAACATGATTATTCATGCAACTCTGCTATTTCGATTATTTGGGTGATTAATATTTCAATTATTTAGTGTTTTACACTTGGATTAAGGGAAATACATAACAATGATATATTAATTGAAGACATAAAAGAACATTAAAAATCTCCGTTTTGAGCAGGTTCTTTTCCTAGAACAGAACTTCAATTTATAGCATACCCTAGAAACAAAGTTAACTGCTGTATTCCTTTTTTCTGTAACCTTCTAAACCTCAGCAGAATGATAGAGTTCTAAAGACTTATTACATTAAACTGCCTTCTTTTGATTCTTTTTTTGTTTTTGGTTTTTTTTTTTTTTTTCACTGTGCTATGAAGGCATTCCTAGGTTGTGTGGATAATTGTTATTCAGAGGAAGAAAGAAATATTTGAGGACAACACTGGAGTAGTTTATACTGTAGTGTCTTCCTTTTTGAGTTTCGAAGAAAATGAGAAGGAAATTGAAACGAGCCAGATAAAAATCCTGAAGAACTGAGTCAGAAAGAGCAAAGAGGGCAATGCTACTTGAAAGTGTAGGTGATGTGGGATAATCCCAACATGTTTCTGTCTAAGTTAGATGGCTCAGCGTTACTTGACTCCGCTCTTTACAGTAACGTAATCACACCATTGTGATATTCCTCAGTGTATTTGTCCTATTGCTATTTTTAAACGCAGTGCACATTTATCAAACACAATCAGCTATTCAAAGAAATAAGCAGGCAATTTTGTTGTGAATAGCATTTGATTCCAGAACTCTTGTGGGACTCACTAGATGCGCTATATCCACACTTTATGAAAGTGGATAAAAATCCACACTAAATGAAGCTGTACCCTAGAGACCGCTAACAATATGCAGATGTGCAACCAGAGCACATATGCACCTCTGTAAATCAAAATATTTTTTAAGTACCTGATAGTACTGTGATTTTAAACTATATCTCTAATGGTGCCAAGATAATGATAAGGTAATTGTAAGGCCTGTGCCATGAAGAAGGTACTTAAATTTTCTCCCATTTTATTAGATATATAAGATTTCCTTCAATATCCTTTGATTATGGGATGAATGTTTCAGAAGATCAGCCTTGCAAAAAGGTACCCTTCAGTCACATCAGTAGAAGCACAGCTGGCTGAATATTTTTCAAATTACTTTTTCAGAGGAAAGTACTTTAGTCATTAAAAGACAAACTGATTGGGCATAAAGGTCCCTTTCAATGAGATTACCATTACCAAAAAAAAGGCTAAAAGCGAACATGTAAATTTAAAGAACAGCTTTGAGAATATATAAAACAAATGCTTATTGGAGTTGAAACATGATCTATAGCAAGTACTACAGATTAAATATAAAAAGCCTTCAGAATTATTGAAACAAAGTATTTGATTCCCTTTTATTTATTTTGAACAAGATTTTTGCTTCTCAAGCTTTTTTGAAGGTTTGACATTTTGACTTGATTCAAGTCAGTGAAAACGTCAAGAGTTCTTGCAGGATGGGGAAAATGTTTTCATTCCCTTTTTAAAAAGTCTGTTCTGAATGTGAAGGAGAAACACTTTTCTATTCATAACTGTGAAATACTTTTGGTTGTTTATACCACAGACACTATGCACATCCTCTAACCTTGATGCATAGGGTGCTGAGTGAACTTATTGCAAGTTTTCCTTCTGCTAAAACAGTGCTTGACTGCCCGAGTTAAAGAAGAGTCCCTATCAACTATTACTAATGACAGAGCCTATTTGATAAGATAGATAAAAACATTGACGTTGGTCTGATTGCCTCTGGCAAAATGCAGTGGTGCATATACTCACCACCCTATTCACTGCTGCAACTTATGTCAGTATAGCACGTGTTGGAACCTTCTAGAATAACCTTCTTCTAGAATCACCATAAGGCTGCTTATGCTTCAGTTTCTTTCCTTTGCTGTTGATACCCGATGGTTTTCTATCATATGGGGTCTTGCATGCCTGTAGGAAGTTGGATGCACTAGAAAAGGTCACTATGAAAAGTAAGATAAAAGGACACCCTTTTGTGTATGGCTTTTCTGGCAGTGAGTTTCAGGTACGTCTTTTTGTTATTTTTAATATATAGTCAGATGAAGCATGGCTTGGTTGGGGACAAAAAAAGTTTTCTTACAGTTTGTCTTCCACAGATTGGATCAAAATCATAGCAGAGTGATTCTTCTGGGTCTAGTCCTCTTGAGTGTGCCCTTTTAAGTAGTTCAGCTGCAAGGCTTCCTCCCTTAGTTTTTATTTTTTACTCTGCCATGCCTGCCCACTAGTCCAGGTTGCTGATCTGATTAAAGGTTTCTCTTGCCACGTAGCGATTATTTCTTTGTTGTTTCAAAATGATACTTCCTGGGGTAGCTGCCTTTTGAGATTTCTTTTCTAGCTCTGTAGCAGCAGCAGGAGAAGAAAACATGCCCCATTCTAATTTTCATCATTCTTCTCTTGACGAGTTTCCATAGTGACCTGATTAATATCTCTGCCTGCCTTGGGAAATTGCTGCCCTAAACAGCATGACATTATACTGGAACAGCCTGCTGTGCTGCTGGAAAGCATGGGGAAAAGGGGAGGGGTTTCTGCCATGAAGTCAGTAGTGAAAGGGAGACTTCCACTTCCGAGTTCATCTCTAGATGTCCTGTACACTGTCCGGTTTGTTGCTGATTTCCTGCAACAGAGCGTGTCTAATTATTTGAGAACAGCTAGTCTACGTGAAACTAAGGCCTAAAGCTACATCATCTTAAAATTTGAGTCTTCCTCACAGCTCACTGCCTCCATGAGGTGTTCTAATCTCCTGCAACGGGTACTTCTCCCCTCTTCCAAGTCAACAAAACAGAAAGGTAGTCTATGTGTAAATAAATCAAAAGAGATCTCCGATTTCCTTTCTGATTTTTTTTAACGCAACCTCCTGTTTGTTAGTGTGCCTTCCACATTAGATTGAAAGTTCAGTTCTGTCTTATGTCCTATTTCCACTTGGATGAAGGAGACGGAATTTGGAGGTGCTTTCTGGGACTGGCCTGAAATCTGTCACAAGGTAGGGCTGCAGCTGAGCTGTTGTGAGTGCACACCTGCAACTGGCCCCTGACTGGGCTGTGAAAAGGACCTTGCCTTATGCCCACTTCGGAACAAGAAGGCACCCGCGCTGTTGGGTTGGATGGCTTCCTGTTGCCTTCCACATTTATTGTCTTCTAATTAGTCAACGGGATCTCTTCCAGAGCTGAACAACTGGTCTTTCCCATAGAGTCCTTCTGTGTCAGGAAATAACTTACCATAGTGATGGAGTCATCTTCCTAAAAGATTTTAACAAAATAGGTATCTAGAGCCTAACTATAAACTGTTCCAGTTAAGGACACTCACTGTCGTGGTTTAACCCCGGCCAGCAACTAAGCCCCACACACCCATTTGCTCACTCCCCCCTGGTGGGATGGGGGAGAGAATCGGAAGGGTAAAAGTGAGAAAACTCATGGACTGAGATAAAGACAGTTTAATAGGAAAAGCAAAAGCTGCGCACGCAAGCAAAGCAAAACAAGGAATTCATTCACTCCTTCCCATGGTCAGGCAGGTGTTCAGCCATCTCCAGCAAAGCAGGGCTCCATCATGTGTAACCGTTACTTGGGAGGACAAACGCCATCACTCCGAACGTCCCCCCCTTCCTTCTTCTTCCCCCAAAGAAGACTGGGGGACTCTATCCCAGCCAAAACCAGCATGCTCACTAATGATGAGTTAACTAAGCACGGCTTCTCTAGAGATATCTGACAACAAGGAACTCTTTCTAGTGATTCTGATGCTTTTTTGACAGATCTTGAAGGTAGAACTAGGCCCAAGAGTCTGGAATTCCCCTTAGCACTGAGACCATCTTAATATCAATAAAACACCTTTTTGCAACTGAAGCTATGAGATACTTGTGTGCTGTATTTCCAGTAGGGTTTTTAGCAATTGTATTTTCATAGCCTGGCTTCTCACTGTGGATACTTTAAATGTTCCCAGTGAAGCAACTGAATCACCAGGCTAGTTCTCCAATGATGGAACAAAGACAATCAGAAAAGATGGTCTGCAATGAATGCTTGCAGGATGTTCAAAGTACATGCCTGCTGGATACAGGGACCGGTTGCAGGGGAGACAGGAAGGAGAAAGTTTCTAGCTGAAAGTTTAATAAATACAATAACATGTTATTAGATCAAAATAATTCTAGGCCATGCCTAGCAATAAGATATCTAAAGCACCCTCTTTCCCACCACCAGTGGGAAAGAGTGACCAGTATTTAGTACCTTGATCGTTAGAAGGAGAAGCTGGCTGCCTTACTGGATGGTCCTGTCTCACAACTACAGATTCCTTTTTAACTGAAACAAGGATCGATAGTGAATGAGGACACAGGGAGAGATTCAGGACTGAAAGTGTCCTTGTCTGGTTCTCTTCACCTTCCTTGGTGATGATGCAGTTGGTTGCAAGGACAGTTTTGAACTGCCACTTGGAGGAAATCCAAAGAATTAGAGAAGAAATATAACTTCTAAACCACCAAATCTACAAGCTGTGCTCCTTAGGATATGTGACATGTACTATTGCTGGTTTGGGCCTAAAAACCCCAATGCTCTCACACTCATGAATGCCTAAGTGCTATCATTTTTGCATGCACTGTGTAATGCATTCTGTACAAAGCAGTCTCATGGAAATCAGTGGGACCACCCTGCGAGAACAAATGTAGTTTTCAGTCCCATTTATGATTCTCCTGCATTGAACGCCACAGTGGCATTGCCAGGCAAGCAATCTGGTCCCAAAGGAGATGGATTCTCATTATGTTTTAATTCATAGAGCAATTATTGTTTCATGTGTGGTATATAGTGAAAACTCTACAAAGTTAACTTGTGAAATGCAGGCGATTTTGAAGAAGCAGAGTGTGAAGCTCCTTTGCCTTGAAGCCATGGTGCTCTATTTTCTTTCCTGCCTTTTGGGTTCTCAGCTGCACCATGATACTGGAAAGAAGGAGAATATCCAACAGAGATACTGTTCTGGAAGGACAAAGGAAAGAAGAAAATAGGCCAGCAAAAGAGAGTATACTTTTCTGTACTCAGGACAGATTAAAAAAACTTCAAGAAATGTCTCCAATTTATAGTGCATGTCCTTTGAAATGCTCCCACCAGAGGCAGGAACAGAACTCTTTACCATCTCTAAGAGTAAAATTTTGGCTCCATAGAGAAAGACAGCACCTGATGATTGTCTGCCAATTCAGCTGGTAGGTGCAGAGGAGGAAGAGTGAGGTGGAGAAAAAGAAAGGTGTCTGAGGAGAGGGGGAAGAAATAATAAATGAAAGACAGAAAGTATTTTAATGAGTTGTCATTCTGAACAGCATGATTTTGTGAGTCCGACACAGAGATGTCTGCCTCTGTGGGTACGTAGGAAAACATTTTAAAAATTTTGTCCATGTTTTTTACACTGAGTATGGAAAATACATGCCTAATTTAAATAGGTTTGAGATTATGAGCTGAAATGTTATGGGAAGGAGAAGTTTCTTTCTGAGTACCTCTGAGAACTCTTATAAAGTATTTTTAGTGTGGCTGTAAATACATGCATTCCTGCCTTTCTGATACAAAATACTAATGTATTTGACTTTGTATTTGAATTGATATTATTAATCAAGACTGACTGAGGCCATGTGAAGAAGAATTAGTCAGAGGCTGGATCTTTTAGCCGTCAACAACCCCTCCTTATTTCTTTGATTCTGCTCCTATCTATTTGCAGGTCAAAATACAATTGTGTTCCCATCACACTCATTGTGATCCCACGTAAGTTTTATTTAAGCTGTTGTGTGCTTGTGATACCTTTTTAAAAACTCACTATACAAACCAGCCACAGCTTTGAAAGTGTTTTGAAAACTGACTTGAAGTCTTGCAAACATCAAGGTATTCAACTGTGAAACATGATGCATAATTTAACACTTTGCAGTTATTATATATACTTGAAAAATTCAAGTAACACTTATTGAAAATAAATCTCTTCAAAGTAATTGTTTTCATTTATGAATTGCAAGATCCTACAAAGTTGAAATATTTTTGAAGAATTGTCAAAGGTGAGAAGTGACTTTGACCTTAAACTTCGTTTGTATGCAAGTCTAAAGCTCATATCCATGTGTTTAGGATAGCTAGATAGCTAAAGGCACCAAACCCAATTAAAATAAGATATTGTGTGGGACAGAAGTGGCCTAGTAATTTTGGAAATGAGGTCAAACCTCTAAATTACCAGAGCTTTTCTTGAAAAGTTACATTGGAACTATACTGTATTTTATGGAATAAAATGAACTGAGCACCCATATCATAAAAGTTGTGTTTTTAAATGAATGTAACAGATTCTGAGATGAGACATATGACTAGGACAACTCAGAGTGTGCCTGCTCCTGGCCACAATCTTCCAGCTTGCTCTGTAGGCAGAATTGTATTGTCCAAGCTGGTACATGTTGTCATCAGTAACAGATATTTTTCTTGCCATTCTAAAGGAAAAATTAGCAGAAAGAAAGCCTGAGTAATGATGAAGTTACATACTAGTGCTACTACTGTTGTATTGTATTACTAAATGATATTGCTGCTCGGTCCTGTTTCTTCGTTTGCCAGATTCAGGTCAGTTCTTAGGAAATAAGCCCTGGTCCCTTAGGAAAGCTTAAAAAGTTTCAGGATGGGATTCTTACAAGAGTACAGTTTTCAGTCTTTTCAGTTCTTGACTGTGCCAAAAGAATTAGCAAGAAAAAAAAAATAATTCAATTACCTGTCATAGTTTCATCAAAATAGTCTGTTCCATTTCAAAAGAATGGTAAAGCTTTCAATTCAGTGTAGAGATATTATAATGAAAATAATGTAGGAAATTGCAAATTGTCATATTAAAAATTTCAAAATATTTTGCTTAAGATAGGAACATACAGAGCTTTCCTTTGAAAAAGAATGTCATTTGGAATTCAGTGTCATCTGCATTGACTCAATGACTGTTTTGGCGTAGATGAATTTCCATTGATGAAGCAGAGGTTTCTTCCAAAACAGCTTATCCTAGAACCTAAACTTTTCCTTACTCGTCATGCATTTTGCATTTACTTAAGGTCATTCTTATTAACGTTGTAAATAAATGCATGGCCATTTTTCAGAGATTCGCTCCTTTTTCTATGGACTTCAGCTATGTGCTTGCTTGGTCAGCTCATTAAAATTGACCGCTGCTAGGGGATAGGAAGTACGTGTAAACCTTTGCCCTTACCTTTGTTCTTAACAGATATATCCAGAACAAATGAAATACCAGAAACATGGATGTTCATGTGCTAACTCTGTTTTGGCACTGCCAGTCATGTTCCTCCTCACGTATCCTTTGTATTTCCCTCATATGCATGGGGAAGAGTATTTTGTCTTAAGATCACAGGGATAATTCAGGCTGGAAGGGATTTCAGGAGGTCTCAAGTACAATCTCCTGCCCAAAGCAGGGTCAGGAGTGAGATCAGACCAGGATGCTCAGGGCCTTTTCCACCTCATTCTTGAAAACCTCCAAAGATGGAGATGATATGGCCTCTCTGGGCAGGCAACCTGCTCCACTGCCTGGCTGTCTTCATGGGTAGAAAGCTTTTCTTTATCTCCAGACGATGCTGTTCAAAAGGCATTTGCATGACTGGCTGTTGGGCCAGATGACCCAGACACCAAGTGTCCCCGGCAGTCCACCGGAGCCACGGCGTTGCTTATGATCGTGTGTTTGCCATCGGGGATTGGGTGAGTCGCCGTATGGGTGCGTTGTCACTCATCTTTCCTACTCCCTCCATAAAGCTTTGTTTTATAACATGTTTTCAGACTCCATTACTGTTTGGACCACACGGTCCCACCAGGCACCTCTGCAAGGAGCCTGTCCCTGTCTCCTTGGTCCATTCTCCCGCTAGGTGTTCTGATGCTGTCTGTGCTCCAGGCTGAACCAGCCCCAGCCCCGCAGCCCCTCCTGGCAGGGCGAGGGCTCCAGCCCCACTGTCCTGGTGGCCTCTCCTGAACTCCTTTGCTTTATCGATATATCTTCTGCCTGGGACCCCTAACAGGACACAGTACCCAGATGAGGCCTGACGCGTGGTAAGCAGAGGACCCTTCTCCAGTCCCCAGCAGGATTGCTGCCAGGGGTCTGCATTCCCAGGGCAGGGCTGCCCATTGCTCCTGCCTGAATTTTATGGGGACCCTGTTGGCCTTTGGCCTCTTCCTCCCCCCTGTCCAGCCCATCTGGTGACAGCTCTCTCCTCATGTGTATTGACTGGTCCTTGAAACTTGGTGTCACCTTCAAAGTTGATGAAAGTGCCCTCCGTTATGTCCTGCAGGTAGGTCACTGAGACATGTTAAATGGACACGTCCCACAATACCCCTTGCAGTAGTCCACTTGTTGCCAGGCTGTAATGTCCAAACTTGGATACATGTAGAGTGTGGCATAAAGTGTTGACAGCCTTGGCCAAGTCAAGTCAAGTCCACTGCTCCCCTGTCATCCACAAATCCAGTCATTTTGTCACAGAAGGTAATCAGCGGGGTCAGGCATGACTTACCCTTGGTAAACCCATGCTGACTGTTCCCATTCCCCTTCTGCTCTTTCATGTGCCCAGAAACATGTTCCAAGAGGACTCAATCCATGACTTTACCAAGAGTCAATCCATGATTTTACCAAGAGTCAACATGAGGCTGACTGACCTGTAGTTCTCTGGATCATCCCTTTGGCCTTTTTTGAAGGTGTGTGAGATGAAAAAGTGGTATCAGTTATTTTTTATTAGGTTCTTATCATCAAAGATCTTTGTGTTTCTATTAAAAAAAAACCCATCCTCCTTAAAGTGAGGTGAAGTACTTAAAGCTTAGGTGAAGTACTTTTCATGACAGTAACTTGATTAGATTACATGTCTAATTCCTTATTCAATATTTATCCTCTTTAGTTATTCTATTTCAGGCTTTGGAGTGAAACCAACCTTTTAACTGGCAGTTACAGAGAAACGTATTTTCCCTCCAAAAAGACGAAATTGTAAAAACTCTGAACATTTGTGAGGAATATGAAACTAAATAATATTTTCACATTTTCTTCAAAACTGGCTATTTAAGGAAGTTTCTTTCAGTCTTGTGCAGTGTTTACAATCAAAAGTGAGTTTGTTGTTCTTTCCTTTAATAGCCTGTCAATTTATAGTTCACAGGCAAGTTCACTCCATAGTTCCCATTTGCTAACACAAATTGAACATATTTAGATGTGTATGATGTCTGGGGAATGTTTGATTTAACACATACTATAAACCAATATTTTTAGGCATCATGATAAAACATATTTGTTTCCAGCTTTGGAGAATCACATTTTTGAAAAAAAATCCTGAATTGTGATGATGTGCTACATGAAAATGTAGACTTCGTTACATACATAATGCAGCAACCGTCACGTGATTTCTGAAAATTCTTCCTGATTGCTTTAGAAAGCACAGGAACAGTATTTCCCCTGTATTCTGAATAATGCTGTTATTTTCCCTGTCTTAAAGGAGGGAGAAATGGGGATGCTGCAATCCAGGCACCCAGCAAGGAGGAACTAGAGGAATGACCAGACTAGACATGTGTTTCTTGTGTGGTTGTAGTTGAGGCCATATTGCTGTGGTCTCTGTAGACCAAAGCTTAAAGGCTCTTCATAATTCACCTGATAGTTTGTAGTAAAAAAAAAATCCTTTCCATTTTTTTTTTTTTCCCAGCTGAAACTACCAAGAAAATTCAAATAGAATTTAGGAAATCTTCAGGATTGGCTGAAACGTAAACTTTTCTCTGAAATAATTTACTCATTCAAAATTTGTCATTCAAGCCACATAGATTTGGGTGTTCTTCAGCAGGAGTTCACTTGTAATTTACTACTGTAATCAGAACAATGGTGGGGAGAAGGGAAACAAGCTGGCACGGTTACTTGCAGTTTCCAATGCTTCTGGCACAGTCCGCCACAAAAGGCTGTTTAACAAGACGTATAGTTACAGATGAGATGTAAAGCGCTTTTATAGATTCAAAGCTAAGAGACATGAAACAAAGTGGAAGACAAAGGACTGCTTTTAACTTGGTTAAAGCTCAACAGCAGCTACTGCTGAAGCCTGTGTCAGATCTGGCTTTTCTTCCCAAATTCATTAACACTCCCCCCACCCCATCCTTACTCCAAACAACAACAACAAAGCAGCAATCAGTAAGATGGGAACTTCTGTACATTCTTTAGGTTGTCCAAGACAAGACAAAGCCAAGACAGAGCTCATAGCATGGTCACTGGATAACTCCATCATCAGTTTAATTCAGCACTGGTAAATTTAGTGCAACATAATAGGCACTAAAATGAGACATTCAGTGACGAATAGTAGAATGAAATATAATCACATAAAGAAAGTTGTGGATAGCGCTCAAGGCCAGGTGGTGAAAACCTCTGTTCATTGAAAAATAGTGACTGACTGACATGGAAAAATTGTAAGGGGAATAGGCTACAATGGCAAACAGTACAGTAAATATTGCTTAGATGCTGGATTAATTTAACATGTGATTATTTTTTTTCTTTAAATGGGTATAGGAAAAATGTGAGAAAGATGCTGGAAATAGTGATAGAAATTAGGAGGAGAAGGAAGCTTCTAAGAAAAAAAAAAAGGACTGGAAAAAGCAGGAGAGGAATGGGAGGGTGTGACAGAAATATACAGAATATTGGATGGCATTTTTTCAGTACTTTGGGAAAAAGGGAGTGCTGCCAATTGCCCTTTCTTGCAGAAGATGAAGCTGCCTCCGTGCCATTGTATGAAGTGGCTCACAGACCACTCAGGCTTGCATAAAACTGATGGAATCTGGAGACAGAAAAATAAAGTTGGAGAGGATCTTGCAGATGGTCTAGAAAAAAGCAAAAGTACTTGTCTGTCCTGAGACTATAGGTGCAGATTGAGATTATGTATTGGCTGTTGTCTACATTTTATGGACAATAAGGTGTTGTATTGGGTGCATGTGGCACGCTGGAGCTGTTGTTTGTGAACAGAGAAGGTCTTGTGGGTGATGTGATGGTTGGAGGCTGTCTTGGGCCTAGCGATCACAAAATGATAGAGTTTTTGATTCCTGGAGAAACTGGGTGCTCATGGCTTGGACAAGTGTACTCTTCGCTAGGTAAAAAACTGGGTGTACGACCAGCCCCAAAGAGTTGTGGTGAATGGAGTCAAATCCAGTTGGTGGCCGGTCACAAGTGGTGTTACCGGGGCTCAGTATTGGGGCCAGTTCTGTTTAATATCTTTATCAATGATCTGGATGAGGGGATCGAGTGCACCCTCAGTCAGTTTGCAGATGACACCAAGTTGTGTGGGAGTGTTGATCTGCTGGAGGGTAGGAAGGCTCTGCAGAGGGACCTGGACAGGCTGGATCGATGGGCCAAGGTCAGTTGTATGAGGTTCAACAAGGCCAAGTGCAAGGTCCTGCACTTGGGTCACAACAACCCCATGCAATGCCACAGGCTTGGAGAAGTGTGGCTGGAAAGCTGCCTGGTGGAAAAGGACCTGGGAGTGTTGGTTGACAGCCAGCTGAATATGAGCCAGCAGTGTGCCCAGGTGGCCAAGAAGACCAACAGCATCCTGGCTTGTATCAGAAATAGTGTGGCCAGCAGGACTATGTGGCCAGTGATTGTTCCCCTGTACTCTGCACTGGTGAGGCCGCACCTCGAATACTGTGTTCAGTTTTGGGCCCCTCACTCCAAGAGAGACATTGAGGTGCTGGAGCGTGTCCAGAGAAGGGCGACGAAGCTGGTGAAGGGTCTGGAGCACAAGTCTGATGGGGAGCGGCTGAGGGAACTGGGGTTGTTTAGTCTGGAGAAAAGGAGGCTGAGAGGAGACCTTATCGCTCTCTACAACTACCTGAAAGGAGGGTGTAGAGAGGTGGGGGTCGGTCTCTTCTCCCAAGTAACAAGCGATAGGACAAGAGGAAATGGCCTCAAGTTGCACCAGGGGAGGTTTAGACTGGATATTAGGAAATTTTTTTTCACCAAAAGGGTTGTCAAGCATTGGAACACGCTGCCCATGGAGGTGGTGGAGTCCCCATCCCTGGAGGTATTTAAAGGATATGTAGATGTGGTGCTTAGGGACACAGTTTAGTGGTGGACTTGGCAGTGCTAGGTTAACAGTTGGACTTGATGATCTTAAAGGTCTTTTCCAACCTGAACGATTCTATGATTCTATGACGAAAAAGATCTCAGAAGGCAGTTTTTGACCATAGGCTAAATTGATGTCATGGGAATATGGGAAAGCACAGAAGAATGGTTCTCTTCTCTTTCTGCAGCATACTGCATATTACTCCTTTCTTGACTTTTTTACCCTGCAGATGATGGGGAAAGGCAGACTAGTCCAAACAAAGGTTGAAAATGCTTAGAGCTATTTGCTTTTTACAACAGAAAACCATTCTCTGAAGTTGCTGGAGAAAACAAGTGTTTTCAGTCTGCATTGGCTTGAAGAGACACCAGAAGGACTGCTGCTTCTGAGCTTTACGTTGCCTTTAGGTAGGTGACTACCTGGAACTCAGTAAACAGCTTTCTGGAGGACAGAACATTTACCTGTGCTGATGGTGTGATGCCCGCAGGAAATAACAAGCAATAAAAGCTTCCACACTGTATGTAAGGCTAAGAATTATCATTGGAAACTCAAAAGACAGGAAGGTGGAAGGAAGGTTTTCTGAATACCATCATTCTCTCAGTCTTTATACCAGAATGGTATCATTGACTCTTCCTTAGTAAAAAATCTTTTCTGATCAGAAATACATCCCTTTGATGTGAAAGGTGTTTTTGAGCAGGAATTCTAGGATAGTAAAACCTTAGGATTTACTTTACAGCGAAGTTTAATCCCTTCTTCAATCTAGAAGAAATAAATGTCTGGATGCTTGTTTCCTGCTCCTGTTGCAAGACTGTGCTGTGCTTGAGAGGTTTGTTCAGCATTATTGTTCTGCACTAATTCAGCTTGTAGTTTTCAACCCTTTTGTATTCTATATAAGCATATTAGGAGAAAAAAAAATGCTACTTTAATACTAGAAAACTATTTTTCCTGGATTTCCTCTACAGCTAATGGAGAAAAAAATAAGTATCTCCAAGCAGACTTTCTGAGAACACTCAATTAAGTAGGAGTTTCTGTGTTCTGTCTCTCTCCATTGACTACAGAAGGAGCAAAGGAAAGCATCCATCTTTGGGTAAATTTAGCACTTGTTAGATCTATGAGAGTCAATGAGAAAGTGCTGTTGGATCTAGTTACTTAATTGTCTTCCTTTCAGGGTCAGTGATTATTAAGTAGTATTGCGTACTTTGTAAAATAAAAAAAAAGGGCAATGTCTTCTGTACAGGGAGGAACTCTAGGTTCAGAAGAAAAGTAGCACTTTTATTTTTGGAGACGGGTTGATTCACACTAGCTGATCTGGTGAAAAGGCCTATCATCTCCTAACACAGAATCAAGTTAGTCTATTGAGACTTGCCATGATTAACCAGCCTGCTTGGACATTTATACCTAGTGATAGAGATGGTTCAGTTTCTCTCCCTGCCTAAGGTATTCCTTTAAAAATAATCTGATAGAGACAGCAGGTCATTTATGCATTCAGATTCAAATATGTATTTTCAGAAGCAGGCAGAAGGATTTGTGAGAAAGTGCACAGAAAGAACATGCTGGATATAGCTAGTACCTATAGACAACACTGCTGTTGTCTACATTAAAAAAAAAAACAGTTTAAAACGCCTACTGAATGCCATATGCTCAGACAACAGGTTAAAGAAGCAGCACAAAAGCATAGTACGAGTACAGTGAGGTGCCTGGGAAGGTGTGTGTTTGGTAATAAACCCAAGAAAGTCCTTTGAGACCAATTAGACCAACTGCAAGAATTAATGAATAATGCATTATTCAAGAATGCATTGAAATTATTAGCTTTAACCCCATTTCACATTGGAGTAGTGAGTTTTTAAAGACTGCCAGTTCGAAATATTTAGAAAAGGATTGGCAGAGTCTGATGGAAAGCTGTTGGGTGTTTGGGGGAGATAGAGAGAGGATTAAATAACTTCATAGTTTCTCTTGCCTATGCCTATCATCTTTACTTTGAAGGAGAAACTGCAACCTGACAAGAGGAGGGAGAGGGTCTGGAGAATGCCTCCAACAGTACTGAGCGTGGCTAGGTTCTTCCAGCAGCATCCCATTGACGCCACCATAGTTCAGGAACCAGATTGCTCTGAACAGGCAGGCCAATGACTGGAATTCAGGAGACCATTCAAAACTTCCTTATGGGCTCATTTCCCAAAGTCATGCAGTAATATGATCTGTTGCACACCTTAAAAAAGGTGTGTTGGGGGTTGTTGGTTAATATTTCCCAGTAGTATTTTAATCATGAATTATCTTTGGCAACAGCAAATGAAAATGTTGCAGGCAACAAGACATGGCCATTCAAGGTTCCTTTTTAAGTCCACAGGTTAAGAAATAAGCCAGGTCAAGGAGCTGCAATGCCCACATTCTCTCTATTTGTTGAATGCAGTTATTTCTAATTACAGCAGCAGAGCCTAGTCAGAAATATGCCAGTGGAGGAACTTCGATATATAAATGTAAAAACAGTATGGAAATGATGAAATAAAGCACTTGTGCATAAAGTGGACATTATCCTTCTGCAACTTGCCTAACAGAGGAAAACAGTATAAGAAACTAATGCTAATTATTTGCTAAATGTGTTTCCTGTGCTGGGATTGTTGTCAAGCACTGACAATAAATGTCAGGGTCTGGCCTTGATACCAAACACTTGTGTCTTTCTATGTTTCTCTGTTGTCTCCCTGAAACTATTTTCCTTCACTACTTCAGTGGAGGTAATAGGGGAATGAGGGGGGATGAATCAGGAATTGTAGTTGCCATTAGCTGATGTGGAGGAGAGGGAAGAGCTGTAGGTGAAGCTGTGCAGATGCTCTGAAGAATGAAGTGGAGAACCTGCAGCAAAAACTTGAATTCTCGTGATGCACAACTAGCCAAATTTCTTTTTTCTTGATCCATCCTGTGTGTATTGCTTTGTTAGTATACCACCAGCGGAAAAAGTCCATCCCATCAAGCCTTGGGCTTTCCTTGGCATGGAGAAATACATTTCAGAGCAATCAGAGATGACCTGATTAGTTTCATACTGCATTCATCTGCAGCTCCTGAGCTCAGATTGTTTATAGGGAGTACAAAGCAAATCCTTCTGTCCAGGCTATGAACTTGGAGGGAATGCTAAGAGTCATAGAAACAAAAACATGTCCCAGGAAAATCCCAGATATTTTGATATTTTTTTCCATTCTAAATTAGTTCCCTGAAAGCAAAATTTCAACAATCCCCCGTAAAATGAAAAATGGTTTTGCTGTTCCATTTTATTATGCTTTGGATGTGTCACCTCTTAAGAGCAAATTTGATCTATTTATTAAAATATACACCCCCCCAGATAAATCACATTTTAGAGGAAGTAATTTTGAACTACAAAGCCTGGGCTTACCACTTAGAAAATATTGGTATAGGTTGTTAAACAATATTGAAATTGGAAGTGCATTCATTTGGATGCTTTCTTGCAAAAACTTTTAAATTCACTGATTCTATGTTTTTCACTGGAAAAATGTCTAGCAGATAAATCCACAAGGTGCCCTAATTATCAGCTTGCTGAATAACATTAATTCACAGATAAAAGCAACAAAAGCAGAGCCACACTATTCTCCCCTTTCAGTCAATGAAAACCTGGGCAATCATTTGCAGCTACGTTTGCTATTTTATTTTTGTTAGGATGTCAGTTTAGTCTCTGCATTTTGTGACAGTATTGGTGACATCAGATTGCAAGAATGTGAAAGATGTGAATTGTAATAATCAGTTCTTTTTTTTTTAGGAAAAAAATCAGTGAAGGTATCTTCTGTGTTCTCCTGTCTGCTAAAGACATAGGAGGACTTTTTGGTTGTCAAGCTCTCATCTATATGATTTCCATACTTCAAATGTAGAAGTTGCTTATTATTGCAATATTGTGATTCTTACATTTTACTTTTGTGAAAGCTCTGTTTTATTTTGGTGAAAAATGGACCATGAAATAGGAGAATCAAGATTCAGTGGCTTAAATGCAGCTAATTTAAGGTTGGCGTGAAGGAATTTCGGCTAACTTCCTCTGTAGTTTGCGCAAAATCTGGTGGGTAATACAAAATAAAAGTGGATAGAGAATGACTGTATCCTAGTAGAAAACTACGGTTGCATACCTTGGTTGCATACCCTATCATGGTTGCATGCCCTGTCATGGTAGAGAGCTGATTCTGTAGTAATGAACTCGTTGCAACCCATCACACACCACAGCAGTGTTTTGAGAGTGCTCCTGCTTCTGCTAATGTGTACCAGTCATAGTTACAGAGGTAACTGGCTGGCATCAGCAGAATTATAATCACCTGCAAGAAATCAAAGCAATGGGTAGCTTTGCTGAAACCTTAAACTTGCTTACATTATTGTTTTATGGTCATTAAAAATTATTTCTTTCCTATATCATCTCACAAGCATAGTGTCTAGTAAAAGATTTTTAGGAACTAATCATTGGCATTTGCAAGAGCAAATTTCTTGCTCATAATACAGAAACTTCAGCAGAGGCTCTTGGGAGCCATTTTGATGTAGATTTCTGGAGAGGAGTTCTACCTATAAATACAAAAAATCCCAAGACATGAAGGTTGATTTCAAATCCAATCTTCACCTCACTTCCTCTAGATAACAGAGGAGTTTGGATCCAGGGTTGAAACTTTCACTGTAAGTATAAAAAATCTTCTGGGGTCACAGGGTGTCTTCCCAGATTCAGTCTGCATCAGCAGTTTTTAATGTATTAACTGTGGCCAAAGATTATCTAGAAGCTAAAACATTCCCGTGGATTAATGGCTTTATGGATTTTGACTATAAAAATATTTATATACTACATAATTTTTGCCTCTGCAGGAGGAATAATTTTCAAGTGAGTGTGGAAAACTACTAGATCAGCCAGAGCAGCTCAAAATTGTGGACTGTGTCATTCCCCAGCACAGCTTGGCTCTTGATAATGACTGTGTTACAGCAATTTAGAAATTATCCATATTGTGCAAATACAACCTCAGTTTATTATTGTATGTACCTTGTAGCATGGATGGGTCACCAGAACCATATCTACGGCACAAGAAACAATGGAGGCATATAAAATTATGTGAAGTCCGCATTTTAAACAGCTTACTGTTTAAAAGGCCAATAGGATAAGAGGAAACTGGCTAGGGAGGGAATACGTGTGTGGGGGTGGCGGGTTTGTAAAGCCATCACAGCCAGTCAGCACAATATTATTAATTATAATGAGTAATACCTCATTTGCATTTCCCAATGTCATATCCTCTGCATACTCATATGAGTAGAATAATCTGAATCTGCTGCACTGATCATTTTTGAAAAAGCAGTGTGAATGCAGTAAAAGTTCAGCACAATCCAGGGCATTGATTATTCACTTGCTGATTTGATGCTGAATATAGTCAGCAATAGTAGATTCAGGATAAATACCAAGGTGTTTTCCTCTCCCTTCTGCACCCTGGCGATATAAAAATTGCCTCCCTTTGAAAGGAAGCGTTGTAAATGGAGGCATTGAGCTGTCTGCAAATCTGAAAAGAGACTTAGCAGGACTTACCTACAAAAGAGTGGTGGGACTGTCAGAGCTCTCAAGCACTGGCTAAAATCTTTACCCATTTAAACCAATAATAAAACTCCTTTTAACTTCAAAAAGACCTGCAGGATGAGGCAATAGCGTATATTTACATAGTCCCTTCCTGGCAGACATACCAAAGAGGTGAAAGTGTCAGGAAGGGGAACCATCTACCAGGACTTCTCTCAGTGTCACTTTGGTGATTCATCTGTCCTCCCTCTGTGTGGACCCGTCCTTACTCAGCCGATGGAGGTGGCCATCAGGGCAAGTGTCCTAATGCTCTGTGCAGTAAAAGGATGCTGTCACACACAGTCATTATCAAGAGCTAAGCTGTGCTAGGGAACAACACAGTCCAGAATTTTGAGCTTCTCTGGCTGATCTAGTAGTTTTCCACACTCACTTGAAAGTTATTCCTCCTGCCAAGGCAAAAATTATGTAGTATATAAATATTTTTATAGTCAAAATCCGTAAAGCCGTTAATGCACAGGAATATTTGATAACTTTGGGGCAGAGTAGAGGGAGATGTAGCTGAAAGAGACAATGCAGAGACAGGAGGGTTAAGAGGAATAGAGGAGCTGAGCAGTCTTCCCTTCAGTTTTCAGTGCTGTTTCCCTTTTGCCATTTCTCTTAACAGTGTTCTGCCTTCTTATTTCTGTACCTTTATTTTATTTTTCCCCACATTACTGTGGGAATACAAACAGTTAAAAATAAGTCACAGTGATTTTTATTTTCTAGCAGTTGTAGCACAGGGGAGCCACATTTAGGAGCCAACTGGCGGTAAAGCAACATAGCATGTGCACAGTCTCTGCTCGTGACAATTTACAGCATACACAGGCGGAACTGGTGCTTGATGATAGGGGTCGTAGAATCACACAGGGCTGAAATATCCTTCCTCGAATGAAAAAAATCCTGCATTGCAAAACTAAAATCATTTGCACCATCTAGTACAACCAGTTGGATAACGGGCAGTACATAGCACAGCATTTCCAAGTGAAGAAAAAAATCACATTTCTGTGGATAATATGTTTTAATACTTAATAGCTTTCTTGCATAGAGTCTGAGCTTTCTTTCAAGTCTAAATGCATTTCACTTCAGTTTTCAGCTCCTGAGTGTTCATATATATTTTTCTGCTTGAGCGAGAAGTCAGCTACTGCAGATGGGTCTTTGCCTTGGAAGATCCATTTATCATTCAGCTTTCCTAGAGATGAATGGAGGTTATATCTACAGTGCAATCCAGAGAGCAATGGCAAGTTGTGTAAGAATTATAGACAATCTTGCTCTGTCTGAGGTCTGTCCCACTGAGACAGGACAATGCCCATGCTAGGTGATGTACACTGAGCTCATCTGTGTGCGTTAGCAAGTGTTTGGACTGCAGAATAGATACAACAACCTTTGATGGTGACACAGGTGGTAAGTAAAAATGGTCCTGACCAGTACCACTTTCAGCAATAGCTCCAGTGTCTCATGTCTAAGTCTAACAGAGTAAATCATACTCTCCTGTCACGTAAAATTATGAAATATCCATGAAACATCCACATCTACCGGGAGCCTAGGGTGAGTGTAAGGCAGGCAGAGCAGCTGTGTCCTCACCAACCAGGATGCAGTTCCACAGCACCCAAACAAGGAGAGCAGACCAAGTCTCCCGAGAGCAGCAAGGTTCAACCAAGAGTTCAGTGATCACCAGGCAAATCCATAGTGACAAGTCACGTCCAAAGGTGAACCAGCAGGTCAAATCGTCACCTCAGTGACAGGATCAGCAAGGTAGGTGCCTTGGCACAGGCGTACCTGCAACAAGCGGAAACCAAAATCAAGCTCTGAAGCCTAAACACAGCCCCTGAGCAAAGGAAAGTGACCCCAGCGACACTTCTCTTGGCTGTCTCTTAAGCCTCAACTGTTTTCACAGAAGTCTGATCCCAGGTTTCATGGCTGCACCATGTCAGAGCTGAGCTTGAGCACAAACAGACAAGAGACTGCAGAGGCTGTTGGTGCATTTAAGACACTTACTTTATGAACACAAAAAGACAAATAAAAGGCTGATAAATTAAATCATTCTGCACCAGACAAAGATTCTTAAAAACAAACTTTCCTATGGTGACATCAATGTATGGTTACACAAAACCAGAGATTACGAACACCTCTCCTGTCCTGTAGAATGTCACTGGGAATTTTGTGCTTTTAATTTGGCAAGTGGCCTCACTACACACTAATGCAAAAGGATTTATAACTCCTTTTGATTTATATATAATTTTATGTAACTATTTTAGTTATTTATAAAACTAATTAAGTTTAGTTATTTTATAAAAATATTTTCTATATAAAACAATAAATATAAAAATATTTATATTTTTATATAAAATAATAAATATACAAAATAATATAATTTTATATATATATTTTTATATAACATAACTGAGGAGGCCTTGTGATCATCTGGAGGCCTTGTTTCCACTGTTCCCTTTAATTCAGGGTGCGAGTTTAAGAACTAGTGTATTTAAAATGTTGATTTCATGATTAAACCTTGCCTTTACTCAGAAAAGCGGTGTAAGGCAAGCTACTACCTTGTTAACGTAAACCCAGGTAGAAGAGGGCTTGGAGCTAAAACTTGCCTCAAGTGTTTCTTCCTCAAACTCCGTGAAGTCCACGTCATACTGTGACGGAGCTACATGATAACTGCCGGTCACATCAAAGACCTCTCTCTAAGGGCTGCACCCCCCGTTTTGGTAAAACCAAGGACTCATCCTGCATTACGTGCTAATTACAATCTTAATCTAGCTCATATATAGACATGTAAAAGTTAGATATTCCATCTAAGTAATTTAAAATGCCTTTGTTGTCATCAGAGAGAATTATCTCCAAAAGCTTCTCATACTAACAGAGAACAGGAGGAACTGGTCCCTGGAAGAACCTCTCTGTCCTCTGATTCAAGGAGCTAACAGAAAAATTATGGAGAAGGTTATACTGTGTGCTATTGAAAGGCATTTAAAGAATAATGCAATCATCAGGCACAGTCAAAATGGGTTCACAAAGGTAAGGTGCTATTTAACTAATTTGATATCCTTCTATGATAAAGTCACCCACCTAGTGGATGAAGGGAAGGCAGTGGATGTAGTTTTTCTGGACTTTAGTAAGGCTTTTGATACTGTCCCTCACAGCATCTTTCTGGACAAATTGTCCAGCTGTGGGGATGAGCGGGTTCCTGGTGTGCTGGCTGAAGAAGTGGCTGAAGGGCAGTGCTCAAAGGGTTGTCATGAACAGGGCTACACCTGGCTGGCGACCGGTCACCAGCGGTGTTCCTCAGGGCTCAATTCTAGGGCTGGTTCTGTTCAATATTTTTATCAATGATATGGATGCAGGAGCTGAATGCGCCATTAGCAAGTTTGCTGATGATATCAAACTGGGAGGTGCTGTTGACTCTCTTGAGGGACAAGATGCCTTGCAGAGGGATCTAGATAGATTGGAACATTGGTCAATCATCAGCAGCGTGAAATTTAATAAGACCAAATGCCAGATTCTGCACCTGGGATGGAGTAACAGTATAAATCGGGCACAAGTATGAACTGGGAGAGGAGTGGCTGGAGGGCAGCCCTGCAGAGAGGGATCTGGGGTGCTGGTTGCCAGCAGGCTCAGTATGAGTCAGCAGTGTGCCCTGGCAGCCAAGAGGGCAAACCGCACCCTGGGGTGCCTCAAACACAGCATCACCAGCCAGTCAAGAGAGGGGATTATCCCGCTGTATTCCGCGTTGGTGCAGCCTCACCTTGAGTGCTGTGTGCAGTTCTGGGCCCCACAATTTGAGAAGGACGTGAAGGTCCTTGAATGTGTCCAGAGGAGGGCAACAAACCTGGTGAAAGGGCTGGAAGGCATGTCCCATGAGGAGCAGCTAAGGACTTTGGATTCGTCCAGTTTGGAGAAAAGGGGGCTGAGGGGTGACCTCCTTGCTCTCTAGAGGTTCCTGGGGAGGGGAAGTGGAGAGGGAGGTGCTGATCTCTTCTTCCTGGGATCCTGTGACAGGACGCGCGGGAATGGTTCAAAGCTGAGCCGGGGAGGTTCAGACTGGACATTAGGATGCATTTCTTTACCGAGGGGGTGGTCAAACACTGGAACAGGCTTCCTAGAGAGGTGGTTGATGCCCCAAGCCTGTCAGCATTCAAGAGGCATTTGGACAATGCCCTTAATAATATGGTGTAACTTTTGTTCAGCCCTGAAGTGGTCAGGTAGTTGGACTAGGTGATCGTTGTAGGTCCATTCCAACTGAACTATTCTATTCTATTCTATTCTATTCTATTCTATTCTATTCTATTCTATTCTATTCTATTCTAATCTAATCTATTCTATTCTGTTCTACAGAATGAAGTGCCTGCAGTGTTAGACATCTCGTCTTAAGAGAGAGACATCTAATACCACTGACAGTTTTGTCTGTCCAATGCATATTCAGTTTAGGGGATAACAGCAGTGCCCTGAACTTCAGACTGGTGAAGATGTGAAGAACTAGTGGATTTAGACATTAGAATTAGTGGGATTAGGAAAGAGAGTAGAGGAGGAACTAGAAAAGTGAACTGTTGTTGACTGACAGTAAACAGTCAGCTATCACCATGTCACTTTGGACAAGTCTTGCCTTGGGCCAATGGAGACTCCACACTCTCCCATGAAAAACTCTCTGAGCACTTTATTATTATGACTATTAGTAAATATTTCCTAATGTTGAACCTAAAACTCATCCGCTGAAGGTTATATCCTGCCCTGTTCATCACAGAAGTGGCAGAGAGATTCTTCTCTTCCTGTTAGCTGCTCCTTACATCTTTGCAAGCTATTTTGTTGACTGTATTCCTCCTTCTAGTATCCCTAAGCTGTTTGAATAACCCCAGCTCTTTCAAAGTAAAGCATCTGGGGAGGAAAAGACAGAAAAGTCTTCTCTGCTTGAGGAAAACTGATCCAAAATTTCCCCAAGGAATCCCTTACATCACAGCATCCTGTTGCCTGCTGGTCCCAGGCAGGGTCCAAAGAGCATTTGCAGAATGCTACTTGGACTCTGTAATTGTTTCAAGTGGATCTCTTTCCTATGTCGCTCTGATTTTGTGAAGGCTGCTCTCCTTGGTCTTGTGGGCAAGGCAGGTATAGACAAAACATGGTAGACATCTTGAATTTTCTGAGGTCCTAGTGATTGAAGGCATAGTTCCTGAAGTCAATCACTTAAATCGGCAAGCGAATACCTATGAATAGCTGTATAATGCAGTGAACAACGTGAGCTAACCTCTTAGGCTTCTGTTGTAGACGGCTTCCAAAGGCCTTGCAGAGAGTTAATAAAATCTTTCTGCTCATCCTGCATCTCTGCTGTATTTTCTCATTAGAGACAGATTTTAGGACCAAACCTTCCTTGTCTTTGATGAGTCTTGGTATCTGTGCCAGATGAAGATCCAACGTTTAATTCTTTGTCAGTGTCCCCTTCTTTCTTGTGCATTTTAAGATATTTCCTTCCCCCAGCCTCAGCTTCAGGCCACTGCATACATGCACACATCCTCCCTTGTTCTGGGCTGTTTGATATATAGATCATTTAATCTAATTTATGTTTCTTTCTCTTGTCTGTAATGGAATGAAAATGGTAAATGTTCTGACATTAATTATTTTCTTTAATATTTAATATTCTGTGCCTAGAGAAATCTACTCTTACATGTAATTTTTCAGTTTTTCTAGCTCATCTCCTGTTCACGTCACTTAAGTCCTAGGATCAGTACACTTCTCCATCACTTTTTAAAGGTAAAGTGATAACACATACACACAAACAAAGGAAAGATTTTATTAACCATTTTTATAAATACAAACGCCTAGTACCATTTTACAGAACTGTTGCCTTAAACACCAGAAATTAAGTGTAGCTGGTGCCATCACTCTGGATTTGCATCAGTGTAAAAGAGAATAATTTACCTCTAGATCAAAAGAAACACAAGAAAACATTTTTTCTGTGGAATTCAAAAGGGTGAATTAAGCAAAGATCAGGGAATGTACCAGGAATTCAGCCTGAACAGCAGCTGATGTGGCAGCATTTTTATGAATACTTCTCTTAATCAAAAGTCCACTGAGCCTTATGAATGTGGGATCTTCTTCTGTCACTAGTAAGCATCCTGACATCACAGACCATAGAACTGCATCCCAGTGTGAGATATTGCTTTAGCAGGGTTTGGGTATGAAGTCTTCGAAGTCATATAAGTAATAAAATCCTTTCAATAAAATTATAAACCCATAGTCAGTAGAGAGAGAGAACATTCCCCTTTGATGCAATGCTACTTTGAGTGACTGCAAGTACGAGAGAACTTTTTCTGTGAAATACAGTATAGGTATTCATGGCAGAATATCCAATCGGATAAAGTGTGATTTTGTCCTCCTGTCAAAATTACCTACTGTGTGCCACTTGGACTTCCATGCAGATGAAGGCTTTTCCATGTAAATCTCTCCTGGAGTTATTTGTCACAGTCAGCTTCATATGTAATGAATATACATCTTGAGATGAGCTGGACCATCTAAACTTTCTGCACAGTCAGTGGAGACAATCCACTGAAAGAAATTAATCTGGTTTATTCTCACTGTGTGCCTAGACTTTACAAGTTTTATTGACTAGCCTTCTACTGACTGGATGCATAGATGTTTGCAAGGTTATTATGCTGCTAAATCTCATGTTTTCATAGTTATTTCCACCTTTTGAGAACCATCATCTGAGCATGAGATCCAAACGTGAGTGAACTGACTATGCTTTGCACCTCTATTCCTGAAACATCTCAACAGCCTCTGTAAGATGGTAACATTTGCCAGGAGACATATTTGATTGCCAGATAGTAATGTATGGACAGTATACACATACTTCCTCCATCACCACTCCCAGCATCATCCCTATTCTTTAAAATGCTTTGCTTTCATCTCTGAAACAACAAATTGTCTGAGGGAATATCAGTGGGAAGGGAGGAATCTTAGAAAAACCTGTAAAGCTGTCCTTCACTAAATCAAAGTCTGGCTTGAGCAAGGCTGAGGACAGCTGGTGTTTCCAACTCTGGGAAGAGTTGCAGTAGGATCTTCACAGAAACTGTGACAAAATGTCTCATTCTCATTAGTAACTTCCCCACTTGTCAAGCTCAGAGATAGTTTCCTGAGCATTGTGTAAATAAAAATAAAAAAGAATGCCAACTGCCACTAGACCAAAATAATTAAAATGTCCTTCAGTTTTATAAATTATATTTTATTGGCTAGAAAGGATACAGGCCGTTACCAAGCTTAGGTCTGACAAGTCATCCATTGACTTCTACCTGTCACAATCAGTTATACGTAATGGCCCAAGTGAACAGGTTTTTCTTGGAGTTTCATTTTTTTTTCTATTTCCAGAAGTAAATAATTATTTCTTTTATTTCTAAAGTAAGTTCCGGTGTATGGGGTACAATGCCATGAACAGTCCCTGCAATCAGACAACGTTGCACAATGCAACAGAAAAAACACATCTTTAGTAAATGAGTCAGACAAAAGCTACTGTCCTTGCTTCATAAGCACCCAAGGAAGTGCTAGAGAGAGAAGAAACTTTGCTGATTAAAAAGCTTCATATATCTGTCACAGGAATCAGTCTGAAAGACATATTTTATGTGGTCTTTTCTCTGTAACAGAAAGGGAATGGCAAAAACAGACATGAAAAGTTATTTCAGAGGCCCAGTTTAGCCTGGAACTACAGGAGGTTTGTAAATTCAACTGTGTCAACACTTCAGTTTGTTTCAGTGGGTTTATTCACATGCTGTGCATTGTGCACGTACAGAAATGCCCCGAGGAGCTGGAACCATGATCTGCAGGTTATCAGGCTGAGTTTTACAAAACTGCTAAACAACACACAAATCTGAAGCATGTCTCTGAATTGTAAGTCTGCTAAATGAATATGTCTTGGAGACTTGACCTTAAGTACAAAATACAGAGCAGCGTCCACATAGATGCCCCTGGTCTTGTAGTAATGGCTACATATTTTAAACATTCTCTGATGTCTTGCTTCTGATGCAATTTAGTAATAAAATACAGAATTTCAATCTGGTGTTTCTGTTTGATAATTTCATCAGAGTAAGAAACTTACAGTTATTTAGTACTAATTTTTTACCGTATGGCTGCAATGAAAGGGAATAATAGTCATATCATTATTTGCATTTGAAAAGATCTAAGAAGCATGCGAAGTATTGGAATTGCTCTATATCACAAAGGGTAGGATAAGGATCATCATCAAACCCATACCATGCATATCTATGTTCATTAATAGATTTTCAAAACAGTGATTCGTACTTGTTCAGTGTTGTTGGGTTCTTCCTTTAAAGAAAGAAGGTTGTTAAAACTTCTGGGATGAATATTTAAAGAGTATTATTAGAACTATGCAAAATTCCCAGAAATCCAGTGGTGAAAGCGATAACATTGCATTAATGCTGATTAGCAGCTGAATTTTGCAGAAAGGCATATCGAGGAAACTCTTTAAGACTGAATTAATTAAAATGGAAATTGCAGACACAACTAGATTACAAAAGACAATGAGCTAGAAACTCAGCTGGTACAAATCGCTACAGCATCATTGAAATAAAAACCTAGCTCAGTGGTTGCTGGAGGACTTCCATATCCTGATTCCAAAGTGTCTTATAGAATTTGTGCTGTGCCATTTTAATTGTGCCAAGGAAAATTATAGTGTTCCTGTAATCAAATTATTAATGACTATACAACATAATTAATGGATTATGTGCAAACTATAGAGCTTTTTTTTGTCCTTTTTATCACAATATTTCTGTTTAGCTCAGCTAAAAATAAAAAATTTAAAAAGGACATGTTGTTTTGTAAAATGTACATTTTAAATACTGGGTTTATAATTACTTTTGAATAATATGAGTGTCAGCTCCCTGCTCGGAACAAGAATATCCATGTCAAAATAGTGGCATGAGGTTTTGTGACCAACACAACAAAAGCTGAAATGACATTTTTAAGTGGTGAGCCCAAGCTGAGAACTTTTCTTGGTGTAAAATGTTCTTCAAGCAAACATGGATCCTTCTTCTGCCCCAGCAATTATATTGTTCTATCATTTTTCACTTACATTTATAATATGTATTGGTGACAAGTTTGACTTTTAAGGCCTTATTTAAACAGATGGGTAAATGCCATGCATAGAGATTTCTGTTTTTCATGATACGACAACCGAGTACTCGAGTTTTGATTCAGTAATGTCAAAGTTCATGAGGCTGGTCTTCAGTGCTGACCTTAATTGCTATGATTTATACAGAAACTAAAATGATACTGCTTCTTTTTCTACTCATACATAATAAGCTGTCATGGAAGGATTTATATTTGTTGTAATATCATAAAGGTGATTCCCTTTCAGGATTTAAAAGCACGAACGGCACTAAAATGTCGAACGTCCCTTGGGAGGCTCTGCCATAGTCACTAGTTGGGATATGAAATTATGCACTAGGTTGGGCAGATGAACATTTGTGGGGTCAGGTCCTCCAAATTACTACGTATCTATATTTTCATTTCACTTCTCAAAAATTTATGAAAAGCCGATGTAAAAATTCTTTACTTCTCAAACAGGGAAGATTTCTACATGTTTGTGTAGAGAGAGAATAGGTGATATTTTTTGTGTGTGTTTGTTTTTATTTTAAAAAGGACAAAATCCCCGGCATTTTGGTAAGAAAATAATTAAGGGGAGAGTACAGAAGACATATAGTTTAAACTGCCTCTCTCTTTAAATTGTTTGTATAAGGCTAACATAAATTATGTTCAGATTTAAGCACTGATGAAGAAAGGTCATTAGTTTGTAAGCACATTGTCCAAACATTTCAGGAGGATTACATTCTCAGACTGTGATACAATTAAAGAGAGTGATGGAAGTCTTCTAGCATTATGCAATTTTTAGAGCAGATCCCTTCCCCACTCAAGTTAGCTCGGTCAAGAAGAGGCTTATTCTGCTTTTGTTCAAGGGAAACTGATACTGAAACTGAAAGAGAGAAGGAAAACTGGATGATTTACCAAGGAGACAAACCAAGGAGTCTGAATGGACTCTGAACAGTGGAGAACAGAGTTACCACAATAGATTACGTTCATGTTGCAAAAATATTGCTACCACTTCTGTGATGCCAGCTGCGACAGTGCTTCACTGTCAGAAGCTTTCAGTAGACTTCTAAAAAGTATCATTACGGATCATAAGCATGGTCCCTTTCCTTTTTTTCCTCCTTTCCCTTTCTTTTTCTTTTTCTTTTTCTTTTTCTTTTTCTTTTTCTTTTTCTTTTTCTTTTCCTTTTCCTTTTCCTTTTCCTTTTCCTTTTCCTTTTCCTTTTCCTTTTCCTTTTCCTTTTCCTTTTCCTTTTTCTTTTTCTTTTTCTTTTTCTTTTTCTTTTTCTTTTTCTTTTTCTTTTTCTTTTTCTTTTTCTTTTTCTTTTTCTTTTTCTTTTTCTCTTTCTCTTTCTTTTTCTTTTTTTCTTTTTCTCTTTCTCTTTTTCTCTTTCTTTTTCTTTTTCTCTTTCTCTTTCTTTTTCTTTTTCTCTTTATTTTTCTCTTTTCCTTTTCCTTTTCCTTTTCCTTTTCCTTTTCCTTTTCCTTTTCCTTTTCCGTTTCCTTTGCCTTTTTCAATTCCTTTTCCATTTCTGTTTCTATTTCCTTTTTCATTTCCTTTTCCATTTCTGTTTTCGTTTCCTCCAAATATCTCCTGAACTGTATGTTCCAGTATCAGCCAAGGTCACGTTAATTGAGCATAAGTTTGTGCTTCCACTGAAAGTGGATGGATGGTTCTCCTTGCAGTGATTTGTTCTCCCTTTCTGCTTTTACAGACTGGGGAGGGTCCAAAGGGGGGCCACGAAGATGATCAAAGGGCTGGAGAACCTGCCCTATGAGGGAAGACTGAAGGAGTTAGGTCTTTTCTCCCTGAAGAGGTGTCTCAGGGGGGACCTCATCACAACATTCCAGTAGGCATGGGGCAGCTACAAAGAGGACGGTGGATCTGTCTTCACAAGGAGCCACATGGAGAAGACAAGGGGGAAAGGGTACAAGTTGCACTGGGAGAGGTTTCATCTCAACATAAGAAAGGATTTTTTTTTACAGTAAGAACAAGCATTCACTGGAACAACCTCCCCAGGTATGTGGTAGAGTCCCCATTGCTGGAGGTTTTCAAGATACAATTGGACAGGGTGCTAGATAATCTCATCTAGGCTCCCTTTCACACAAAAAGTTGGACCAGATGGTCTTTTGAGGTCCCTTCCAACCTGGACTGTTCTGTGATTCTATGATTAAAGACAATTGCATTCACCATTCAATTTTTCCAGGCTATTTTTCAGTTACATCAGTTCCTTGCCTTGCTCAGCACACAGCTGTCTTAACACTGGTGCAGATGCAATGCAGAGAAGAGATGAGGAGTACCTGAATGTAGAAAAAGCATGTAGAACCTTCTCTTTCATTAAATCTGTGGATGTAACCACAATCTCAGCAGTGCTAATCTTTCAGAGTTGACTTGTCCTTCAACCTACTGTGAGACAGGTTTGAGATTTCAGGGAAATTTCCCCTTGGCTCCTTGTGCTGCTTTATGACTTACATGCTTTTCCACGGGTTTTTGGAGTCTATTAGTCAAGCTGCAGTGGATCCAGTGTGGATTGACAGAGCTACAATCAGAATTACTGTCAATTCCCCAAATATGACCATTTGGGAATTCCCAATATTTAATAGTTCAGAAGAAGTTTTGCTGAGAGTTCTTGTTTGGCATTGGTATGTTTGGTTGATGAGTAAGGAGACTTCCCTTGGACAGTCACACTTCTAGCAAATAAGTTGTGAGGATACAGAAAGCAGAATATTGGTCATCTGTGCCAACTTGTTAATGATGAATGAAAGCCTTAATGTTTGTCAGCAGTTGACTGCTGTACACAGACTCAGACATCAATTTTTATTCATAATGTAGCATTGTCCTTCAGCTGCTAGATAGAATTCAGAGCACTGTGAAAGCAAGGTAGATCTCAAAATTCTCTGTATTCTTTTGTAGATGGTATGATTACAAAAGCTTCTGGGACTTAAACTGACATTCTGTTTGTCGTAGGAGCAAATTATATAAATATAGCTCAGTCTCTGTGATTATTTCCTGTTACAGCAAAATCAGGGCTTGCTTATGGAAGTCATTTACCATAAATACTGGTATCCTTGACAACACCAGAATCCAATAAAGTCCTTTGTAATGAGCTACTTTTAAAAAATGTATTCCTTAACTTGTATGATTATATGATAATAAAATTGTACTGGGGCCATTTTTGGAAAATATTTTAGGTGTTACTTTGTGTCACATTTGTGCTGTCACTGTGAAATACAATATTGCAAGACATATTAAAATGTCTCAACTTGCTACCAGGTATACAGCATGAAATAGCTAAACTGGTGTAAAATCTCCTTTGTTTTTTTTCTGTATTTGGTTGTCTTTTCTGTAATACAGTCAAAATGATGTCTTAACAGTCCTAACATTAATTAGAGCAATGGACATTAACATAATGTGTATCCATACTATGGCCGGCTCTTCCAAGTATATTTCTTCCATACAGACATATCTTCATTTAGATCACATGAAAGCAGAGCTACTCAATCAGTATTGACACATGAAGTATATGTAAATACAGCCTCTGAGATATGAAATTGATATGTCATTATTTTAATTTTCTGTGGTGTCAGCACTTCCAGGCTCAACAAGTAAATAACACAGAATAAGAGAAGCTGATCTTGATTTTTCTATCCAAATGCCTGTGGAAGGCAAGTTGCTGCAGGTTCAGGGCATTGATGACAGCCACAGTTTGCGTTGGAGCCACCGGTTATTCTGTTCCTGTGCTTCTGTTTAGCTGGAGGGTGGAACAAAGGGTCAGCTGTCATAATTTTTCAGTTTCAGAATATTGTGTGGGTTACCTTCCAAGCATTTTGAGCTTCTGTCTAATGAAAAGCTGTCTGTCACGTGGCAACCTTGGATTTGCTGTAAAAGCAATGCATCACAGAATGTCGAGGTACTTTCTGACAACATATCCAGTGCTATATTCCGCTCTCCACGAAAAATGCTGGGGACAAACAAGTGCAACTTGCAAGTTAAAAAAATAGCCAACCCGCCCCCCAAAAAACAACCAGTGTCAGGAACCTGAAGGTATAGAGGAAGAGCTCCAAGTAAATGGTTATGTGCTGGCATACAGATGATAAGGAAACGAGAATGACCACTGATGAGGAATAGAAAATGCCTAGCTTCTTATAAAAGGGCAATAATATTGAGATGAAAAGGATAAAGGAAAATTTGGCCAATTTGTTCTTCAGATGCGGGGACCATTCAGACACTCCCTTGATAGATCCATGTAGTTTCATAGTTAGTATGAAAGGAGTGCATGCTCATCTGTGCTGCAAATAGGAGCAAAGTGTTTCTTGTCCATAGATTTGAGGGAACATATATACACATGGGACTGGAACCAGCCCTTTTCAGGTATTTCTAGTGCCTCTGTTGTCTGAATATCCAGTGTGCTCCATTGCACAGCCTACACCATTTCTAGTTCCTGTAGGACATGCTTTTCTGTTCATAATCACCAGAACAATGATGAGGATGCCTATTTATTAATTATACATTTTATGTTGGTTTTAACAGTTCGTGGATCAATGAGAACGGAATTAATGTTGTTGCTCAACTGATGGGACACAAAAATATTAACCTTGAGTTTAAGATTGTCATTAACCATTGGCAATGATGTGTACACGCTTTACAATCCTCTTAGCAGTCTGTAAGTCCACGAATGATCCATAACAGTGCACTAAATAACATGTACATGATGCCTTTGAGTAGTCACAGTGCAGTCAGAAACTGATAAATGAATATGAGATGTCTTTTACTTAGAATTTAGATCTCATGTGATCGAAAATACAGATAACAATTTTTTTTGTTCAGAAGGAGTATATATTTTGGTCTCAGAGGGCAGATAGTTTGGCTTAAAATGAAAACATTGCTAAACATTGATAAAGGTTAAGGCGCTTTGGAAAATCTCTTTTTTGGAATAAATGGAAGGCAAGTCAAATTTCAGTGCAAACAACAGGAGTAGGAAACAATAGATATTAATTGGCTTCATTTAGGAAGCTATTATATAATTAAGGTATCGATTCAAAGTTTGTTGCCTACATCTTACTTCAGTATGCTTATTAGAAAGTGACTAAATCAAATAAATCACCATTAAAACCCTGAACCTCATTAATATCAAAAAGAAAAAGGAAGCGTCTGAGAAAGTGTCATGAGTTTGGGATGTGTGTATGGGCAGAATCTGTAATAACATAGAGCGATAGTGGTGTGTCTGGAGCGCACTTGTGCCAGTCAACATACCCATGGCATGAATGAATACTGAAAAGCCTCAGTAATGCAGTTAGAACTGAATGCAGAAACCCTTCCCAGTGCCTGCCAGTCTCTCTGCTGCTATGCTTGCCCTTCAGATGCTTCCCCAGGTCCCACGGTTCGCAGCTGCAGTCCAGGGGGTGGGGGGCTGGTACAGGGAGTCATCAGTGTCCTGGGTTTCTTGCTGGGAGGGGTGTGATGGTGATGATGGGGGTTTCCTCCTCTTTGTCGGGTAGAGGAAGACATTGATGTTGATAATATCTTCCTTCTTGGCCTTGGGTCGACCTGAGTTTATTTTAATAGGTTTTCTCAGCAAAGTCTGCCTACACACACCTTTTTTTCCCCATTGCTTCCCAGTTATTCAGTTTCTCTGTTTTCCTTCTTGTCTCTAAAACTGTCCTTACCTGACCAACGCAAGGCCTGCATGCCTTAGTGACCCCTGGTCAACCGCTGTGATCTGTGCCTGAAGGCTGGGACCCTCTGACACCGTCCTGTCCCTGCAGTCTGCCACGCCACATTTTACTGTACAGTCATGGATGGTTCAGTCCACACAAAATAACTACCTGCTGTCACCATAAGCTGAAGAGAAGCTACATCAAGCTGAGGCCATGCTCATCTGCTTGCGAGATAGCTGCCATCATGGTTAGGCACAATAACTTAGGCTAGATACAGCCCAGAGAACTCTTGAAACCCTGCAGTGTTAGGCCAACACAAAAATAACGTTACTAGTAATGTCAAAACGTATTTACTGGGCTGCAGGCATAGGAGACAGAAGATACGGGTGGGCAATAACGCGAGACTGAGGGGATGTGGGATTCATTAATCCTGCTACTGTTGAATAACATGTTTTTCCTGTGCATTCAGAATAGGTATGAAGGATCTCCCAAACCATTCTTAAAATCGGCTTTGCAATTTCTCTTCTAATCTCATGGGGGGGCTTGTCTTGATTACCCTTTTTTACCACCCCGGCAATACTGGGGACACAGAAGATATGAAACATAAACGTAGGCCATGCCAGACTAACATATCACCGGCAGCCGCCTCCATTACCCTCTTGGATGTCTCCCTCGAGGGCTCACCCAGAGAACGTTCAGTTGAGAAGCTCTCTCAGAGGAACCCTTTTTCTGCCTGACCGCGAGCGCTCTGGTGCGGCTGTGATGCCGGTGTCACAGGCTGCCCGGCAGCAGGGAGATCTTCAAGGAAAAAGGAGATCTGTGTTACCCAGCAGTGCTCTGTCCCTTTACCATCCTGGAGCAGCCATGGAAGACGAGAGGATTCTCCAGGAGGTTTTTCTGCAGAAAGGTTAGCACTACTTCTCGACAAGGATTGGCACAGAATGTGTCCAGTTTGTGCTTCTTGTTAAAACAGTGTGCTTCTCCCTTTAGTTCTATGGCAGAAACACACAGCAGCTAGACTGTTGGTAACAGCAGTGTGCAATGAGCTTGTGCTGCTGTAGCTTTTGGACACAAATATGCATAAAAATGTGCAATAGAACCAGATTTGGGTTTAACACGCTCTGCATTTACAAGATGGCTCATTGACAGGATAAGGTGGCATAACTGGACTCTGGATCAAGCTGTGATTCATTCAATACTTCAAAAAGAGAGTATTTTTTTGAGGGTGACCAAACCTCCATCCTTACTATGTTCTCTGTGGCATTTACATTGCCATTTTATAAAACTGCAGAAATCTTAATCAGCTTTGGCCCTGTTAAATATTACTAACGTCAGCAAAAGTCATCATATTTTGCATACAAAAATACATAATTTTTGACGTTTGGGAACTGAAAGAAAAGGCTGCTTTCCTTTATATTGCTGATGGCACAAAAAGAGGGCAGGCTGGTGCCCCTGAGCCTACGTCTGTAACTGTTGGCTGAAGAACGGCTTTTGAAGCAGTACCCTATGGCCCTGGATGGCCAGAATGGAGGTCCAGGAAGCTAGACAGGTCTTTACTACTGAATTTTTGATCTTTTATGCCAAATAGTTTTATATATTCTTAGAGCTATATATTCAAAAAAGAAAAAAAAATATGAAGGAGATTTGTTGTACTGTGTATATATATATATATGAAATGTGTCATACCTTGAACATAACCACATTATAATAATACACTCTCCAAGCATCCATTCTTTTTTATGATAGTTATCCATAAGGAAATTGCATGTAAATTTTTAATTCTTTGATCATAAGTACCTCACCTACTGACAACAATTAGTATTGCTTACAGGGTCTCAGTTGTAAATGTAAAACATTCAAAAGTCAAGATATTTGGTTATATTAGAAAACACACTTTGCTTTTCTCAGGAGGCTGACTGTGCTTTTTATGAGTTATTCATGAAAATATCCTAGGGCTGTATGCATCAAGCACTGGGATTTTGTTAGCAGTAAAAGAGGGAGAGTGCAGCATGTGTGGGAAAGTAATTCTCTTGCAAAGTACATGCTTGGAAGCTACTTGGGTCAGAAGAATTATTTTTTTGCCAAGGGCAGAGGAACCATCATCTGCTTTATCAGGAAAAAAGGGTCTTGTCTTTAGCCCCCTTTAGAGCCACAAATGCCTATAGGTGAACAGACACCCCTCCCAAAGTAAAGAGTCTTACGAGGGGGGTGGAGGCACCTGTCTGCAGAACTGGCCGTTAGCCAAGGGCAGGGGGTTGCTGCCCAGAGTCCCAGCACAAGGGTCCCTGAAGGGTTGCCACATCTGCTCCCTTCTCTGGTAGTACTGCCCAGTGACCATGAGCGCAGCGGAAGGGATTTGTGAGCATGGGGGGTAGAGAGCATGCACTCCTACTGATATTTCCACTTTAAGGGTGGCATCTAAGGCCAGCACTGACAAATTCTGGAGCTCTGGCTTCACAGATGGCGTTGGCAGTGCTGTGACAGCCTTTGTCACCAAGCGGTAGCATCCTGCGAGGGAAGGATGGTGTGAAGATGCCTCTCAGAGAACAGAAAGACACCTTCAAACATAATCTTAGAGAATTAATGATGGTGCTGTAAATTACTTTTGAAGTGGACAGATGATAAAAGCCTCTGTATGTGAAAATAAGGGACAATATGAGTGAAAAGGGAAGGGGAAGTGGAAGGGGAAGAGGAAAAGGAAAGGGAAAGGGAGAGGGAAAGGGAAAGGGAAAGGGAAAGGGAAAGAAGGGAAAGGGAAAGGGAAAGGGAAAGGGAAAGGGAAAGGGAAAGGGAAAGGGAAAGGGAAAGGGAAAAGGAAAGCCTAATGACTGGATTAATATCTGGGCAGAAAAATGGGGAAGCTTTTGAGTTGCCATAGGGATAAGAATAATGGGATCCCTTCTAAATGTTTGAGAAATCAATATGCTAATTCCAGAAATATAACAGGCAAGCAGAAAAAAAGGAACAGTTAGGGTAAAAATCGTCTGTGTATCACTAGTCAGAAGGAAACCGTGAACAAGCCTCTTTCTTATGCTTTTAAATACATGTTATATTTATTTGCTTGACAGAACTGGTAGGTGATGAAGGACTTAATATTCTCAGACACCAGAAAAACAAGGTTGAAGAACATGGAGCATTCGTAGAATTCTTGGAGTGGATTGAGTTCATTGTTTTTGTCTTGCATGACTGAAGCTACAAAAGAGAGGCTATTTTAGATCTGACACCAACCAATGTGATGGAATTGGCAGAGAATTTTAAAGTGGAGGATAGAATCCTTGGAAATTCTGATTTTATGTGAAGGACATTTTATGACAATATATTTGTTTGCTACCATAAATACTCTTGTCCCCTTTCCTATATGCTTTAGCTTTCTAGCTCTTGATATCAACCAACAACAGCGAGTTTTAAAAGAGAGAGAAAAATTTAGTAAAAAGTTTTCCTTCAAGACCAAATATCTACCAAACGCTGAGAACAACAGTTAATGGTTTTTGAATGTTGTATGTGCACAGGAGTAATCAAAGCATTAAAGTAATTAAACAGAGTTCTTAGAACCCACCATAACTTGCACTGTTAAGGAGTCTAAATAACAATAATTAGTCAGGGATTCACAATGTAGTGTGGGTTTTCATGTAGTCTTGGTAACACAGGCTTAGTAACACTACTTCATGCACACGTAATAACATAGAAAAATGCCAGTCCAAACTTTTTTGTCTTGATCAGTATTTGCTGCAGCAGCCAGCATTTTTGTAAGTAAAGCTTTGTTCAAAGGCTTTGGTTTCCCTTTTCTGTTAAATACTGTTTCCTGACAAAGAAAGGATTAGTCTCATATCTAGCCTTTTCTTCTTGTCAAGGAACACACTGCACTCCAAGCAAATACAAAAGAATACGAGATTTTAGAAGTCTGGAAGGCACAATGTTTATAAACCTGACTCGAATTAAGTTTTGACTTCTGAAGAATTTAAAATCTTGGTGGGAATAAATCTGCCTAACCTTTTCTTAAGGATATGTGAAAGGCCAGAGCAAGGAAAGAGGATCTGACTTGCTCTGCTGGTGCTTGTTTAAATCAACATATACTGGACTTCATTAGGGAAATAATTTAAATTTTGCGAAGGTCTGTTGCCTTGGTGAATTGTGAGCCTTCTGTGATACACTTTATCTTAATATAGAGATCAGGTGGTTGTTTTTTTCTTCCTCCAAAACACTGATAGAACAAACTTCTTATTAGCAAAACAGGACTTCTACTTTCAATTGAAGCAAAGGAAAGCTCTGCAGGAGTGCTTCCTACATATAGGAAAATCTAGGAGGAAAAACATGAGGAAATTCTCCGGTGCTCTTATCACACCCTATTCGCAAACTTCTGGCATCAGATTCACCTCTGGAAACCAGATCTTCTTTGTAGTTTGAAAGAGGGAAGAAATCAAACCTCAAGAACTGGTCCTACATTTAAAGCCAGTGTTCCTCCTTCCAGAAACCTCTTTTCCTGTGATCTGCAATCCTCACTGTTTATTACAATAAAATAGTTATTTCTGATTAGCTTTACATCAGTTCTGTATGCTTTCTGAGTTTTTATGTCTCCTTATCTATGTAAGTGTAATAGAAAAATCTGTTTATTATAACTTTCCAGAAACTCCTTTCTCCTTTTTGCTCTGCATTCCTGCAGAAGGTCATGTCGCTGCCTAAAGCCTATAGATTTTAGAGGAGTAAAAATCTGGGTTGTTCAGATCCTAATCATGATGGACAAACACAACTTCTCAGCACATCTGCAGCTGCTGACACACAGATTCAAGACAAAACCCTCTATTGTAATTGGAAAACAAAAGAAAAGAGGAAGTTTCTACCTATCAGAAAGTCTCCTTTGTTCACCCTGAACAACTGTCTCTTCATTCCTCATCAGCAGCTCAGCAGCAACAGCAAAAGGCAAAGAAGGATAAAGGAGGCTGGTTGACTGATTTGTCTAACTGACATTTTAACAACAGTTGTAAACAAGAGCTCTGTATGTTAATAACGTCTTTGCAATGGCAAGTCCTTGCTGAGGATGAAGAACTGTGTCACTTATGTTTAGTTTACATCAAATTAATGGCACAGTAGGTTTTCATTCTGCAGATGTGACCTCTGTGACGACAGTGTTCATTGTTCAAGGCAGTTCTGTACTCACAAGGACAGTATCGCTCTTGTCAGCAGACCACAGTTTGTTCTCATGTTAAAAAACTTCAGACAAAATTACTTCTTAAATTAACATTTTCTTTTTGGTCTCTAGCCAAAGATTTAATTGTAATGGTTAATATGAACAAAATTGCTTCTCTTTTATCTAGCAGGACAAGTGTAAATTACTACCACATCCAAATAGCAAAGCATGAATTTCACTTCCACTGAGAAAATGTCTCTCAGCTTTGGTAATGCAGGGGGAGTTGAAGTAGCAGGTAAAGTAAATTTCATGCTGGAACACTGTAAAGTAATGTCAGTGTAACTCAGTGTGAGGCCTGGAGGATGTTATACCAGGTTTGCACCTATGTTGGTGTTAGAGAAAAAAGTACATAAGGTTCAGTGTAGACCTAAGTGTTTGCACAGCAGACCTTAGGCTAGCAGCTAAGGGAGCATAAATGAAATAGCCCTTCCATACCCAAAAGGTTATTGAGAGATGTTGGTATTTCTGCTCTTGTTCATTGTTTACAGTATAGCAAAATATTTATGAGGTTTTAGAATTGCAGCTCAAAATCGCAGGCCAGATTAAGTCATGTGCATGTATAGTTATGGAGATCAATATTGGTGTGGCTGCTTTTGATAATACAAAGGGCTCTTTCAAGATATTTCTTAAGAGAAATTTCTTTCCTTTTCATTCTTAACTGCAAAGCCTCCTCCAGGGTGTACAGCAAACAGGTCATTTAAATTGTCTTTTCACATAACAGAAAATTCCCCCTTTAATCAGCCTGAATTACACAATTCTCACCTGTATTAAGGCATTTCATTTAGTCTCTCCTGTAAATAAGTGATTTCTATGCAACAGGGTTGATAAAGGACAAACTGCAACTGGAAAGAATGGAATTTATTAAGAGTTACAATTATTCATCCCCCACTTTAAGCAACCCATACCATCAAACCTGAAGCTAATATGACTCCTTGTTAAATATTTCTGATTTATTACATATCATTGTGCCAAGGGGGAATTAGGACGTAAAGCTAGTATTTATGCATATATCATTGTGTATGAACATTGCATATTAAAAGTGCAAAACAAATATAACTCATTATCTGTATAGTATACGGAAGACACTGCAATAACACGAATATACTTCTCTCAGCAGGCTCACAGGTAGGTTAACCAATATTGTGCTTGCAACAGTCTGTTCTAACATCTGTTGTGGCACTTAACTTGGAGAAGTCACACACAGCTACTGTATGACCCTGAAAGTCTCTTCAAATACAAACCTGTCTCCAGGTGGCACAAGTGACTACAGCAAAGCTCCAATAACATGTGGGGGGACCCAGAGCTGTTGTGTCCTCTTTGTCATTAGCTGTATGGGTTTGTAAATACCAAAGGACGATTTCCTCTGTGTTTTACAGGAGTCAGATTTCCATGCTCATAATCACGGATCGCTCCACTCTCACGCAGAGGACTGCTGGGTTTATCACTGTATCTCCACGGCACAGCAGAGGTCCTATTTTGGATGGGTCTCATTGCTCCCAAGAGTTCAGGGACCCGCTACCGCTTTTCGTCCTTCTGCTTTCTCTGTGAAGATCAGTGCTTTTCCTGCCACTTTCTCCACGTTTGAGACAACTGGAAGAGATAACGGGCTGTGAATGCAGCTTCTGACAGCAGGCTGATAACACTCAACTGTGTATTTTGTTCTCCACTGATGCAATCATTGCTCCACTAAGCTGTCAGGCTGCCTACACAAAATTACGTCCTTCTTGGAAAGTGGCTGGTGTGAGCAGTAGAAAATGATGCTTGTTGTAATTTGGGACATTTTAAAGAGCTGGCCAACACATTTTGTGGAAGGTATGCAGCTCCCCTTTGTCAGTAGCATAAAGTGTGAAGGTCCCGTTTAAAGACCCTCACTGTGAAAAGACAGCCTGGTGATCTCATCTCCATTACCAAGAATACTTTTCAACATTAGGTTTTGGGCAGGCATTATCCCTCACTCTGGAGAAGTAGGTGGGTGTTAGAATTCATGTATCCACTCTTTCTGGCTGGATTACCATGTCTTACCCCAGTTAATTGTGAAGACAATAATACATAGAGACCCAATCTGCAATAAAAGGTGTTTTTGTTCCTGTCTTTTCCCCTGGAATAGCATGCTACAAGCACATCTGGGCCACACTCAAGTCTCTGTGTTGGCTGCTAGTCAACTTCTGCTAGGAATTTAAGGCTTTGATTCTATTTTCCAAAGCAAGTAAATGGAGCAAATCCAGCCAAACCAGAAACTGATTTTCAGTCTATAAGTTACAATTGTTATTTTCCTCCATTCAAGCCATGCAGAACACAAACTTTACAATGAAACTTGTGTGAGCTGGAGGCACAGTGTCCTCCAAGATCATCCATGAGTGGAACAATATTCCAGAGGAAAACTGGCAAAGCCAGAGTTTAGTGATCCTTAGGAAGCATTGCACAATCTTCCTACCTATGGTGGTATGCACAATTTGCACTCTGTCCTGTATGCCCAAAACCCTTACTCATCTCAGACTGAGTTTGGACAGAAAGGGGATGGTTCAGACAGTTTATGAGATGTGGGGGGGCAGGAGGAGGGACGACTCCGCTAAAGCTGCGTTCACGAAGGCAGTTTTGTTTTCATTTATGGTGACAAGTGGTAATACATAATCTTTTATTTAGAGTGGAAAAAGGAGGTGCTGAAGGGCAAAAGTTCTCAGTTATAAGGACATCTCCCTCCATTTATACAGCAAGGTTGGATGAAGGGAGAAAGGAAAGTGTAATCTATCTTTCATGGAAGGTGTTGAATTTTTAACAAATTATTTTTGCTGAAGATGTACTTAGACAGTGGTGATTTAGGGCATCTAATCAGGCTCCCAGAATATCCTCAGATCAATTTTTCCATGCTTTCCCTCTTTTTGTGGTGTGAATTTTCATATGACACAGTCTCTGGATGTAGAATTACAGAATAATTCCAGCTGGAACGACCATGGAGGACTTTAAATCAGTGCTTGTTAGCTTTTGGCCACTTTTTTAAATAAAAAGAAACCAAAGATTTTAATTAAAAAATATTTTTTCTGCTAAAATCCTGCTTAATAGAAAAGCATTTGAACAGAGTTACCTGCAACTTGCTGGGCCTCGTCCTAAACATTCCCTCTTAAGATAAAACATTGACACTCTTGAGCCATCCGGAGCAATATGCCTCTATAAAAGATGTATCGATAGCAATAGCATCCCTGGTCTCATCTGAAGAACTATGATGTAAATGAGAGCATTTCCAAGGACTGCAATGGGCTTTGTCAAGGGCCTGACTAAGCTATGAAGTTTCCTCATCTATTCTACCTATATATTACAGCAGCAGATTCTTTTCTTGGGTGTACTTTATAGTCAATAAGTATAAAATCACTGGCATTAATTATCATTCATTTTTAAAGTTGTTTTGTGCATTTTTTCACTAGCTGAAGAAATTCTTCAAGTGGCTATATATTTTTCCATTGCCTCAACATGTTCAGATATTGCATGATTCATTTGTTAATGCTAGCACAACACGCATTACATAGCACTGTGCATCTTCATGAAAATAGTTTATGCTGGGAAGAAAAGTGCTTATTTACATTGCACACGAGAGAATATTCATAGTGGTAGTAGTCTTTGTCTGACACAATTTCATTGTGAAATAAGTGAAATATTTTAGAGACATTGAAGAGCGTAACAGTTGGAGAACGTAATAATAAACTGCTGGTAACCCCTACTAATATCATGGTTGTTGGAGAGTAGAAGAGAGGAGTCCTTGAAAAAAATAATTTCTTGGCTTGTAGCAAGAGGATAAGGGTTTGAGATCTAAATGTGACTCTAATCTACTACATCTTGACACATCTCAGAATTGTTGTTATCATGCTGTAAACAGTTTTCACACCTCAGGCTGAAAATACAATGCGTTACACATTGTTTCTGGTTTCTAACTATATCTGTTCCCATTTTGCATGCTTAAAAGGTTATGAAACAAATCCCATTTTATACCATAAATTCTCAACATGCATTTGCCACCAGAACAGGTCAGGAGAGAGTCATCATGCTCAGATCCCGTTGTCTGGTCTGACATACCCCCACACCTATGGAGGCTTCACTGACATTTCTGGAGTGCTGCAGGGGATGGAGAGACCAGACGACACGGATAATTTGCTGCACGAAGCCTTGCTATTAATAACACTTGCATCCAAGATAGATGTCTAGTGTGTCTTACATACCCTTACCTACCAAACACATTCTATGAACAGATGCATTTACAAAATCTGGGTAGCACTGAATGTTGAAACAGCTTCAGCCTCAGTCTTTCCTTGCCTTTCTTACCTCCTTCTCTTCCCCTTCTCCTCCTTCCTCTTCCTCTTTCTATTCTCCTTCCCCCTGCCCCTCCCATCATAACTTCACATTTCATCATCACATTGAAATGTCAGTGGCTGAGTTGAGCTATGAGCTCTAGCTTTGTTCCTAGACATTTTAGTTGCTGTATGCACAAAGGTTTTGTCAGGTTGTTTATGTAATCTAAACTACGCCTTAATAGAGGTTACATAACCAAGTTTCAGATGCTACCTATTGCCACCTTCTGACCCGTATGCTCTCACCTTACATCTTGGTCTTTCACAGCTGCTGCAGGATTTACTGCCTCGTCGCCACTCTGGCTTCCGTGGAGCCTGTCTGTGTCCTGAGAGAGGAAAAAAGGTTGTGCTGGTGTGGGACGTGGTCTTATGCAAACTGCGGGACTGGAGGTAGATAAGCTTCAATTTCTAAGGGAAAAGTCTCTTACGTTTTAAAGCAGTTTAATAGCACAAGTTCTGAAATCATTTATGATGGGGTTCTTCTCAGCTATCCTGAGCAGACCAAAACCAGCTTTTTTTGAAGACATCACCCGAGTGCCCTGTAGAGTCAATGAGGAAGACCAGTCGCTTTTGGGGGATGATTGATCCCATCAAATGATAGGAGATATCTGCCGCCCTACAGACACTCTACAGCAATGAAATTCTACTGAAAGGCAAGAAGTCGTCATTCGATATTAAGGCTCACTTTAGTAACTGCTTTGCCTTCTTTTTAATGCAGCTCTTACTCCTCATGAAAGTGACATGCAGTTTGTTGGGACCTTGCTTCAGCAAGTAAGGGCTGGAGCACCTGCAGGTCTTGGGCAATATTTGCTTATATTCAGTCAGCAGCAAGTAGGTGTCTGTTCTTGCAAATGAGTGTCCTCATACGATTCGTACCCAAAAATCTGTATCTGGCCAGGCTCCTGCTACTTGCAAGTCTCTTTCCGCATCTCAGCAGTGGCCACACCAGGAGTCCCTGCTTGGACAGCGAATGTGTGAATGGGGTTTCACTTCTGAGCCTATGCTGCTTCCCCCGATCTGTCGTGTAAAATGGGCACAATTTGAACATTGCATGTTGGATTATAAAGCAAACAAAAATGAAGAAGCATACAAGCTGGGGAGTGGCAGAAATAAGTCAGACAAAAACTTGTCAGATCTCACCTTAAAAGCAAAATAGATTCTTTTTCTCAGTCCCCACTCCTACGCAGCGTCTCTCTGATTTTCTACGTTATCTGCTGTATCTAGATTTTCCTGCATTTGCAAACTTATACTGTCAGCTGTCACCTGGACCTGCAACCTTTAAGGTTTCATTGTTGAAACTGTTATTTCATTACTGATGAAGTACAAATTTTCAGCTCCCTTATTTAAGAACCTAAATGAGGATCAGGTTTTCTAAAGGGTCCTATATCAGTGGATCTTGTAACTAGAGGTTCCAAGGGACACCTTTGCATTATGTATGCGGAGATGTGAAAATCAAATTCTCTGTAAAAGCTGTAGCAACATTGCACTGAAGTCATTGGCATTTTTTTCTTGCATACGGGTTATAGACAAATGTCAGTCTTTGGAAATACGTGTTTGAAAATGACTGAGAAGATTGAGCCCCTTTTGTTTGTGACAGACTCATAAGTCACACAGCCGTTCAAGGAAAATCTGGTCCCCTGTATATTATATGTAGTCATGCTCATGTCACTCAGAAACCACATGTGAAAAAAGATCAATATTTGCTCCAATGAAGGTATAAGCAAATCAAGCAAAAATTACTTTTCAGGGAAAGTGAAAATAGAGGGTTTGTTTTGTATCAACCGAACAAAATACCCAGACAATTTGGGATTAGATAATTATATTAATCACTTGTATCTTATTTTTTATGTGTCTCAATGGCAAACCTAAAGCCTTTTCCCAGAAACTGTCATTCTTCAAAACTGGTTCAACTACAGATATAAGCATATCACAGAGTTGATATAAGCATATCACAGAGTTGAATTCAGATGACACACAGTACCTCTTCACTGTTAATATCTACTGCCAGCTGAACCTGGAGATTTTGCCTGTCTTCAGCTTTTTAATTTAGTTGCTGAAATAGGTTTCTGTGTGATTTATTTTATCTTCTTGAGTAGAGAGGTAAGTATAATGTAGTTCACACACTAGTTTAATCTACTTTACTGCTATGTAAAGCAACATACAAGGGAAATTTAGCTTTATAAAATCCAGAACTGCATTAGCCCCTGGCCTGATACTGGTAAAATAGATTAGGGGTCTGTATTTCTCCTGCTGAGCCAACTTAAGGACTGCTTCTCTGGCAATGAATGAGGGTGATCTCTCATAGTTTTTTCCACTGGCTGAGCACTATGAAGTTTTTCCTTCATGTCCACCTCTATTCTCCTCTCTGCTTTGCTTTATATTCTTCTTAAAGTGTATAAACTTATACTGGAATTTAACCTTTATAAAGCTGATAACTTGGCAGAGTGATCACTGCCCATGGCATTGCATGACTTGTCTGATAGGCACCTCTTTTGGCACTTTTCAGTCCTAATATAGCAGCCACTCATTTGTACCTCACTCCTCTACAGTAGTGTTACTGGTATAAAGTTTTTTATTTCTGCAATGGACAGGATATCCATTCAAGACTCAGCTTGATTGAATTAGATACTGCACAAACAAGAAGGAAAGATGTTATTTTCCCCAAATTGTATTAAAAATATCTGAAGTGATGGGTGGATTAGGGTTAAGAAAGAAGTACACAGAAGGGGAATTGCTTTTCCTAAGATCTTCTGGTGCTTGTCAAGCATGCATCCTCTGACCTCCCTATTCCTTTGCTCCTAGCAAGGGGACTCTCCCCATTTGATGAATAATCTGTCAGATTATTTGCTTTATATGTTATTCTATATGTGGTGGGTCAACCTTGGCTGGCCACCAGCTACCCACCAAGGTGCTCCATCACTCCTGTCCTCAACAGGACAGCGGGAGAAGAGATGATGAAAAGCTCGTGGGTTGAGATAGGGGCAGGGGGATCACTCAGCAATTCCTGTCAAGGGCAAAACAGACTCAACTTGGGGAAATCCATTTAATTTATTACTAATCAAACAAAGTAGGATAATGAGAAATAACAACAATCTTAAAACACTCCCCCCCACCCCTCCCTTCTTCCCAGGCTCAATTTCACTCCTGATTTCCCTACCTCCACCCCCCGAGCAGCACAGAGGGATGGGGAATGGAAGTTGCAGTCAGTTCTTCACATGTTGTCTCTGCCACTCCTTCCTCCTCACACTCTTCCCTTGCTCCAGTGTGGGGTCCTACCCATGGCAGACAGTTGTCCATGAACTTCTCCAACATGGGTCCTTCCCACAGGTTGCAGTTCTTCAGGAACAGACTGCTCCAGCATGGGTTCCCCATGGGGTCACAGGTCCTGCCAGAAAACCTGCTCCAGTGTGGGCTCCTCTCCATGGACCTCAGGTCCTGTCAGGAGCCTGCTCCAGTGCGGGCTCCTCTCCATGGACCTCAGGTCCTGTCAGGAGCCTGCTCCAGTGCGGGCTCTCTACAGGGCCACAGCTTCCTTCAGGGCACATCCACCTGCTCCGGCGTGGGGTCCTCCATGGGCTGCAGGAGGATATCTTCTCCACCATTAACCTTCATGGGCTGCAGGTGGGTATCTGCTCCACCATTAACCTCCATGGGCTGCAGGGGACAGCCTGCCTCACCATGGTCTTCACCAGGGGCTGCAGGGGAATCTCTGCTCCGGCGCCTGGAGCACCTCCTCCCCTCTTTCTTCACTGACTTGGGTGTCTGCAGAGTTGTTTCTCTCACATGTTCTCACTCCTCTCTCCCAGCTGCTGCACAGTGTTTTTTACCCTTTCTTAAATACGTTATCACAGAGGCACTACCACCTTTGCTGACGGGCTCAGCTTTGGCCAGCGGCGGGTCCACCTTTGAGCTGGCTGGCACTGGCTCTGTCCGACATGGAGGAAGCTCCTGGTGTCTCCTCATAGAAGCCATCCCTGGAGCCCCACTGCTGCCAAAACCTTGCCACATAAAGCCAATACACTCACTGTAATAGAAACACCACAGGGTCCTCACACAATCACAGATGTCTGGTACTGTACACATGTATGTTGGTGTGAGGGAAAAGAGAGGAAGAGAGGAAAAACCAGTAAAACTTCTGTGGTGCACCATCAGCATCACTGATAGACGTTGCCATGAGTGGATTTTCGGCTGTACCACTTCTCATGGAAAGGCAAGGATGAGAGGCAAGGATGAGAGGCAAGGCTGCCGTAGCAACTGCGTGACTCGCCCTGCTGAGGCAGCCTTGCAGACCTTAACTAGTGGAGACGACTTACAGCACTTAGGAAGTGGAAATTTTTGCCTATCTCTTTTCTTCCTTCTGAGTACATAAGCTGTCAAGCATGATCATATTCTTACACAGGGACTGAGCCGAGAGTTTCGGTGAAAGGCAGAAACGTGATTCTCTGAAGGAGCTCCCAAACTTGGACTCATGCTTGGGAGAGGGCGGGGGAGGGTGTTTTTACTTGCATTTACTCTAGAAAAGGGAAGACCAAGAAAGTGAATGCCTAGAAGTAGGTTTTTCTTACACAAGGGTTGTCCTGTGCTCATAAATATCACTGCATATCATTTTGCAACTGTTGCAAATAAAAGCTGAAGTTGTTTTTCAGAACAGTCTTTTTTACAAGGAGACATAATGTTTTGTGAGTGAGAAGACATTCCCCTGGAATAATATTTATAATGTTACTAGTAATTTATTTCTTCCAGCTGAGAGCAGTTCCCGATGCACTTTTTCGTTTCCCACCCTGAACAAATTGTCCAGTTCTGTTTCTGTAGACAAAGATAACAGTAGCAATTTGTATTTGAGGAAAGGTCTTGAGGATTTTTTCTTTTGCTGGGAAAAAAAGTCATTCTTACAGAAGTAATCAGAAAGGTGACCAAATAGTTGTCATTTATGAAGGACATAATGAAATGCCTTTTATCTAAGAATACAACCTCTTCACAAAAAAGGGAAGAGAAACTTATTTCTAATAAGTAGCAAACTAAGTTCCTTGACATGATTTCACCCCAGCAAGCATTTAAGACCTGAAACAAATCACATGGAGAAGAGCATTTCCTTTCTTGGCCTCTCTGCCACCAGCCTATTGCAGCATCCTGTTCACCCGTGGATTTTTATTGTGATGTATTTTTTATTTTTGTTTTGAGCTTTTAGTTTGTTAGGTGCTTTTGGGACCTAGAGCATTCCCCCTCCTCTCCCTCCAAATCCGAGCGGTTGGCTGTCTTCGTTCAGGGACCTGACATTTGTGGATAGGGACCAAAATCCTACGTACTGCAAACACCAGGACAGGGATTGTTCCTTCTCAGAGATCCACCTCTGTCTCTGTTGTTTGTAACTCAAACCAATCTCATCTTGGACTGTAACATCAATGGTGTATTGCTGTTATTTTTGAGGAGAAGTGCTAAGGAAATGAACAAACACTGCAACAAGATACTAAAGTGGGTTTAGCAGAACAGGGGAACTAGAAAATCTTAAACTTTACTTTGCCTTGTAGTACAAATGAGCCCTGTCAAACACAGTGTATTTAAGAAACTACTTACCGTTAGACATAATGCAGTCAACAAACACTGCACTCCACCTCATAATGAAATGAATTCTATCGTAGTTTTGTCAACAGCAAAGAAATTTGCTAAGATTATTTGCCTGTGGAGTGACCTTAAGCATTGTTATGTCTGTATGTATAGTACAAACACAGTATGTTCAGCTGCAAACACAATACTGGCAAAGGACAGATATGGTTAATGAGTTACTGGAGTTATACATGTATTGAGATAGGGAGTCCTCTCAGGATTTTAATGTTTCCCATACTTTCAAATAACTTATTTTCCTGTGTGCACAAAAGAGGTATCATTTCTGCCAACCAGAGCAGACTGTTCTACTTGCAAAATTACAAAAGCAGAGAGAAAATAATTAAATAAAAATTACACCTCAAAACAAATCTGCTTCAAAATGTGAACATACAAGCAGATAGCTGTGCTTTTTAGGGCCTTATAGCGATTACAAAATAGAGTTTAAGTGTTAGATTCCTTGCTTGCTAAAGCCAGGAGGGACACATTTTTCATTTCAGTGGATTTTAGATCAGTCTTTAAACCAGGAAAATTCTGCTGCCCCAAGCATTCTCTTTGTGACAGACAAACAAGTGCAAATTCATTACCATCACAGAAGCAGGTAAGCACAATTTGTGCAATGGCTAAATGGATGTGCAGACCAAGTTCTTGAAGACCACGTCCACAACATCAGGCACTGTTGCAGATAAGCCTATCAGTCTGAAAAATTCTTATTTCAAAATGATCGCTTTTCCTCTTCAGTCTTCATCTCACCTACCCCCAAAAGGTGCATTTCTGTGAAGTATCTGTACAGGTACTGCAAATAAGAGCAGCTCTCTCACCTGGTCCTGGTGCTAGCCTGGCTGGTTTCTACTTGATACATCTGTTCCATAATAATAGTAGCAGCAGAAGCAGTATTAGTAGTAATAGCAATAATAATAATAAAAATGATTCTTTACTTGAATCTGGTTTCTGTCTCCTGCCACACATGCATAAATATCTGTCGTGGTTTAGCCCCAGCCAGCAGCTAAGCACCACGCAGCCGCTCGCTCACTCCCCCTCGGTGGGATGGGGGAGAGAATCAGAAGAGCAAAAGTAAGAAAACTTGAGGGTTGAGATAAAAACAGTTTAATAGGTAAAGCAAAAGCCGCGCACGCAAGCAAAGCAAGGCAAGGAATTAATTCACTACTTCCCATGGTCAGGCAGGTGTTCAGCCATCTCCAGGAAAGCAGGGCTCCATCACGCGTAACGGTTACTTGGGAAGACAAACGCCATCAGTCCAAATGTCCCCCCTTCCTTCTTCTTCCCCAGCTTTATATACTGAGCATGACGTCATGTGGTATGGAATAGCCCTTTGGGCAGTTTGGGTCAACTATCCTGGCTGTGTCCCCTCCCAGCTTCTTCTGCACCTGGCAGAGCACGGGAAGCTGAAAAGTCCTTGACTAGTGCAGCAACAACTAAAACATCTCTGTGTTATCAACACTGTCTTCAGCACAAATCCAAAACATAGCCCCATACCAGCCGCTACGAAGAAAATTAACTCTGTCTCAGCTGAAACCAGGACAGTATCATGGCAGAAATCAGATTCAGTGGGAGGAAAACACAAAAGGGAACACTGCAATGTTGAACACAGTAATTACAAGCCAACCTCTCTGAGAAAGAGGTCACTGTCATGTGAGGTGGGCAGCTTCTCCCAAATGCCTAGCAATGTGCCATAACAAGCAATAGCAATGCTGGCTCTTTCTCATACCTACAGAAAAGTTTATTTAGCCAGTTTATGCTTGATTCCATTTAATCTTTTAAAAAATACAAGTTAAAAAGGATCTTTAAGGATGGTAAATTTCATTAAAAATTCAGGTCTCTCATTATGTGTATTTGTAATGCTCCAAGCACAACGAGACTGGTTCATGTTAGTCATATTAATCATTGCAATAGTGATTACCTTGACATGTTTTAAAGATTATGGTAGGATACAAGCTTCTGTAGCCTTGCTATTTTGGCTGTCTGCCACAAAATGTAGCATCCTGCTTAATAATAATTTGCTAAATTATGCAGCTTCTTATTTCTCTGATTCATTGCGATAGCAATTCAGCTGCTCTTGGGGGTAGTGGTAGGGAGCCTATCTGCTGTTTACTTATGTAGAAAGGGACAGAATAAGGTTTGATCTCTTCGTGTCCCCTGGCTTAGATGTCAAAACCATTTATAAAAAAAGTTTTACCATTGGTTAAAAAAAAAATTAGAAAAAACTATCATATGACCTACTGGAAGTATCGAAATCTTCCAAACTGTGTTCAAAACTATTATTTATTTGTATGACAGCAGCAATTCTGAGCTCTGGAAATTGGCTTAGACCCATTGCAAAAACACTGAATGAAAAGGTAATCTGACTTCAAGTATGTCCATGACTTTCATTGTACCCAATCACCCCATGAGGCATTAAAGATGGTTAATTCAAGAGCAATAAAACACCGTCTTTCATTATTCTGTGACTGCCTTTCCACCCTATGAATTTTGATAAAGTGCCTGTCTTCATCCTGTGCCTTTGTTTCTGTCCTGTGAAGCTGCAGTGTCCTACCCCAGGAAATGTGATGTTCTTCTCCAGTGGAAGAAGTGATGGTGCAAATCCTCTCAGCCTCCCCACGCACATTATCTGTCCCTATGGAGAGGCAGATGGGATGCTCATGCTCAGATCAGAGTCCTCTGTGGTAAATAACTGTTTTTAACACTTAAGGCAAATATTCTAACATCTCATTTTCATCTTCCCCCTCTTCAATACTACATCCTTCATCTGACCGACATTTTACGGTAGCAGAAAATTATGCTCTTTTGGGAGGCCATGGTTGTGGAGTGAGAGGTGATCTCTCTGAGTAGCTATGGGTAATATTTCAGAGGGCTCTGAATATTGCTAACAAAACCTTGACCTGGCCCCCGTGTCCTATGTAGAAGTGGCAGAGACAGAGTGCAGATGACTGGGTTGATGTATGTATCATGACTTGTGTTGCTGGGCAGAGAGGCTGCTGTGCTCTGAACCAGGTGGAGAGTTTCAGCCTGCCAGGCTTCGTTCCTCGATGCAAGGAGCTGCTAGAATCAAGTCTGGAGGAGAAATAAATACCCTGCAATCCATCAGGATTAAAAGGGTTATATAAATGTGGTACGCCATAAACCGCTGCCCTTTCGTGTGATATGCACAGGTCTAAACATTCATCTTACTGGTGTTGCAAAAATGAGTCTAAAGGAAAAAACAGTAGCAAAACCGTCCTTTGTTACCTTTGCCCTCTGTCCTTCGCCCTCTTTACCAGGGCAAGCTACTTGTTCTCCTGGGCTACTGAGATAAGAGGCCTCATTTTCTTTTGGAGTTTTATGTCTTAGAACATCCTTTCTTGTATCTGGCCAGGTTTTTGCTTTTTGCAAAGAAAAGGGTGGTTATAGGCACAGTAAGTGTTTCACACATAACAGTTTCTAATGGTTCATGAGTTTGGGGGATAAATGAGACTCCATTTTGAGCTACAGCTGTTTCAGGTATCAACATCTGGGCATGCTCCTGGTTCAGTCACACTCTCACATTGGGAAAATTCTTGGCTGCCCTGTGAGGATGATTTTATTTGTCCTTTCTCAGTACCAGAACAAGTGCGATTGCAAAAGATCGTGTATGATTGATTTGAGATACTTTATGATTAATGCTGTCAGGAAACTGTAATTTGCATTCCAAAAAACCACCAAAACATGATTTTAAAACCAGCAACAACAAAAAAGCAGTAACAAACAAAAACGCAGAAAAGATCTAACTATGTTTTTTTCATTTTCTTTTTTTTTTTTTTTTTGGCCGCAGCACTTAAGAGGGATATTGGATCTTTAGTAAAAAAGCAAAAGCAAATACTTATGATGGAAATTAGTAGCTTGGTAAAACAAAAATTTTCTCTTAAAAATCATCAATTTCTACCTGATAATTTGTACATCCAAGAACTCTTGCGAGAGGTAATAGTACACGTGCACCCAGGGTATACCTCCATCAACAATTTCCTGTATCTCAGTTCTTTCCTATAATAAAAAGGTACAAGTTTTGGTAGAGTTTAACCACCTTTGCATGGTAACCCTTTGAACTAAAGATCTCCTTGGGATATTTTTAATTATAAAGGAGAAATTGCTTTATTTCATTCACATGAACTAGTTCTTGAGGGTGAGTGGATTTCACTGTGGGTGCCAGATTCCTCATGTCCTCAGAGGAGTCAGGAAGATATTCCATATGTCAGCACTTCTTTTGCTCACATACAGCTTACCTTCCTATTTTGTCTTTCCATGCAGAAGCCAAAAAGGTGCAACCTCACCCTTAAAAATATTCAGAGAAAATATCTTCCCATAAGCTGTCGCAGGAGCAGGGTGAAAGAATGATTAGCTTGCAAATAACATTTTCAGAGCAACCTCCTTTCATTGTATGGTTTGGGGTTTTTTGTGTGTTAAGCTTCTTTTCTTATTCCATGATGCTGTTTAGGTGAAAGTATATAATAAAACTCCAATTTTTTTAACCACACAGTGCACTTAGCTGGGCTATCTTTCCTAAAATGAAGGGAAAGATGGGGACATTTATAGTACCTAGTACATTTATGGGACCTTACATAGTAATGGATTCTTGGCAAACATAAGCAGTGAATGATAGCTTTAGGCAAACTTCCTATTTTCTTTATGACTAAGGTTCCCCACCTCCCTTTTTTTTTTTTTTTTCCATTTTAGCAGGACAACAATTTTTGGATTCCTATGTTGGGTGTACTCCAGAGAAATATGAAAGATGAACTTTTCCCCTTTCTGTTGCTTATCTGCTAAACAAAGGTTGTTTTCTAATGTGCCAATAGCATCTACATTTGGATTTATGCTTCTGGCCATGTGCAACCCTTGTCTCCACAGTAACACAGTTTCGTATATGCCTGAATGCCAAATGCTTACTACCAGGTCTGTTAACCACGGCAGCTTGCAACAGAATGCAGAGCAGGTGGCATGAAAAACCTGCATGCCTTTTGCTCCAAAACTACTCTTCATGCACTGGTGATGTTACAGCATGATTGACCCATTGCTGGTCTTCCTGGACTGGTGCTGGGCATGTGGCAGAACATATATTACCCAACTCAGAAGGGGGTCAATTCTGTTTATCTCCATTTTCTCTTGACTATGCCACTGATTCATAAAATTGCAGAAGAACAGAAAAATTCACATAAGACCCGATCCGAAGTCTGCTGAAGCTGCTGAAGTATGTTCATTCATTTCACTGGAATTTGGTCAGATCTTCAACATACTCCAGTGTCCTAAGGTAGATGGGGAAGATATGAAGATCTAGTCTCACCTTGCCAGACTCTGTCCCTGTTGACAGCACGCTGAGAAGCAGGAATTAAGCACATCCTTTCTATGTCCCTCAGTAAGGATTACCTTGTGAAACTCCCCTTATTCCACTTTAACCCTTATATGATATAGTTTACCCCACTCATTTTAAAACAGCACATTAAAGCTCTTACCGTAGAATGGGGCAGGTCATCTAATGCAAAAACTCATGCAAAGGCATTGCCAGAACAGCTCAATACTTTTCATGAAACTTTCTTCTGAATGTTTAATGTATAGGCACATGCATATAACAGGACAAAGATTATTTACTTCCCAGCATTCCTTAGGTAAAAAATGTAAGAGTCATAAGAGATGCATGTTTTACCTTTCCCACTTTACTGTGTTATTTTCCTGGCAAAAGTGTACTCTTTTACAAATAAAAAGAATTGGTTACTTTTTGTTGGGTTTTTTTTTGTCAGCTCCCAAAACTCTTAAGACTCACCCAAGATTTGTCTGCCTCCTGCTGCTAGTGACACAAGTTTTGCAAGGCAAATGGTGATCACATAGGCAGCTGGAGTACCCTTTGCCTTCACTTGCCCTGTGAAGGTATCATTGATAAGAAATGAGGAGAAAAATTATCTTAACAATGTGGGAGAAAACATCAAAGTTTATGTGTTCTGTTTCAGCTGTGTGCAACTTTGCAAGACTAATGTAAGTAAAAAGCAGCCATAAATAATTGTCATTCATGGCATTCCTGCCATGTATTGAACTAGGTACGCTCACAGGTCTCCTGGATGGCCCTGAGAAAAGCACATTTTTCTGCAGTCAGTTTTTCAAGCAGAACTATGTGTGAGGTCTGTAAAAAGTGGAAAGTCAATGGCAAACCAACCTCTGTGTGGCAAACTGATATAGGCACACACCTGTGAGACCAGACCACTTCCAAGAAGTACGGATGTATTGTGTCTTCAAGTGGACATATAGAAAGAATGCATTGACTAAAGCAGTACGTGCAGACGACTCACACAGGCATGTAATCCGGTTATGAAGACTGGCAAGGAATGTGCAGACCTCAGTATGTAGTGTCCATTTTGTATGACATATGGTCATAGTCTTCCCTGCAGGGAGCTCACCAGCAGACAAGACTCCCAGTGAAGTACAGCAGTCCTTCCGCTTCTCTTTCAATACCTGCTCATAAGAACTGGAGAGGAAACTGCTGCTGTGTCAGCAGCAAGATGGGAGCAGCGTATGGGGATAAGGGTAGAATCCTGGAGAAGACAGGATGACTTCTCACTTGCAGTGCCAACAGCTGCTACTGAGAAGTGTTCACTGAGTTGTGAGCATGGTTCAGATGGAGAATTCTTGTTTTCCCAAAGCCCAAGGCAAACAGAGAGCTTGTGCTAGACCCTGTGGTGGTCTTCCACAAGCCACAAGAAAAAATATCAACAGAAGCTTCTCCACACAAAGTTAGAGACTGAGGATGTGACACTTGACTCCTGAAATCTCCTGGGGAAAAGTTATATTCGTGTCACATAGACAAACGGTGGAAACTTTGGGATGTAAACTTCCAAATATTTGAGCAAATCTACTGGGGAAAAAAAAATCTTTGAACTAATTAAAGGAAAATACAGGGAAAAAAAATTAGAGAGATACTGTTAAAATAAAACAGTGGTATGACTTGGAAAACTGAAAAAAATCTATAAATGTTTAGATTGATTTTTTATTTCTTTCTTTTGACATTTTTGGCCTTTCTCCCAATGAACTAAAAGGTCAGACTTCACAAAGCACTTTCCTAAAAGTTTTTGGCTGAAAACATTGCCTGCCTCTAGTCACATGGCTGTTTGATGCTGTATCACTTTTAATTGAACTGACTCGTGTATTTTTCCACCTTAATTTTGAGGATGTGGGAAAAGAGTTCAGACACTTCCCTTAATGTCTGAGCCTCAGTCTGTCTTCATTATTGCAATGTTTTCTGCAAATTCCTTGGCAGGTTTAGGTGCAGTGTCTGTCCGTCTGTCCAGTTTCTCTCCCAGCCCATAATCCCTGTGTCACAGGACTCAGTGATGATCTATATGCCCAAATGGTGTCTATGATTCATCAAGTGGGATGAACAGGAAATGACGTTTTCATTGCTTTTCAGGGCTTTCCATTGTAGCAGCTAAGTGGGAATCGAAAGCCTTTCCTCTGTAGACATGGAGCTATGGTAGTGGTTGTTAAGCTCAAGTCCATATTTAGAAGAATAAATTATTTCAGGCTGACCATGGATTGTAACTGTGAAAAAATCTGAATCGCATGCACAGAGAATATTTGACAATGACTTACTGAAACTCAAGAGGAAATTCAGGTGGGAAATGTGCAGCTTTGACTACTGAAAAATAGAAAGGAAATAATAAATGGCTCCTGTCATATTTATAAAAAATCTCAGAAAAAATACACTTCTGCATGATATCTTCTTTTCTTTTCTTTCTTTTTGATTAAAAGATAACAGCTTTGAATATTGTGTATTTTTCTGTCTATTTGTTCAGAGCCTTTGTGGACCTCTGTTCTGGGTTAGGACTCCACTAGGATTATTGTGCAGCTAACAGCTCTACCAGTTACTAAATTTACACTGTAGTTTCCATTATAAGACTTAATTTTTAGGTGCTTAAAAATATGGAACTTTTTTGTTCTGGAAAGTTCTTTTCTGTCTGCTCTCAGCCTGTGTACTCAGACTTGGGATTCCCAATGCTCTGCAGCCTTGTTGTCAGAAACATCTGTAAAACCCACTGGTAAGATGCCCCTTCCTACTCCAATTCTGCTCCAGGAAGATATGGCAATGGCCTACTGCCATCAGCTCTCTGTCCAGTTCTGGCAATGGTGACTGTGAGTAATTTTCATTATCATGATTTCTTGAGGTTAAGCAGTGAGATGGGTTTTTTTTCAGTGTTTTTCTTGTAAAAGGCAAGAAATATATTATATACCCAATTTTACTATTAGTGAAAAATGCATCTGTGTAGAAGAAAACAACTGCTTTCTAAATTTTCATGAACTGTATTTTTTCTGGACATTTTATTAAGCTCCCAAACATGGCCATTGATTCTCTGAAGGAAAAAAAAGATCTTGTGGAAAACATATGTAGTGATCATGTAATTATCAAATCTTAACTCGCAATGCGCACATTTCAGTAGGCCTTCAAATTCTCGGAGGCTGACTTTGCAAGCTGTAATGACATCACTTTAGTGTAGGGGCTGCACATAATCAAATGTTTATAGTAAAATAGATAGGATGTGCAATGCAGCTTATGTTATGACTTGCCTCATATTTCAACCTTAAATTTTACTTGCTCTACTGCTTTATCCCCTTACAGAGCCATTTATTAAGAAGTATGGTTAAAAATAGTTTCTGTTTCTATTCTGTTACTTGTAAGTGAATATTTATCCATTATTTTTCTGACCATAAGGCTGATAAATAAATGGAAGAACAGATTTATAAATAACAAAGGACAATAGTTAACTAAATTACAGTAAGACATCACAGGCGCAATTATAGAAAATTCACATGATTGAAGCAAAAGCACTAACAGAAATAAGCCTTAAGCAGCCAAACGGCTGATACTAATGAATGCAGCAGGAAGAGCCATTATTTCAACAAAACTATTTGAAATATTGATCAAAATGCTAAACACTATTGATTTAAAGCTAATGAACATTTGAAATTCCAAGTGTGTTCTGTAGAAACCAAAGTGCTGATTCGTTGTGATTTCTACATTTCAGGAAAATATTATGACAGTGTGGTTATGCTTTCTTTATTTCAGAGTGGGACAATCGGACCTGGTGGAAAGGCTACATTACTTTTGTTGGCAGTAATACTACGACATATTTATATTTCTTCCATCAGCTGGATTCCAGGGCACTTTTATTAATGTCACTTACACATGGCATTCAAAACACTAAAGGCAGTCCAACAATTTGAGGATTTTTTAAGAGTTGTATTTTATAAATTATTTATAGACTGTTTATAGGTTGAAGGTGAGTGTTAACCTTTTTGAGTCTTGTAGCATTTTGGCCACTGACTTCAAGCAGAGCCAAAATGTCACTGAGACCATTCGAACACCGTTCTCTGCTGTAACTCTGCCCATGACAAATGGACCTGCAGCAGATAGCCAGTCCTGTCAGGGACAGGCTGTCCCCTAAGTTAGGATATATACCACTGTCTTTGCTGGCAGTGAAGGATGTTCCTTCATGTTTCTGGCATCCCTGCTGGCACCTTTGTCTAAATCAAGCAGCCTTGCCTGTTATGGGCATCAAGGGTAAGGTTCGCATTTTGCTTCTTCATAGTGTGGTGTGCAAATGTGTCCCTGCTTCTTCCTTTGCAAGCCTGCAAAGCTCCTCTCAACCTCGTCTTTCTGTCTTGGTGCTCATTCAACTTCCACTACTTTTCCTGAGAAAACATGACCACATCTTGGCCACTCAAAATTTCCTGCGTGGAGATTATCAAAGTGTCAAGTCCTTACCCACATGCATTTGCTACCTACATTTCAACTCTTGGACCTGGGAAGTGGAAAACCTGGAACAGGGTAGATTGTAGATTAGCTAATTCAGAGGTTATGAACGTCTTAATTCAAACACAGAATACAGATTAAAATGAAGATTAGTTTCCAGAGCAACACTGTGACTGCTCCATCCATAAACAAAAAAATTACCTGAGGGTCTTGTGTCCTCAGATATTTGGCTTCTGTAATCTTGGAAAGCCTGGCAACAGTTTTCTGGCCATATCAATTGTTCATGGTGTGCCTCTGTATACATACAGACATGCATTTACACAGGTTGGTCTTTTTCTTTTTTTTTTTTAATCTGTCACTAGTCTTTTCCTTTTTTACAACCAGATTTTCAGCTGATGTAAAGAAATCAGTGGAACTGCACCAGTTAATGGCACCAAAGAGCAATCCCTTTCTTTTAAAATACAGAATAATGCCTCTCACAGTTTTTCTTCTTTCCCTCTGCATTTTGGCAGAGGTCTCTTTAGATGATATATTATGCTTTTACAGGACTCAAGTGTGCTTGAAAAATGCTGTTAGGGATGGAGAAAACATTCTATCTATTCACCTATCCATCCATCTGTCCATCCACACATTCATCCGTCCATCCATCCAGTCATTCACCCAGTACATTATTTTCAGGTCTCCAGTTATGAGTTTCAGGGTAGACGGTTACTCAGAAGTGGCTTGCCTTTAAAAAACTGAAAGAAAAGTCAGTTAAATCAGTCAACAAAACTTTCATTTCACACTGAATGAGCCATTGTGCTTCTGCTTCTTGGTATCTTCATAGGCCGGTGGTAAACAGTACTTGTTTGCCACACAGATTGCATGCCTGTGATATAATGACACTATAAACATAACATTACGCGTATTGTGAGAGGTACCATGTGAGGTCTGACTACACGGAACAAGGGGCAGGGACACAGCCTTGTCCCCTGAAGGATCACAGATCAATGTGAACACGTCCCCCCCTGCTCTACTGTGTTACAGAGACTTGTGTGAACACAAGCTGGGAACGTCACTGCGTTGACACTGACATCTGCCTCGGGAGGAAAGGCATGCCGTGCTTGGCAGGTAGGTAGTAGAGCAGAACTTTTGCTATGTGGCAGCTGTCTTAGAAACAGCGTAAGACCGCCAGTGTCTCTTTAAATTTATGACCAATTCAGGTAAGCATTTCTTCTTGTATGTCCCTGATTTGCTTCAATTTTTAGAAGATACTTTCTCTCCCAGGCTTCTGGAATTTGGCTACACTCTTTCCTCATTTTCCGCAGCTATATTTACTACCATCGTGGCTGCTGTCACATCCTGATGTTTCTGCACACTGAGTAGCCAGAACTTCTCATGGCTAAGCTGATTGCTATGGCTGCGAGTGGTACCCTGCAGGGTGGGTTTCCAGGGTTCGTTAATGAGATTACATTTACAACGGTCTGGTAAACACTGGTAGTTTTTCTTGTAAACACACTTTATCTCTGAAACTGTACTTGCCAGTTGCTGTTCCTACTTGCAGCATGAAGTAAGACGATATGGATTTGGTAGGACAGTAGCTTGCAGCATTTGTCTTCTTTTTGAGTTTGCCTTTAGACATTTCTCTTCTATGTGCTATTTAAATGCTCAGGTGGCAAAGAAATCCTCCCATTTCTTCCCTCCCTCTCTGCCTTAGAAAATATGTCTGCATTAAGTACAATTAAGGTATGAGTGACTCCCCCAAAAGAGAAACGTGTCTTTAAGAATGTACGTGGGCAGTACAAACACCACAAAAATACGTGGTACAGTACAAATACGTGGGCAGTACAAACACCACATCAGACGCACGGAACTGTGTCTGGTTCATGGTGATTCATTAATTCATCTTCCTCACACAGAGGTTTACCATGGCCACTCCAGGTGGAAGGTAGAAAGACAGTGTTGGCTACAAGTTTTTAATTTGCCCACTGTGAGGATATCCAGAAAAAAAATGTCAGTGACCTACAATTGATGAACTGTGTGTTGCACAACTAGACTTCTAAACCTGTATTTAAAAGACCCGATACGGGTGGTTTTTGGCTGTGATTCAGTGGAGCTGAACCCAGAAATGAGCCTTATGATCATCTTGTCTGAACCCCAGAATAATACAAGCCATAGAGCCTTTTCTAATAATATCTGCCCTGAATGTGTAAGTTGTATATAAAGCACACTAGCTTTTCTTTCAGAGTATGGCATAGTGACTGTGAGATCTGGAGGATCCATGGCATCCTTAGGTAAGATCAGGACTTAGTAATTTGCAATGGTAAACTCCTTGAAGGACGTCAGACATCTTTGAATTAGGTACCTGTTTGGGTATTGTACTTAAGTCTTTAAAAAGAGCCTTACAGGTTTGGGGCGGTATGTCTTATTTCACCTAGTTTCATTTGTTCATCAGTATCGTTATGGCCTTAGAGGAGACAGATGACAACACACATTGAGGACTTTGGGTTGAAACTGTCTGTCCATGCGGAGCAGAGAGCAATAGGGCAATGTTGGCTGCGATCAGTCCATATTTCAGAGAAATAGCTTCCTTGATGAAGTGAATCAGACATAGCCTTTTGCACGAGCCTTACAAAAACTGTTTTGGCTTTCTGAGCTCATTCCCATTTGAAGCTGTAAAATCCGCAAGATCAGGAAAAGCTGCCTCATCTGTTTCCCCGTGTTGCCCTGGCGCAGTGACTCCTTCACGAATGTCACATCAGTCTCTGCTGGGCTGCACGACGGGCATCCTGCCCACCCTCAGCCATCCAGACGCTGGGTGAGGTGGTCGTGTTATCATCTGTCACGTCCTGGGCTGGGGAACTTTTCTTTGGATGAAAGCTGAAAAATGTCTTTCAAATACATATGGCAGGCCACATGTTAGCACATCTCAGCGTTATCAGAAAAAAAATACAGTCAAGAGCTATGTAATGTGAATGATGTGAAATAATATCAGAAGCTAATTCCAGGTTTCAGACCATTAGTTCCCAATCCCAGCAACTTGAAAATGTTTACTAGTGTAATATTGTTTGGTCCTGCTTGGGCAAGTAGAGAAGGCTCTGTTAGTATATGGTGTGGAGGTTTTTTGGTGAGCTTTGTTGCTAAGCCTTTGAAAACTGGTTTTGGTGCTCACAAAGGGAAAAAAAGAACCCATCGTTCCTAGAATTCAGCTGCCTGTTTGGGAATTTAGCATTTAAACCCCACACCTCTGAATAATATATATAGTAATAATATATGTATAGATAAGTACCTTATAACTCCAACATTTTGCTACTTCATATGTTGGAAGATGTATTGGTAGATCCAGGTGTTTCAAAAGCTTGAGGAGATTAATTTTGCTTCACATATTATCTGCAGTAATATTTGCTCCCATCCTCTTTGTCCTGGGTTTTATTACCTCAACACAAAATGTATCCCTTCTTTTTCTCTGCTGTCAATGTCTATTTGAGATTCTGTGACACTGTCATCTTTTCTTTTCCTGCAGTGTTTTTCAAACCTCTTTCCCATTTCTCTGTGTTCTAGCCTTGAGTGGGCTGAGATATTGACAACACACCTCTACAGTCTGGACTTTTAAGGCTTTTTGCTGTATATTCCCAGGATACTGAGAAACATTGGCACAGACTGAGAAGGTGTTATGATTAGGAAGATGATGATTATGGTAGAATATGCAGACTAGGGACCAAGGATACCACATAGTCTCCCAAGTACAAATTGATACAAATAGAATTACCTGAAAACTTTTGTTGTGCTTCAAACCAATCAACTGCTAGCAATTCTGGCAAAGGAGACAGGAGGCAATCCATTTTGTGCAAAATATATATACTTCTTGTTCAGCTCTCCTGGGAATTCAAAGTACTGACTGGGAATGAGGCTGTGGAGAGAGGATTATTTAGTCTGTATTTGGACAAAGTCCCAGCCAGAACTGTACTTTTGATGAAGGTCTTTTTTTGTGATGCAGTTATGAGTGGCCTGAGATTATAAATCCCATATAAATCATGACACCCTATAATCTTTTTGCTTCTTACAAAGCTCTGTGGTAAAGTTTTATACTTGCAGCACAGCACAGCTCACAAGCAGAGACTTCACTGTATGAATAAAATTTACTCATATTCTTTGAAGAAGGAGATATTAATTCACCAATGATTATCTAATCTTTATTCTCAACTTAAACCTGTATGTCTTGTCTCCAATTTTTTTTGTTCTTTTCTCTTTATAGAATTTGTTTAGAAATAACCTGTTTCTATCTGTCCTCCCACTTTTGTTCTAAATCCATTGCAATAATTTGATCTGTGAATCTAATCCAAAAGCTGCTGAAGTTAATGAAAAAGATTTTTACTGTTTTCTCCACTTTTCTGTAAACATCAGCAGTTTTGCTCTTTTCCATAATACTCTTCATACCTCCTTATTCCTGAATGTGATGCTCTCATCCTTATTTTGGAAATACAAACAAACAAACAAAAGGAGAGAGAGAGAAAGCTATTGAGATACCATTTATAAGAAAAGGCAAGGTTTTGAAGTTGCCAAAGTATCTCTGGATATATTTTCAGTTAGTGTAAATAAATGTTATTTTAACAATTTAAATGTTATAAAACTCCTACGTACTGAATAACAGCTCTTAGCATATTGCATTATGCAACATTGTTATCTAGATATTTCATGACATTTCTTTGCACTTTTTTCCCTGAATTTGTTTTGAGTTCTTTCTTTTCAAAATTAGCATCTTTCTAAGGTATATCTCAAAGTCTTCTCCTTTCTATTGTTCTCTATGTTGTATACAGTTTCCCACAGCTGAAAACAAAAGATGCAACTAGCTGGAACAATTGCAGAATTTTGTTTTGATTGGCCTATTCTTTTTTTCCCCAGTCTGGGGAGGGTTACAGTGCAAAATCCCACCTGCAGCAAGGTCTTTAAAATATAGACTAATAAAACAAATCTACCAATGATCTGTGCTTAGCATCACTTGTTATTTTTATTTTAAATTCTGTCTTGAACTGTAAACACTTTTCTATTCATAACAGGAAAAAATAGACCCATTTTCCCCCCTCTCTTTTAAACTATGCCCTTTTTTATAAGTCTTCACATCATTTAACACTCAGGTGCCATGTGACCATGTTAGGTTATGTGATACAAGCTCATCTGCACATCCACAAAGGAGCTCAGAGAGACAATGCGGGGAGACAGGGGAACCCAAATAACATCCAGTCCCGATCACAGGGGCTGAATGGGCCAGAAAGTTGATGTGCTATCACCGTACAGGGCATGTCTGATTTCTGCAGGGGTTTTGAGCTGATAAAAAACCAAACAGTGCATACAGAACAGATAATTGAAATGTAACTGTAATAAAAGAAGTGGTCACATTCACGGCTTAGTAATAGCTTCATTGCTCATGAGGAACGTGCCTGTTCCACATCTAAGTTGCAACTACTTACCTTACAGTAACAGCAAGAGCCTCATATCTGTCATTAACCAGTTCCTTTCCCTGGAGACCTTTCCGTGTTTGCAGGGTACAAGCTCCTATTCACTCTGAGCCACTCTAATTCTGAGATACCCATCCAGGAAAGGGTACCCAGATGCATGGCTTTGGCCTTAGGCTTAGTTTGCCAGGTCTCTTTTTCTAAGCAATTGACTCTCAGGCTGTGTGCCCCAGGCCAGTGGCATTTTTTATTTCCATCACCAGCTAGTTTCACGTGATCAACCATTTTGGTTTTACCTAAGAGCTGGATCATTAAGACCACGGTGCTTTATTGCACGCAGTGTACCATTAAGACCGTTTGTTCTTACAGCTTAGTTTATGGCTATTTCCACACTATTTATTCCACACTGCATGACTAAAGAAAATCAACCCTTTTCTTTATTAAGCTTAAGTTACAGCTTAGTGCAAATATGTGTTATAAGAGAATAAATACCATAATCCCCTTATATTTTTCAATCAATAGTGGCTACCTTCCTGGAGGATACAGAACAATTCAGAAGTACTGTGCGTATGATAAAGAAAACATAATCCAAAATTTCCTCTTGTGGAAGAGGTTAGAAAACCTGTTTTAATGCTTGTCTCTGTTTCTCACTGCCCCAGTCTAATTTAACTGACAATAAATTAAATTGATTTTTCCCATGTCGAGCCAGTTTCTCAATCTCCCTGCCTTCAATTTGACCCATGAGCTTTCTCATCCCATCTTCTCCCTGTCCCGCTGAGGAAGGGGAGTGAGCACATGGTGGGCAGGTGTTTGGCCTTTCTCCAAGGTGATGCCACCATGAGTGTACAGGCTCCGAAACGTGTTGGTGACCTACCCTCAGGTGCCAGATGTGTGGTTTAGATGGCCTGGGCCATAGTCCCTGAGGCTGTCTGTAAACCAGGGGTACTATCATGGCGTTATGTCAGAGGGTGTTGCCAAGACAAGTGCATTAAAGGTTATGAAACAGCAGCCTGTCATGATGCTAAATAAGGACATGGCATTACCTATAATGTATGCTGGTCCACAGCATGTTATCACACAACAGAACAGGCTGTGTCATCAGTTATTCTTTTCTTTTCCCACTAGTAATGGCTCAAGTCATTTCAGCCCTCCAGCTCTCAGTTTTTCTTGCGCTGCATTAGTAGGCAATTAACTGCCCTTAGGAGCGGCCTAATAAACCGTTTCATCTTGGTCAGTTTTGTGTGTTTAAGCTGCTGTGATCAGTGCAAATTTTGAGAGTCTTTTAGCAAAAAGACCCTTGGCTAATTTATTGTCTCCTGCTGTGGTTCCCCAGAGATGTGTACAGCCTAAACCAAGACAGTATATCTTGTCAAAGTTAAAAGTGAGTTGACAAAAGCTTTCATAAAGGGTGTAAATAAACAACAAAATGTGTATCTATAGATTTCCAAAACTGGAGTCCCTACAGACCAGCCAAGTAGACATAAATATGCTTGCACAACTGGAGGTAACTCTTTACAAGTATTATCCCTATCACATGCCCACAGATTGGCTATGGCTTGTGATAGAAAACACTAAGATGGAGGTTAGTGTGTGATCCTCTAAACCTTTCCTCCCCCACCCCAGTTCCCACACATAACTCCATGTCTCAAAGACAAGAAAAGATTAATCAGTTCTGTCATAAAAACTCTGTTACCCAAGTATTACCCAAACATCAATACCTGTTCTCATGACTACAAAGATACAGACTGAAAGTAAACAAACATCTAGAGGAAAAATTCATCCTTGAGATCTTTTCTTAGATACCTTGAGGACTGATAAGTTGCTGAAGATGATGTACACAATCTAATGCTTACAGATGCATTACAGAGAGCAAGAGAAACACAGGGTGACCATCCAATGAACCTCTTGATTATAGAAAACTTTTAGAGAACTGCTTTCTCTGAACTGAAAGTTGAAATGGGACAAAAGGAAAAAAAAAGAAAAAAAAAAGTCATTCTAAGGAAATGAGACTGGAGCTTCTAAGCCTTTTTGGGGCTTATGAAAGGCACCTTGTTACAGCATCAAGCTAAATGAGAGGTAGATGCAAACACTTGGCTGAATGAGAATGCCCATGAATTCCTACCAGTGCACCCAAGAAGCTTGTGGCTGAGTTATCTGAAATCACGGAAACCATTACCTATTAAGGGTTGATCATTACAGTAATTTCTCTTGGAACAAGTCAGGGAAACAACTTGCCAGCCAGCACTGCTGTGAATCTCAGCAAGGTACTGCTCACCAGCCACGGTGCTGCTAGTGAGCAGATTTTAGGAGATGGACCACAACTCAAATATAAATAATTTCAAATTAATGTTTCACAAACAAGATAGATCCTATTACCCACAGTCTGATAGACCTGTGAAAAATTAGGTGCAACAACCTGTCATATACTAGTTAAAACTTAAGGATCAGTGAAAAAAATAGGGACAAACAGCGATGCAGTCACTAATCAGGGAAAAATCATAGAACTGAGGAATAATTCAGGTTGGAAGGCACCTCAGGGTGTCTCTCCTTCGGCCTCCTGCTCAAAGCAGAGTCATACATGGGGCCAGACCATGTTGCTTGGGGCTTTAGGCAGTTGAGGCTTGCAATCGTCCAAGGCAGCAAAACTTCTCCAGGCCCCCACTCCACCACCCCCTGTCCTTGTGGGGAAAAAGCTTTTCCTTATCTCCTTCCCAAACCTCTCTAGTTTCAGCTGGTGCCACTCTGTCTCGTTCTCCTGCCAGGCGCCTCAGTGAGAAGCCTGGCCTCAGCCCCTCAACCCCCGCCCCGTAGGCACCAAGGTGCTTTCAGGTGCCCTAAAGCGGTCTCTGCTCTGGGTGAACCACCCCTGGCTCCACAGCCTCAACTTGCAGGGCGAGTGCTCCAGCCCCACTGTCTCGGTGCCCTCCCCTGCTTGCCCTGTTTTGTTGATGTCTGTCCTGACTTGTGGGGCTCAGAACTGGTCGCAGGACCCAGCTGTGGTCTGACAAGTGCTGAGCAGAGGGTATAATCCCTGCTTTTGCTCTGGGCTTTTGTCCTTGCTGAATTTGATGTGATCCTTTTTAGCTTATTCCTCCCCCCTGTTCTGGTCCCTGTGGATGGCAGCCCTGCTCTCGCACATATCAACTGGCCCCCCAGTTTAACAAACCTCACGATGGCTCTCCTTCAATTTGCCCATGCCGTTAATGAGCAAGTTAAACAGGACACGTCCCAGGACAGACCCCGGCTGTACTCCACTTGTCGCCAGCCTCCAGTTACAACTCAGTAGCCACTGCCATGTAAGCTGCTCTCTTCTAATAAATTTTTTTGGCTGGCTGGTTGTCCATCCATCCATGAGCATATTGTCCTATCCTGGAGCGAGGAATATGAAGTGACTATGTATTCAGTGTGATCAGTAGGTCTTTCCTTTGTGCCAATGGAGTTATTTAACATGCATGCCGAAGTCCATGTCTGTCTCTAGTAAATACAACCACAATTCTGCATATTATTTTAGCATGGGTTTGACAGTAATCATTTGAACACACACTCCATCGATTTTTCTGCTGTAAGGTGCAACTTCTGTAGCACTCTTTGTAACTAAATGCGTTGGCAAATTGGCATTTGATTTAACTGACTTCCTTGTGTTTGTACCATGAAGAACATCCACAGCTGGAAGCAGTGGTCCCATATCTGTTTCATAGGCATCATATGTAAGAACAAGTGCACACTGAGAGCTATGTTACATGTGAAATTGCATGTGACACAGAAAATAAGGAGTCTCTTACTAATTAACAAAGACCACAGTAATATTTCACTAAGCAGAGCTAGAACAGCATCAGAGGAAAGAACACAGACACATTTATTTCTTTAGATATTTTTTTCTGTAATAGTCTATATCACTTATACATATAAGAGTGAAGGGTAGTACCAGCAAGTAAAACTGCTACCAGAGAAAAATGTCCCTTTTAACTTTTTATTTCAGGTGAACTAGTTGTCAGCAGTTTTCCCAGGGAACATCCTACAGACATTCTGCAGTGCAACATGTTGGATTACAGCTTGCTTCTAGGGGGTAAGGAAAACTAATCTGACAATCCTAGACAGAGCTGGGTCAGACCTTTTTGTTTGGTATCGCTTACAGGTATTTTCTCCCCAACATTTTTCAACTTGCTTTCCCTCCCTTGGGTTACTAAAAAATAACAAGACGAGGTTTAAATTAGGTCTTCCAGCCATTTCTGACAAAATACATATATACTGATAATGTGAGAGCCTGGAGGATAGATTATGTATTTCCTGCTGGTCTGATAGGGCAAGAGTCTTCTGGTATCTCAACATATTTGTGTTAACCACTTCCAACATATTGATTGCCAACAGCAGTAAGTCCATTTGTGTTAAGGTACAGATACTACAAGGCCTGAAGGGGAACTGCCAATGTTTTGTTAGTATGACCAGAGACTCTGCCATCATTTACAATCATTAAAAGGGCAGATGCCAAATTTTCCAGTTTAGATTATTGCAATGTCAATGTCCACAAAAGTGGCAAGATAACTAAAAAAGGTCTGCTTGTGTTTGGACAAGCAGCACCTAATTCACAGAATCATTTGCAGTTATTTACAGCTTGGACAATCTCTCTGCGTGTGTGTGTGTGTGCACAAGAATTCCAAGAAAACAAGTGCTCTGTGTCCACAGAGGGTGACCCATCTGAGAGTCCTACTGTGCTCTCTGCCCCATGTAAGAAGTGTTGACAGACAGCTGGTCAACACCACTCTGTCTCCGGCCCATAGTGATTGCTCCAGCCCTTATCACTGAGGGGAAGAGCAGAGCTGAGGACACATTTCCCCTCCCACTTATTTTGAGCAAGGAATTTTTTTCCATTCTTTGTATGTTCCTGCGCAGCCATGAAATCCAAACCACATCTGAGCTCTTTTTGATTCAAATAATCCATTTGATAGTTTGAACTTGCTAGATCATGCTTTCAATACACCTTCTCTGTCACATGCTCTTGACTTTACTGCTACTATTGCTGCTCTCTCGAGTGATGAATCTTTCTTCACAGGCTGGGAAGAAGAAAATCAATTCCAGAGCCCCAAACAGGGAATTAATTTGTAATTACTTCAGTAAGCACTATTAGTTGCATATGGCATTAGTTTTGTTCACTAGATTAAAGCTGTGGTGCCTTCGAATGGTCTTATGAGGACAAAGGGGAAGTGGTGAGGAACAGTGTCTTTGTGATACGCTGCAGCTGTCTCTTTTACATATTTATGTTTGCTTGTATGCATGGGTAAGGATGGTAAAACAACTTTTTGGAATCTGTTCAAGTGTGTGGACAAGCTGTTGCTGCATAAGGCTTTCAACTACCTGCTCGTTTTGACCTTTCAGATTCGAAGCTTGCACACATAATGTCATGTTTTAATTTAAATGGTAAGTTAGTTGAAGTATTTTACTTAGTTTTGTTTTTTTAATTTACCTTTTCAGTAAAATAAAAGTCTTACTGATCAACCAATACAGTTTGAGGAGCGCACGAATGGTTTGAAAAAGGAATCTTAGATCAGTAAAGAAAATCTTTTACAAAAGTGGATGGCTGAATAAACAAAAGAAAATCAGAAACAATTTTGAGTCATGTCTTGGGTTGTTACTTAATGGGGAGACAGGTTGTTCCCACACAGAGTTCAGTGGAACTTCATTGCTTTCAGTGGTGTCAGATTAACAAATTTTGGGGAGGGTATGGACGAGAACTATGAGTTGGGAAAACAAAGTAGACAAAGTATTTAAACAATGAAGACCTCTACCAGCTGTATTTTTCCTGTAGTGTGTCTACCTAGTAGCACAAGTGTTTGCTCCAAGTCTAGTCACTACTTCACTACTTCCTGAAATACTGCTTATTTCCTGAAATACTGCTTATTTGGCTTCATGATAATATGCACCTGAGATGTTATTGTAAGATTTTTATGTTGCTTCCTTTTAGATATAGCCATTGGATCTCTATCTTGATTATATATACAACTAATATATGTATTTATTTTATTTCAGTTTCTACTGGACAAACTTCCTAGGGTTAATATAAGATTGTCTTAAATTTGTATGTAACATTTTTTGAGACATGAGGAACAACAGCTTTTATGTCTATCTATCTGTCTGCCCATCTATCTACGTTTTTGAGAACAGATTTTGTAATAATCATTTCCTTTTACACTAATTTTCAGATACAAAACCAAACATGCATTTACTGTAAAACATCTGTCTACCACTAATTTTTACCTCCCACCTAGCCCAATTGAATTGTGAGCTGAAACAATTCCTGCAGGCAAAAAAGGGAGCAGATTGAAGGAAAGCAAGAGGCTGGTTTGCTGTGGTGTTTGGTTTACCAGAAAAGGCAAGTTTTATATTTGTTACTGTTTTTCTAATTCTCTGTTTCTAAAGAAAATGAGGGGAAAAGGAAGTGGATGAAATACGTCTGAAGACCCATCTTTCTAACGTGGAAACAAGCATAGAAGGGTTTGACAAAGGCCTCTGTGAATGGAACCACGCTGTGGGTCTGACTCTCCTGAACTCCAGCTGAACATCTGTTCCTCTAGTTCATTATTTTCTTGGTGTTTGACCGGGTCTCCCCTCTTAAAGGGACTCTATTGCTCCTGTTTTGTACATCTTTTAACTGCTTTTCCTGGGAGTACTGAGTTTGGTCAAGAATCTTTCAGGTTGTTTCCATAATGGATCCTGATGAACTCAGTGAAAGCTGCCTCACTCACTCTTGCCCTCTGGAAACCTCGACGCTTTGGCAGCTGCTTCAGGAACTGGAGGCATGTTCTGCTGAGGTCCTGGTGACTCTTCATTTAATTTTATTATGGCTTATGACACCCTAGCCCTCAGCCTCAGCCCTCAAGACTTGCTAAGCTTTTGATTAATCAATGACTTACATCTGTAGTCACTTTGTTGAGTATTTACTTTAAGAGGTTCACAGGAAGTAAAGGAGGAGCACAGTGTGAACCAGCTGGGCTAGAGAAAGACAAAATTGATGTCCATCAGCTGGTGCTTTATAGTGAGTCCTGAGCGTTATACTGTAGATGTAAAAGTGAAAAATACTAATGCCCTGAGTAGACTAAACTGCACTGGATAGAGTAGGGTGTCTAGGCTGAAACTCCATAGAAGCAGAGAGGTCATTGGAAGGAATTTAAAATACCATTTCCATCTGTGTTTTTCCAGGTCACAGTAGAAAGTCCATTGAAGCATTTACTGTATTTGTTAGCTATAGGTTAAAACAGAGAGAGGAACCCAACTTTGAAGCTGCACTGTCAAAATATATTAACTGTTCTCTAAACTCAAAATGTGGAATATATGATGGAGAGGCTACAAAAAGAAGGCTGGAAGTACAGAGTGGTTTGTAATTGATTTCATCTTGAGGAACTGATTTTACAGTTTTGCAAGGCTGATAAGAAATCAGCTGTCATTTGAATCTGAGGCAATAAAGGTGGAACAAAAGATTCAGAACTGATCTTTGACAGGACCTGAAATTTGGCAGAAAGGAGGCAGTTGTCAGGAGCATTGCATTGTAACATTGTAGTTATGACTGAGAAATCTGAAAATTAAGAGAAAAGTAGAGCAAATGAGTAGGCAGAATTCAGAATCAACTCAAGCAAGCACAATATAAAAAAACACATTCACCATGACAACAACTGACAGTCAGCACAAGGCCCTGCATAAAGGATGAATTTGTGTAGTATTTACGACAACTGGGAATTAATGGGGGAAAGAGATCTCATCAGAAAGAGCTGACGGAGTCTTTAACAGAAATCAGTCTTTCAGAAGGCTGGGTTTTATGAACAAGCTCATCCACTATTTATCTTTGACTGTTGCAGTTAATTAGATGTTGTAGCATGGCAGGGATGTGGTGGACACCGGCTGGGTAGAAGGCTGGGAGAAAAATTAAAAACTTGTTAGCATAAGCAAGATTTTTTTTTTTTTAAAGACATCAAAGTTTTTAATGAAGTGTCAGCAGCTTTTTAGTATTTTACAGTAGCATAGTTATATTCTGGTCCATTAACTTTTAGCTCACATTTACTCATTTCACTAAGTCTTGGGGGTTACAGTTACCAGTTGGTCATAGATACTGTACTATGAATTAGATTTGGATTCTTTCTTTCAACTTCTGAATACCTGTAATACTGATAAGAATGTTCTCCAGGTAGCTAGAGTTTTTGCTTTCTTTTTTTTTTTTTCCTTTTCACGCAACCTTTCTATCTCTGAATTCGTCATAAAACATAAACAATTCAACAGGAACCATGAAGAATGGAAGATTTTCAGTGTAGTGAATGCAGATTTCAAATATTTGATTGCTTTACAACGTGATGTGATGTTAATTGTCTTGGGTTAGAAAGTAGATAAATACAACACGAAAGACAGTAAGTCATTATGAACAAAAATAAATATGCATGAAAAAATAAATATGCATGCAAAAAAATAAATATGCATGAGAGAGGTCACTATTAATGAAGTTCATGGACTAGAAAAATATGAAACAGTGCTACTGACCCCTCTGAAATTATGATTGTATAGCTGCAATGAGATTCGGGTAGAAAGACTGGGTGGAATCTCATCTGGAAAGTCCTTCAAGCAAAGGCAAGGAAAACAACACAGAAAGAAACAATAAACAGAAGAGTAACGTCTTTTTATCAGGGCCTGTAGAGACAGAACAAGGGACAACAGTTCTAAACTGAAAGCAGGTTGATTTAGATTAGACATAGGGAAGAAATTTTTTATGGTGTGGGTGGTGAGACAGGGGAACAGGTTGTCCAGAGAAGTCGTGGATGCCCCATACCTGGAAGTGTTCAAGGTCAGGTTGGACTGGGCTCTATCAACCTGATCTAGTGGAAGACGTCCCTGCCCCTGGAGGGGATCTTTAAAGGTCCCCTCCAGCCCAAACCATCCTATAATTCTGTGTTTCTAAACAGATGGTGTGACCTGGAAAGTTGTGTCCTGACAAACAGAATTAATAAAATTGCCAGAGAAGGATCAAAGTATTTGTTCTGGGTCTCCTTTCTTTGGAAGGCAGTACACTGGCCAAAAGGTAGTGGTTTGTATTTGCCACTCTGAATTTCTTCTCTAGATGGACCAGATGCTATCCTACTGAATCTGTTGCTTTCAGGATGAGTTATCTGGAATTGGTACTTTTTATTTAGTGGTACTATTTATCTTACTCCATGCTTCCTTTTATAAAACACATTTCTTTTGTTTCCTCATAAAGAATCTTGGTAGTAACACACAGTTGAAGTGATGTTTATTTTCTTTCATGAGACAAAGTTTTACAAAAATCCATTTCTTCTGTCTCAGTTAATGGAAAGGTTTTTACTTTTATTTTTATATTTATTTTTATTTTATATTTATGTCACTATTGTTACTGCTGCTACTATTACTGCTGTTACTACAAATAAAGAAAATTGGAGTGGATGATGTGCCAGTTGAGCTAAATAAACTTTTCCAAACTCTGGAACATAAGTCTTTTCAAGACAGTATGTGGTGGAGGATGTGACTCTAGAGCCATTTTTATGCTCCTGTATTTCTTCTCACCCTAGAGCTGGTTTAATATTTAACTTCAGGATGCCTACAGAACATATAACTCTGGGATGTCGGTTGGCCTCCAGGTGAACAGTTCAACTCTCCTTGTGGTAAGTGTTAGCAGAGCCTTGCTGTCTCTGTGACCTCAGTTCTTCCCTAAGGCCCAAATACTGAAACTCTTCGAGCCTTCAATAAGAAGTCACTACACAGATTTAACTTTTGCTCCTCCACATCTCTGTTGTGGTGTGGAGCAGGAGTTCCCCAGCTGGCGTGGTTAAAGGGCAGGAGGGTTTCTAGGAGGTGGTATGGCCGAACCTTGGAGGGCTGACCCAGGGTAAGTCAGGAGCCTACAATGGGTTGGGCACCAGCTGTGGGACTGGACTATGGGGGACACCTTGGTGCTCAGTGGGTTTTCAGGGATGCCTCACCTGGAAAACAAAGTGCAGTGCTGGAGTGAGCGGGCAAAGTGCAGCAGCTAAACCACATACCTTGTGTAACCGAAGGATCTGTCATGAATGCATAGGTAAACACAGCCCCCCCTTGTTTTCCCATCACTGCTCAGGTGAGATCTCTCTCCCATGCATGCCTAGTGCCAGTGCTGATTCCTGGTTAAACAGATTTGACCCAGCAAACAGATACCATTGCAGTTCTTCATTTTCAGTATATATAGATATATACTATTCTGTATACTATGATCTCTGTACCCTGATTGCTTTTCCTGACCCAGTGACACTGGCTAGACTGAAGTCCCTTCCCTTACAGTGGGCAGGGACTGCAGATACCCCTAGTTCTATGAAGAAAGTTGGACAACTCACGTCAATCATACTAAAAGTGATGTGAATTCTGAGTAGGAGGCTTGTGAAGCAGTGTACTGAGAGATAACAGCTGCACCCCAGGAACAAAATGGGTCCAAGATCATGTGTTTCATTCTGCAGAAATACCCTTGCATCATTCTGATCTAGACTGGCATTGAAATAAATTTAATGGCCTTGAATGAAATTAAATGGCACTAAATTAAATTAAAATTAATTAAACAGAGCTTTTCATAGAATAAAATATTTCAGGACTTCTTTCGGGTCAATCCAAAATTTAATTCTGAAAAAAAATCAAAGCTTTTTCTGACAGCTCCTGTTCCAAAAGTAATACAATATATATTACTTCATCATTATCATCATCAACAAAATCATCATCAGGTAATGTTTTGTTCAAGTCAAAGAAATACCCAATACTACAACATTTTTTATTTTTTTCTTAGCATTGAAATTCAGTCAAACGCAACATGTCCTTGTATTGTTTTAAGATTCCAAAATGGTGTTTTCTAAGAGAACAACAATTAGATGGTAAAATTCAGCCAGTTTTAGCCCAAAACTGTTGGGGTTTTTTCCTTATTATTTTGATATTTCCAACAAAAATACAGATTTCTCTTATGGAAAATATAATGTTTACATCCAAAATACTGAGTTGCAAGAGCAGATGTTGGGAGCTTCCCACAAAGTTCCCTGCAGAGAGAATATTCTAATTTCATTTAATAAAAGTAAAAAAAGAGGAAAACATTCCAGGTGAGCAGTCATAATAGATTAAATCACGTTCCAGGTATTCAAGATAGTTTACATTTTAAATTGAGTTGTTTACAAATGAGTACTGTAATGCACTTAAAAGAAAATTACTTTCTTTGTGCTCAAAATCCAATATTACGTGCTAATTGTACCAATGTGCTTCTAATTAACCTTTATGCTGGTGCTCCCTAAGAGATGATAGGTGCAGCTACATATTTGTAGAGTTACTAAAATTTGTGACAGTCCTGTAGAAAGGAGAGTTTCTAAGTGATGCACATTACATGCTTTTTCTTCTTTTCACTGAGAGATGACAAAGGCTGGAAAGAGGCGGAGGGACACTGACTGAAAAATGAAAGTGAACAAGATACTTCTACAGATAAGATTTTAAAAAAACCTACTTTCAGAAGGAATGATTCATTATTGTTTTCTTAATTACCATACTTCAGAGTCTGAAATCTCACAGACGAAGAGTCTCTGTGAAGATACAAGTGTCTTCTACATCCACTGGGGTTGTAGCAGTCCAGAAAAAACATTGCCTCTTGGATGTTTCCTTTTCTTTCATACTCCACAAATACAGCGAGTAAGAGGATTATGAAAATAAGGCATCTGAACCTATACTGTAACCAAATTATGGTTTTATTCTGAGTTTATTTTCAAAAGGTTTTTATTAACATCATTAATTCAGTTTACATAGCAAGGTTTTGGGGGGTAGAGGGGGCTGTAGGGGCGGCTTCTGTGAGAAGACACCAGGAGCTGTTCCCATGTTGGACAGAGCCAGTTCCAGCAGGCTGTGAGACGGATCCACCATCGGCCAAAGCTGAGCCCATCAGCAACAGTGGTAGCACCTCTGTGTTAACATATTGAAAAATGGGTAAAAGCACTGTGCAGCAGCTGGGAGAGAGGAGTGAGAATATGTGAGAGAAACAGCCCTGCAGACACCCAGGTCAGTAAAGAAGGAGGGCAGGAGGTGCTCCAGGGACCAGAGCACAGATTCCCCTGCAGCCCATGGTGAAGACCATAGTGATGCAAGTTCTCCCCCTGCAACTCATGGAGGTCCATGGTGGAGCAGATATCCATCCTGCAGCCTGTGGAGGACCCCACTCCAGAGCAGGTGGATGTGCCCAGAAGGAAGCTGCAGCCCATGGAGAGCCCATGCTGGAGCAGGCTCCCGGCAGGAGCTGAGGCCCATGGAGAGGAGTTGACGCTGGAGCAGGTTTTCTGGCAGGACTTGTGACCCCATGGGGGACCCACACTGGAGCAGTCTGTTCCTGAAGGACTGCACCCCATGGAAAGGACCCATGCTGGAGCAGTTCATGAAGAACCTCAGCCCGTGGGAAGGACCCATGTTGGACAGTTCATGATGGACTGTCTCCCGTGGGTGGGAACCCACACTGGAGCAAGGGAAGAACATGAGGTGGAAGGAGCAGAAGAGACAACGCGATGAACTGACCACAACCCCCATTCCCCATCCTCCTGTGCTGCTAGGGGAGAGGAGGTAGAGAAGTCAGAAGTGAGGTTGAGCCCAGGAAGGAAGGAGGGGTGGAGAGAAGGTTAACTTAAAAGCAGTTCCCTCTTCCCCAGAGAAAGCACCTGTTTGTGTAATGCAAGAAATTGCAATATGTTTTCTATGGCAATACATTTTTCTGATCGTAGTTTCTGCTCATTCTGAAGATTGTTTCTGGGGCAAAAATGTGACAGACAGATGTGGTTTATGCCCATGTCTTCATCAAATGACATAGGAAAGAGATGCCAAAAGGTATGAAGTACTGTCTCATGAATAAGTAAGTATTTTCTCAAGTTCACTGCCCTTATGAGAAACAATGATCTGCATTAAAATTAAAATAAGGTAGAGAAAACTGGGAAATGCTGTGAGACAAAAAGCTCAGCATTCCTGAGCTGCAGGAAAGATACGCAGAGACACCTAAGAGCCACCAAAGTGTCGACATTAAAGGCCTTTTAAGTCAGGATTCCTCAGGGGCATTGCAATCTGCCAGCCATTTTCCCAGCTGTTCTGCGTTCCTGTTCAGTTTAGCGTTGACAAGATACACTAATACGACATCTGGTTTCTGACGGAGTAGGCCACTGTGTACCTTCCAGGATGAGAGAATTATTACAGTCTTACTGCATGCAGCCACAACGTTGGAGTCTGAAGTCTGGCCCTTGGGCACTCTCCCCACAGAGCTTCCCAGAACGGGGGGAAGTCCTCTGCCCTGGGCCTGGCGTCTCCCACATGAGCTGCCCTCCTCCAGGAGAGCTGGTGACCGCAACCTGGTCAACCTCTTTGTGCTCTGATGCCACCAGCAGCCAGAGCTGTCTTTCTGCTCTCTCAGTGCTGAGGGAGCTCCTTCCCTGGAGGCCAGGGGCACACAACACGTGCAGCGTTTGTCTCCTTGGGGTTCGGCTGCTCTAGGCTCCTTATACTTCAAAATGAACTCCAAATTCCTCGCTAAGTACTGAGGGTGGCTGATGCCCGGCCAGGGCGTGTGGATAAGGTGAGTGCAAGGCAACCTTCCTGCCAGAGACTGACACCTGAGACCAGCACTGGCCTTCCTCTGCCTGTGGGTAATTTTCTGGCTGGAGAGACAGAAATTTCTGATATTTATTTTGTATTCTCTGATGCAGACTGTTGGCATGTAACAAGATTCAAAATATGACTAGATTTCTTCAAGCTTTTGAGAATTATCTCATAAATGGTTAGAGGAACAAGAATAGGGGAAGGGAAGGGTAGGACCGCGCTATTTCTGAGCAAAGGGAAGATTTAGGGGCTGTTTAAACAGGGATCCTGTCATGTTTTTTCTATTCTCATTTAATTGTAATCGTGGGCTCCAATTAGTCAGTTTGGAGTTGTGAGAGACTGAAAGGGTTAATGTCTCAAACATTGTGGCGATTTGAGGCGCTATTTGCATGGCGACAGCAGGTCTGCGAGCATGGGGTGGGGGAGAGCAAGAGCGGGATGTGGAGAGCGCGTCGGAGGATGCGCGGTTCCAGGTTCTGCCAAACCTGACCATGTATGGACAGCGGTCATCTGAGAAAGGGGCTTGCAACCGCCCCAGAGACCCCTCACGACCACCCCCCTCCCCCAGCGCCTGCGCAGAAGATGGAGAACTTTCTAGAACAAGAACCATGTAAGCCCTGAAGGGCCGTACCTGGAGGCGGGGATTAGCCAATAAAAGGCTTGGCCCCCCCCAGGGAAGTGCGCGCACGCCCACCACTGGAGGATTGCCACGTCTGTCATCGTCATCGCGGGATCCAAGGGTGGTGATACTTTTTCTTTCTCTTTCCTCCTCTCTTCTTCTTTCCTTTTCTTGCTTCTCTTCTCTTTTCCTCTGCTTTTCCAATATATATATGCAAGTTTGGGATCGGGAAGCCCGGAAAATAACTCCATTGCCAAATCGCCTTTGTTCGTTCGTTAACCTCGTCAGTTCGTTAAGTTTGTCCGTTTGCGGAATTCGCCAGTTAATAAAGTTGCTGGCCAGACTGTTCCTCTGGGTCATTGTCGTGACTCTGCCGACCACGCGGCTCTGCCGAGCAGAGATCGGCTTTTGTCGGTACACAAACAGTCGGGGAATCGAAAAGATTCACCCCTCTCTCAACCCACCGAGTGGGACGAGACAGGAGTTTATGGCTAATGGCGTCTTGGGGCTGGCATAAACAGAAGCTCAGCTGCAGGAGAGAAACCTACAATGCTTGCACCTGATTTCAGACTGGGAAGGTCATGTTATGCCATTTTTTCTTTTTAGACAAAAAGCAGTTTGAGGCTCGGTTCCAGCGGTGCTCGACATTGCACTTACATATATCTTCAGATATTACTGTAAGAACCACTCCAGGGAACACATCTAGAGAGCCCAAGACCAGGTGACATCCTAATTTCTCCATCAGGTAAACTTGCATTAGTCTGTAGAATTACAGTGCTGTTAAATCAGGCAGCACCTGGATTAAATTATATTTTGTAAGGAATGAAACATCAGTAAAGCTGGACACCCTGTTGCTGCTTATTAGCAGAACTAAAAGCACCTCCTTTTAACTTACACACTAGCTATCACTGACTAAAATTGTAAATTTGAATGGTTCTGAGTTTTTAATATTGAGACAACTATTGCTTAGCAACCAGAACTTTTCCTTTAGAGAGAGAAAAGAATTAGACAAATACATAAGTCACGTCAAGATCATTTCAGCAAGGAAAGAGAAAACTTATTATTGGAGCAGGCAAATGGAGATGCCTTTGAGAGGGGAGAAATGTGATTAGTTAAAGGAGTGTATGTATACCAGTAAAGACTGAAAACCAGAGTAAAGAAACAAATCCACCAAACAAGAACCATGTGAGGACATTGACAATGGCATGAATGGGTTAAGGTGTAACTTTGGCAAATAACTGTAAGGTAAATTACATGTAAGTGAACCAGCATTGGAAACAGGAAGAGCTGAAGCAAAAAGCAATCATTAGAGCACATGCTGGGGACCATCTCCCTGAGACAGCCAAATGCAGATTGAAGTCAGTGGGCAGCAGAGGGATGTACGCTGGATGAGGGTGAGCGCACCAGAATACAGATTAGTCACAACAGCCAGCCCAGCAGCAACTAACATGCGTTGCTGATGGAAGATAACGTAGGCAGAAGGTTGAAAGCTGATGCCCTCAGCACAGGGTGATACTAGTGAGTCTAAAAGAAAAAGAAAGAGAAGGAAGGCAAAAAAAAGCAATGCCAAGAGAGGGAACTGTAGTCAGACAAAATGCTTTTCTTTGGAAGTGGGTGTTTACAGGCTGTCCTTGAAAAATGTCCTGAACCAAGGGCAGAATGGAGACAACATAAACTGGCATAAGTAGTGCCTGGATATTAATGTACAGCTAATTGAGTTTTTCCAAGTAGGCATATTCACACTTTGTGAAACAGAGGTGAATCACATACACTTTCTTTGGCCTGGACAAGTCCCTCTTAGTTAGATTTTTTGTTGGTGTGGATTTCTTTCACATGTTTTGTTTTGCTTTATGCAAATGGCTGAGCAGAATGACATTTCCTACATAAAGCAGGAGAAAAAACAATTGAAATTGAGCTCTGTTAAAGATTCCAAGGAGAACATTTTGGTTTTGTATGAGGGAGTGTATTAGCCCCCAAATAATTGGTAGGTGAGTCAAATAGGCAGTACATGTGTCTTCGTCTTTTCATCTGACCTAACTTTAGCCTTTGAATTCAGCTGGTGAGCTCTTACCAACTCTCTTTACCTTCTCACTGTGGTCAAAACAGAAGGAAACAGAATAGCTTCTCCAAAGTGGCTCCTCACAATTGACCACCCCTTGTCAAGTCTCGTAACCCTCATGTTCATTTGGGAATTAAACTTCTATTTCTTCTTTTGCCTTTCTTGCTGCTGTTGTTGCCTACTGAAAGGAGATCTCAGAAGCAGAGTCATCAACTGCATGGCTGAGACCCATTGATTTCTTTCTGTGTCAGGACATTGGTCAATCAGCTCCCACATATGACAGAGGAAGTGTCCCCTTTGCACTATGGTAGCCTTCAGATACAAGCTAGCATGGGAATGTATTGCACTGCAGCATATAAAAAACCCACCAGCTCTCAGATTTTAAACTCCTATTTCTAGCTGTACCTTTACATCATATGCAAGACATGGCTTTTTTTTGCTTTCTCCCTATTTTTTTTTTCCTCTCAAGATTTGACACAACTTTTTCCTTGTTCCTTCTTACTATACACTTTGTTTACTCCATTTTGCCATTTCCTTCACCACACTTGTCCTGTCTTTCCAGAATTCCCATGTACATTGCACTTCTTGGGGTGCCAGTTGTGAAGAGGACACATTTTGGATTTCACTCCCTTCTGTGAGGCTGGTTTCAGCTCTGCGTTACACACAGGCTGAATACTAGTAGCACCGCAGTAGCAGCAGAGCATTTGTACAGCTCAACACTCAATAAAAGACCTATGGCCTGCTGTTGCCAAGGTCTGAGCAAACAATTAACTAAAAATTTGGAGGCAGTAGTAAGCCCACTTGCCAGACACGTCTGGCTTAGTTCTATGCTATTGGTAGTGCATTTTTACCCTTCCAGATCATGGATTTATCCTTTATGCTGCATTTTATCTTGAAAAATAAAAAGACTTTTTCACTCTAAAAATTTAATCTTTTTCCTATAATGAATAAACTTTCTATCAAGAAGGCCATTGGACAGCTCCTCAGGGACAGCCAACTAAGGAGTGTCTTCAACGAAGCATGTATCTCCATGTGAGTGTGTCTCTTCAAGGAACATCAAGCACACTGTTTTATTTTGCCTCTGTGAATCTGCACTGAGAGAGTGCTGTGACCAGCCATGGAGCTCTGATTATCCTTACAAAGTGGTGTTTGGATGCAGAGAAGCTGTACTCTGAAGAAGAGCAAATCAGAAAGGTTCACTGGGGAGAGAGGACTGGTGGATTTCAGAAGAGGACTGCTGTATCTACAGCTTTTGTACCCACTGGGCAAAACCTCAACTTTTGTCAATGATCCCTGTAATCCAGAGCTGCTAACAGATTTGCAGAGGTGCCTTTAGCTAGGATCATTTATAATAATCTTCAGATGGTTACGCTCACAAGGCTTATGCTAGGCCTTGCATTGCCTTATTCATACCACTGTAGACTCAGAGAAATAAGTTTTCTGCAGAAAGTGTTAATGGGATTTAGGAACAGAGACCAAACCTTTACGTACTGCAAACCCTGCAACAAAGACTACATCTGTTTGCATTGCTTTCCTTGCTTGAGAAAGAAAGCATGTTTAACTGCTTTCTTCTTGCGTTTATGAAATTTGGTACAGCTAGTGAAGAAGTTGGACATCATTCTTTCTTTCTAATTTTCTCAGACTGACATAACAGTTTCTTCTGCTGAAGTTCAAGGGGATTAATAGTCATGGCTATAGCAGTGGTGTGGAGGCCTGCAGAAATAGTTACGGATAGAGGGACATCCCTCTTCCAGGTGGAACAGAAATAAAATGAGACACTTAGTGGATTGTTCTGGTGGAAAAGCAGATTTCCACTGTTTATGCTCTTAAGTGGTGACATCATGATGCATCATTGTTGCATGAGCTCTAAGTGCAGTGCCTCTGTTAACATGCTGGCCAGATTTGCTTCAGTGGCAGTATTTCGTTAACCTTCCTGGTGTTATTCTTTCTGATCTCTCATTATAGCAATCACTGTGCAGATTGTTAACATTCTGCCTTTGCAAGTAGAAAACATTATGTGAACTCCCTGGACTTGGTAATGGGAACAGCATGCTAATGTTAATTATAGCAAAGGCATTTGTGAAGCATTTAATGACAATCTTCTCTGTATGTGCTGGCTTCCCAGTCAATACCAAATTACAGATCTTTGCTAATACTAAGACAAATCTGTTTTTAATATGGTGTCTTCACTTGACGGTAAAGGATGACATTCAGTTATTCCTAGCTAAAATGTATGGTCAACTTGTCATATAATTTACTCAATAAATTTTACAAAATTTTCAGTTACATTATCTGAATAATTGCTTTTATTTGGCCACACAGTTTACACAGAATAAGCCACTGCAAGGGAAAGGGAGGTTTGACGGTCAAACTTTAAAAGCAGAAGATTAGTGCTTTAAATCATACTAATTTAAGAAAGATGTTGAATTTATTTTGTAAGAGGACTGCAGCTACAGCCTATGTACTTAATTGGGCTTAACTGTGCTTCACAGAAGAGCATCCAATCCTGGCTCCCTCATGTCCTAGGCAAAAAAAGTGATATGTGTATGTTCCTTCAGGTGACATTAATTTCTGTATCTGTCAGCTTGATTAAAAGGAAAATATTTGTTTGCAAACAGATGTTGAAGGATTTTTTAATTGGGAAGCTGACCTCATTAATTGCTGCAGAATAAAGTACCTGTGGAACAGTAGCCCACAGCTGTCAGCAGTGAGGACATGATCCAGGCCACACCAGTTGACCAGGGGTTAGGGAGAAACTATATGTGTACCTTTATTTAAAAAGTTTTCTTTCCTTTTTCTTTCTTTTTTTGCCTGAGAAAAGTGATCTAAATTGATAAGAGAATTAGAGATCATTGTGATGGTATAGAAGACTGACAAACCAAACCGCCTTTAAGCTTTAAAACAAAACATTACCAGGCTGATGTTCCATTAGCAACTCACTTTGTGGAAATGGTTAGTCCGTGGTTCAATGGTTTCCACTACTTTTAACTATGTATGCAAATCAATAGTCTTTAACACTTGTATCCTAAATTAAGCTGTGACTGTGCAATAAAAAGGAGCTGATGCCGCATCTTTGTGATTCAGTCTTCGTGGCTGAGGACAGGGTTGAGGTGATCATGCTTGAACACTCCCCAACAAGAGACATCAAAAATACAACCTTGGTACTACTTGCCCCCTTCCCAAAAGGGAATCATCTGCTCATGATGGTGCTTATCTTGCCATCAGTTTGCCAGCCATCCTTCATGTGCAGCAGCATCCTTCATGTTAGGCAGTATGTCCTGCCTATTTGCAGTCCTTTGCACTTGTTTTCTGTTCTTTATCTTACAGATTCTATGATTGACTTCCTGTTAACATATTTTCTCACACCACCTAATTATTGGCCTAAGTACTAATTAAAATTTTTAAAAACCACTTGTTTTTGTTTGCTCCTTTGATGATCACATGGCTTGCTTATATAAAATGCTTAAGTGGCATCATGGTATTACAAAAGTCCTTATACTGTTGGTGCTTACACTGTTTTAGTATGGTTTTGGTTTGGTTTTTTTTGTTGTTGTTTTGTTTTATGGCAAGCTAATATAGATATAATATAGGTACAGGTGTAGGCATAGGTATAGCTATGGATTAGTGCCCTTACAATTTATTGAGTGCCATAGGCCTCAGATTTCACTCCACATTCCTTTAGTAGACTGCTCTGCATAAATAACAAGGACTGCCATGAAGTAGTTTAAGTAGAACTGAAAATTATGAGAAATCAGCAAAGGAGAAGGGACGAGTCAGCAGACCCTGACATGTTTTCTTCCCAATCCTTTCATTTTACAGTAATACCAGTTCAAAATATTCATTGTTTGTTATCACAACGTACAAAATAATAAGACCAGGTGAAGAAAAAGAGATTTAGAAGCTGAGGGGATGGGGAAGGAGAGGAAGGTCTCTATCTCTTTATCTACCTTCTATGCTGTTTGCATTTACATCAAATATCAAGCTTTCATCTGCATATCCTAACATTGAACTTGCTTATTTATGAAAATGAAAGCAGAGATTCTACAGACACTCATATGACATCTGAAAGCCAGGATTTGAGAAAAACACAAATATATTGTGAGACTAGTCATCAATGGTCAGCCTTACTATTGTTAGTTCAGTGGCATAAAATGTCAAAGGATGATAGACCATAGCAAAATATAAATCTGCTATTTCACTTAACCACAGAGCACGGCAACTTCAGTCCTGTTTAATACGTTAAGATACTTCAGCTCACTTTCATGTATCATGAACATTTCAAGACCACTAGCTGAAGTATGTTCTTTCCTGGAGTCAAGCTAGTTCTGTGCAGCCTGGTGCTCATGCATTGCTCCACAGCGAGCGTAGGCTGCCATGAAATCACCTTTACTTACAACCACCTGTCTCTCCGTTTGCCCTCATGTGAGAAACAGTGTAAACCAAAAATCACTCAGGGACTCCGATACATACATACACACACACACATACACACACATACATGCATGTACACACTATATGCTATACAGTTATACAGTAGTGGGCAGCAGCCCTTTCTGTCTTCATTTGCTTTTAGTTCTGCTTTTAACTCTAGGAGCTTTCTTTGTTAATGAGGCATCTTTTCTAACTAACAATGCATCTGTTTCCATTAACAGCTGTGGAAAGCTTGAAGTTTCTTTCTATTTGCTGGCCTCCTGCTGCCCAGGGATGCTTTCTCCAGTGTCTGTGTTTACTGGCGTATGCCTACTGCTGCTGGGCCTGCTGACGCGATAGCGTCTGATTACTTTTATCATGGAGAAATTGTGAAATCTATTCCAGGGCCTTCGTTTGGTCCTATCTCCTCATTTTCCTTGTTGAGAAGTTAAGCCTATGATGGTATACTGCTTCTTTCCACCATTATATTGTTCCCCCCAAAGTTGTCTCTGTCAGTTTCTCATGAGCTTACGTCGCCTTGTGGAGAGTCCTCCCCAGATTAATCTGATTCTGGCTCCTTAGCTCACTCTCCTTCTCTGTCCTGCATGGTGGCATGACCATCCCACAGGCACAGTGCTTGGGCTCACAGTAGAGCTCTAAATAAAGAAATAAATACACTCAACAGTGTATGCATTTTTATTCAAAATTATTGTGTTATATAACTTAATAATCTCCTCTCTGTCCGGTTCTCCAGATCTCCCTTAATGGTTCTATTTTCATCCCTTTCCCTAATAAATTCACGTTACCATCCAAACCAATATTCCTTCACAAGTTATTACTCAATAACTCATCTACCTTTCCATTTCTTAGGTCTGGAAAGGATATTAAACTGCTAATTACCTTCTATTGTAGTATTGGAAAATATTTTCTCACAAGTATCAATCTTTTCATGGGAAGGGAGGAAGGTAATGATACAATTATAATCTCACATTTTTTGATATCAAATCAGAATGATACCTATTTACTACTTTCAGGCATCCCATTTGCTCTGAGAAAACTTCATCATGTTACTTTATTGAACTGCCTCTACGCTTACCAAGATTGTGGCCCCCAAATCATTCAGTGTTTATGTTTCCAGCTGCTTGCACAAATGACAAGGAATGTCCTCTAACAATGCTGGGCTACAAAGCTAACTTCCACAGTTCACCTGAGAGGGCTTGTTATCTTCTTTGCTTCCCATCTTCCTCCCCTTTTTCCACTTGGAAATATTTACAGGACCTGTTTTTTTTTCCCCCTTGGCTAGGGTATAACACTGTGTTAGGCTTAGAGGTAAGCATGTACTTCACAGGAAACTTGTTCCTCATTTACTTTCACTTCGCTGCATCTCCCAAAATACTTAGCGCAAGATGATGAGGTTTGTACCCTGCTTGATACAAACCATGAGCAAAATGGAGTATGTAGCTGGTTGGTTCCACTGTTAGGAGAAAGAGGTCCTCTATACACATCAATCTCCATGGTACAAATCAGGGCTACTACCACTGAAATGCAAACGCCTATTGAAATGCAAATGAGCAGCCGCCCAAAGGCCAAGCAACCCTTGCATGACTGTTAGGAATCTGTGTCTTGTTTTGTAATTGCATGTAGGATGTGTGCATTTTTCTAACCTTTCCTAAAGATCAGCGACACTTTTCATTTCAGTTTTGAATTGAATCTGTCGGATATGCTTTGCCTAGCGAACAAAGTGGGTTTTAAACATAATCGTGCACACTATAAAATGCTAGCCAGCATAGCAGGGTTATCTTGTTTAATTGGGGGCCTTTCTCACAGGAGCTCTATTAAGCATGTTCTTGTCTCATTTGATGCATCATGTGGCTACTTTACAGTGCCTTGGGCCTCAGAGCTCAGGAGGCTGGGCCACCCTTCACAAGTGTCTGTAGTATTTTCACTGCCCCAATTATTAGATGGTGGTCTTTATGCTTCCTTAATTTATGAACTCCTTAATCTGTTCTGTGCTTATATAAATGCTAATTAGGGATCTCTACAGGCTGTGCAAAGGATTGTTAGTCATAATTGCTCCGGGAAGCCATGTGTCAGCAAGTGCCCTAGGAAGTGACTTGCCTAACCTTTTAATTTAACAGGAAGGAGAAAGAGCAATAATACAATAGGGAGAGTAGCTACAAGTTTGCACCTCTGTCTTTGCATTCATGTATGTGGTTCTAGGTCCTGCATGGGGATGTTTAATCACACATGTTAATGACTATTTCTAAGGCACATTTCAGCCATGAAGACCATGTTGTGTGGTTTGTTAGCTATGGGTTTATGTGGGTTGAGGGATTTTTTACCATTTGTAACCCCATTACTGCATGGGGTTGGAGTTTAAAACAGTTCCAATCATTAGCATGCTCAAAGCTAACACCATATGCAAATGAGCATGCAGGCCATCAAATAGACTCTGTGAGCAGAGACTGTAACTTCATCCCTGAACTCATGAGATAGCATAAACTTACTCTGAAGCAGCTCAACAATGATGAAAGCAGATGCATATTAGGAACAGAGAATAACATGAAGCCCTCATTGTTTAAGGCTACCTTTTTTTCCCCCTCATGTTATGTGCAGTTAATCCAAACTTACTTTCTTTTCTATAGTTCCATGAAGAATACTGAAAACAGTGCACATAGGTAATATATGTTCAAAAAAGCAAACAAACGAAATACTATTGACCTAGTTTGAATGTACGAAATAAAAAGGTGTCACAGTCTTCGGTGATACTTGTGCAATAATGTTTCTCTTCTGCTTTCACTGTTACTTCAATCAAAAAGAAAAATCTTTTTGATCTTATGCGGGCAGACGTTGGAAGAGTTCACTGCTTTAAGTTACGCACTAATGGATGTAGTATTCAGGTCAAATGGATGGCACACTCAAAATAAAGATTTTACTTTATTTACAATGGCATAGCCATTGGACTCACCATTAAGTGTGTCCACACTCTCCTCTTTCCCCTGTCTACCTCAGTTTCTCCATGAATAAAACAAAGTAGTTGTAGTCCTGTTCTAGAGTACTTCCAAATCCATTGGAAAGGCACACTGATTTTATTATAGGTGCTGCGTATTTGCATACTGCCACAAAGATTCTGTTCTCTCCTTTTTCTTGTCTTGTTTCCAACTGGTTCAGGCTGACTCCTTTATCTCTGGAAGTTACCATGGTTTTAAGAATCTTTCTAACACTTTGGTCCATTTATGAAAATTCATTTTTAAAAACTGTGACAGTCTGCATGTCCTAGTTGTTAAGTATGCTTGTAATCCAGCTCTGGCATTGTCTTACCTATAGGAGAAGGTTTGCCCATGATCATCTATGATTCTGTCTCTCATAAACTGATTACACCAATCAATGAGACTTCTTTTTCTCCTTACTATGACTTTAAGCACCTTTTGAAAATGAAAGAGCATGGTTTAGTTGCAAATGTGCAAATAAGGTTCCTTTTTAATAATATGATACTCTTTTTGGATGGCTCTTTTCATCTGTCAACAAAAAGATGAAGATCTGGTAAAAAATGATTTATTAAAACCCTGCAGTGATGTATTTAATTTTCCCTGAACCATTAACAAGTATTTCTGATGTGCAGTTACCAGATACAAAACCTCAGTCTTCCTTCTAGAAACTAATAAATACTACTGCTTATGTTCAAACTTATTGATGCTTTCTTTTTTAAGATAAATTGTTTTCAAAATCTGGCAAAATGATCAGTGCTAATCATGGATGTTTCCCTTCCAAGTTTCCCTTTGTTTAGTGATCCTGTCAAGTTCTCATTCAATAGCTTTTTTAATTGGGTTGAGGATTAATTTAGACAATTTAAGTAATTTTATGTGTGATTTACATAAATTTCCTGTTAATTAGAGCACCACTTAGGAGTCTATAAAGAGAAAAGGATGTCTGTGTATGTCAGTTCAGTAGTGGAATATTCTTGGATAAACAGCATGAATTCACGAAGTTTGACATGTACTCACTCATACAGTGGTATTGCAACAGATACCTTTGGAAAAAAAGAAAGCAAAATCTCTTCTGCTATCAGTCTCTATTTAAATGTAAAGTAAAATTAACAGAGTGAGAATTCTAGCGATCACTTTCTAAAGCCTTGTTAAGGCGTTCTGAGAGTAACAGAGCTAAAATTAGAGTTTACATTCCTAATTTTCATACATTCATTGTCAGTTTCATTGACTGAAGATAGCGGAGCTGTGCACATGATACCTTATAGACCCATTTGTGGATGTTGTAGGCCCAAATTCTGTGAGGCTTTTAGCTTTTTAAAGCTTCACACAATGCTCCAAGGAGTCTGAATGACTTTCAGAAACTAAACCTTTCTCCTTTTCTTCTCGGTGTTGGTACTGGTGTGCACCAGAGACCTTTAGTAAATGTATTCTTCTATAATGCAACTCCAAGCTGACTCTCTAACCCTGTTTACAGTGATGTGCGTGTCTCTTCTGCACAGTGCAATTTAATAATCTCAGTTCCTTATTATCTGCCCTTCTTTTTCTGTTTTAGCTTACAAACACATGCACATATATCAGAAATGTCTTTTATTCTCTACATTGCTTTCCTGTCTAGTCATTTCTTTTTGTCATGTGGGGTCTCCTGTTTCACTTCCGATGTTTTACTAGTCTTGTGTATTTTGTTCTGAGTGCTGCTACTCAAGTTTTCTTAAGTATTTTTCTTAAATGTGTAAGTTCTATAATACAATACTCTCATTCACCTTCTTTCATGAAACTCTTCATTAACATGAAGGGAGTCATAAGTAACTGTCTGGGTCCTTTCTGGTTTGTAGAAGATTTGGGAAACTTAAGTCCCATTCACTGCTCAGCTACAAATGTCATTTATGGTGCTTGATAAGTCTCCCAAGATCCAGAGCTTAAGTTAATGATAAAGCAACTAGAGTTGCTTATTCATGTTACAGAAATTTGGAGAAAAAAAGATACACTGCAAATATTGAGGAATTCAGTGCAAAGACAATGTGCATCCCTAAGTTATCCAGACAGATGGACATCCATGACAAAGTTCCCTCTGTTCCAAAAAGGTTTTCACTTGCTTTGGCCATCCTTTATATGGCAACAGTTCACGTTTCCCTTGATTTAAGGAATTATCTTGGCAATTCTTCTTGAAGAAGTTGCCTGTGGAGGTGGAAAAGGGGTTTTGCTGTCCCTGAGAACTGTGTCATCTGCTCCTCCAGGTTTTCAGTGGTCAGATGGCCTGACGAGACGCAGTTATGCCCTCACGGAGCAAAAGGCACAGCACAAACACACGTCCTGTGCTTCCAAATGGACAGTAATTTTGGTGGGATATACTGTACAAGTGAAGGAAAAAAGCCTTTTGAGAAGTAAGGAGAAGGGCTACTGCAAAATTCTGTCGGGGTCTGCACAGTTCCTGTTTTCATCTCTATTAAACAGGGAGAATTATTGTTAAACAAGAATGAATTACTTACTTAATTTTTTTCCTGAATGAGAGGCACTGTACAAAAGCAAGTTCATTGTCATTTCATGGTTCATCAAAAAGTAAAGAAACCGTCTACCCTGTGATTCAAAGCAGAATGTAGCGAAGAACAGTTTACAAAGTGCCACTCTAGTCTAACGTGTCTGTTAAGAATTTTTACTGAATCAGGCAAAGATTTTTCCTGTTTTTAGAGTTATTAATAGTTTAATAGCTACAGCATTTTACTTCATATTTTAATTTTACAAACTTTCACTGCTAGTTAATTCTTCATTAACTACATCAGAGACCATTTCAGAGAACAAAGGTAAGCACAGTAATATTTGGCTGAACAGGCTCTTCCAAAAAAAGCTCAGAGAGGCTAAGCTTATCAGGGTGAAAACAGAAGCTAAGATTGTGTTTGGTTGTCTAATTAGGAATTACTCAGTTCTTCAGTCCCGTTTATATGTACTGTTGTAAAAGATTTTTATGTTGTTTTTCTACTCTCTCTGTTTACACATTTGATTAACAAGGTCTTTCTTCTAAGAATAAGCACAATCTCACAAAGGAATAACAAATTGTTGGGTTTTTGTTCCCTAACAATTAAAAAAAGAGAACAATTAAATCTGTAGAAATGCCTGATGTAAAAGACAAATAAAAATAAACTTAAAGATAAACTTAAGGGAGGTATAGCTGCAGAGTTCTGCCCAAAATCCTAGGAAACAAAATCACATATTCTGTAAAAAAAATCAGTGATCATTCTACAAAAGTCAGTGAGCAGAAAAAACAGAGTCCAGGAGAGAGCATTATTACAACAGTGCTTCACAGAACTGTAGGCTCTCAAGTTTCCTACACTTCATGGGCAACGTCATTCTTTGAACTATAACATTTGATTGAGAAATATTTAAAAAAAAGAAAAAAGAAAAGAAAAAAAAACAACTCCAAAACACATTTGGAGGAGAGGAATGAAAATGATAAGGGGTCTGGAAAACATGACCTATAAAGAGCAATGAAATGAGCTGAAGTTTTTCAGTTTATGGAAGAAAAGACAGAAGTTGGAAAAAGGGGCATAATAGCAGTCATGACACACTTCAAAGGCTATTTTGAAAAGGAAGGGAGGTTAGTCTACGTGGGAGATGGGAGAAGAAAGTTTCAATTGAAATAAGGGACATTTAAGCTAGACCTTAGAAAAAAGAGTCTCCATGGTAAGAAGTGATGAAGTACTGAAATAAAAGGGTGTATCATCTCCACCACAGGAAACACTCCCAGGTCTCACAGCCACCTCTCTGGAATGACTGGGGTATACATCATCCTGCCTGAGGGCATGTACACGAGACTGGACGAAATCTGAAAGTCCTTTCCAGTCCTCTGGTCACTAACCAGAATTAGATCAGTATGTCCCCATCCAAGAGAACTTACTGAGGATGTACAGCAGCGATCTTCTCCCAGGTAAATACTTCACAGGAATTTTACACTGGCAGAGGAATAAGGAGTTTTGTAATTCTCTGTTGTTCGCCAACCACGAAGAAGTGCCATTCAAGTGTGAGATTCAAATTTCACTTTTCAGAATGTGTCATATGTACTAGCGCTCTAAACTCGAGGAACAAATCATCTTCATACTGTGTTAGAGCCAGAATCTACCCTTATTGTAAGGGAAAATATTAGCCTGTGTATTCAGAAGAAAAATAATGAACGGTTATCTTGTCAATCCCTTGCAATGCTCACAAAAAAACCCAAAGTAAACTCTTCTGTAGTATTACTTTCAGGCTTGTTAGTCATTCAAGAATATTGGGCAATAGTTTTTGGAGAAAAGACCCATATCAATTTGAAAAGTGGCTGCATGCTATAGTTGCCCTCTGCTGATACCCGACTATTAGCAAAATTTAAATTCAGAGCTGAGAGCTATCCCAGCCATGGGTGTAACACTATGTAATGTCTTCTAAAAGATATAACAAAATGAGACTGGTCAAGAAGTGGAACTTCCTTTATTTCAGAAAATTATGTTTTATACATACGATATTGAAGTGCTTGATAGAATGCTTAATAGATCATAATTAATAATTAATAAGAAGTACCGAAAAGTAGCACTGTGTCATTTCAATATAAAGCTGAGCCTATCAGGGCTTCTGTGAAATCTCGTGACACCTAGGCACCCAGGCTCTGGTTTTGACTCTTTCAACTTCTCTGGAAAATGAAAAAAATCCTCCTACTGTACCTTACTTGCTATGAAACACTGAGGTCTAAAAGCTCCAATATCTCATATTCGAGACTACCTTACCGCTACACAAGTGCTACTCCCGTTTCATTTCTGAGATGATCACATTCACACTCAATGGATGAATACTTAGGTTATTGTTGAGTTCTAGAACTCAAGCACCTTGAGTTCTATATTTAGATTTGTGGGTTAGAGCACTTGACATAAATCCGTCAGAGATACTGTATGCTGCAGCTCATATTGGTTAAACCCTTCCAAATTTCCTCATTCAACTTGGTCACAAAGCTGTCATGAACAAAACACGATGCTCTGCAACACCCAAATCATATTACAGTAAAATCGATTGCTGACTTCAGTGGAGCGCAGTGTTCCTCCTTGGAGTAGTTCCAGTGGTTATGTGATAATCTTTCTTTTTTTTCATAGAAGTTAAAGAAATCGCTGCACTTTGATTAGCACACAAACAACTGAAAAACATTAGAAAGTAAAGGCAGGCTTCTGACGGGGCTTCATATATATTCCTGTTGGAAGGGAGTAAAACCTGGTGAAAAGGTGGAGTACTACTGGAAGGAGAAAGACAAAAGAGAATTTGAGTTCAAACAGAAAACATGCTTCATTTAAGGTACCTGAGCATTTTATATGAGCTGGAATGTAACTCCTTGCAGAGGTGATGTCTAATGAAGTTTGAATATTGATCTTTCAGATGATTTTGTATTATGTTTTCATTGATGACCCAGTCACAACATGGTGAAGGTACTGGGAAATTTCTAAAGGACATAAAATTGGAGGGCATCATTGGCACATAGGAATATCTCCATGCTCTACAGGCAGAAGTGAATGGTGATCAAGGTAACTGTGGTAAACGGAGTACGAACAGGATGAAACTGTAGAGTGTAAAATATGAAGTCTGTGCAGCTGAGGTCCAGTGCAAAGAGATAATGCTCAGAGAATCTAGATGTGAAAATAATCAAGGAGGAAAGACATTGTGAGACATAGTCCCCAAGGTCACTTCTAGTTCAACATTTATTGAGAGTCTCAGGAGAATAGGTGTGTAGAGAGATACTCTTGGCTTCAGGACAGCGGGTCTGAGGGAGTGTCCTTCTGAGGTTCTATACAGAAGTGGGAAAGATGAACTTTAAAATATATTTGTAAACAGGAGAAGCAGTGCTGTAAAGGCTTTAAGCTGCTAAGCTCAAGCATAGTACATGTGTAGCCTATAAAAATTGTCTGAAATTTTTTAGTTGAAAGGTAAGCTGCTCAAGGTTAATAAGCCTGTCTCCAGGAATGGAAAATAATTTTCTAACGCTCTGATTGTGTTTCTTTACTGCAGAAAGGCAGAAGTGACATCTGACAAGGCCTTTGTAACTGAGACCTTTATCCATTAAAAGCTCTATATAGCCACTTTGCAAAACTTTCTGGAGTAATTCAATAGGAAGTGTTTGTTTTCTTTGAAACTAAGGCTTCTTTGTCTAGGTATAAGACTATTTAAAAAAAATAATTTGAAAATAATGCTTACAATTGCTGCTTTTGGGATTGAACAGAGGCAGCTGTGGACATTTGGACACACATTCCTTGAAACAGGTGCTCAATTTCCATCATAAAGTGATTATCCTACGCACAACACATTTCACACAGCAAACTTTTACTTGAAGGCAGTATGGACAGAAACAGAAAGTCTCTGCTCTGTAGAATGTTCCTTCCCTTGTTTCTTTACAAGAGTTCATGCAGTCCTGCTTGTCATTGTTGACTGATGCATATTTTAAGGAGAGAGAGGTTTTTTGTAAGCGTAGCTCATGCTTGTTCAGAAGAATTGACCATAACTTTTGAGTTTGAGAATATTCATTTAAAAGATGTAGGATTATATCAAGAAGCTTGTTTCAGTTTCATTAATGACAACTTTCTCGTGACAGTTGTGTTTATTTGCCTTTTTCTATTGATAAGTTTTTATGTCATTCAGGTAGTAGTCTCCAAGAACATAGCTGCTGTGCTGCTTCTTCCACAGAAAAAATTCACCATCGTCTTTTTTCCTGTTGTTTTTTCAACTGCTCTGTGTATGGCCAAAATATAATATAGCTTAAATTATGAAGAGGTCAGAGGTAGCAGAAGTCTGTCTTTCAGGAAAACAACTGGTGCACTATATAGACATTTCTTATCTGTTCTTCAGTTTCATAATTTTGTCACAATAGAGTAATTATATCCCATGTACTTGGTATTAACTGGACTCAGCCTGGGCATGGTTACTGAATAGAGGAGCTTAGCAATTTCAGCTGCATGAAGCTCTTCTGGCAATCCTCACCCTGTAAGACAGAAAGATTTGCAAGCAGCTGCTGCTAAATAAAATAAGTCCCAGTTAATAAAATGAAAATATACTGATGAATAAAAAAATACAATATGGTGAATAAAACGTGGCACCAAATAAAATACAATGAATAAAAGACAAGTTCAACAGTCCCTTTCTTTTTATTGGAACCAAAAGATCAGTCTTTAGCTTCTTTGTGATACCCACCATTGAGTTTGGTATTTAGAACATTTGCTTGAAAATGGTGAGAATGGTTTTGGTTTGATCCTGCTTTTGTTTTCATTTGTTTTTTCTACATGCATCTTTTCTGTGTCTTTCACAAATAAACCTCAAGGGACTGGAAGTATTCATCTTCAGACACTTAAAGGAAAACCGTGAGCAGATGTTGGAGCAGGGGATTGAATACCTCTCAATTCACAATACATCACACATCTCAACTCCATTGACACCTGTGTGGTTTCAGTGTGGCAGTAACTCCTGCTCTCTCATTCTGTAATGCTGGGCAACCTTCACTGGAGCCTAGAAGACTGTCTCCACCCCAAGGTGGTACGTAGTTAAGGCTTTAGACAGCTTTCTGGATAGACTGGACAAATGGACTTGGATCCACTCAGGTCTGAATGCAGACAATAGTAACATTTCTGATGTTACTGCTAGTTTTGTGTCTTCCTATCTTTTACTGAAGAGAAATGCTACTAATGCCCTTCCCATGTGCTGGTAGATGTGGTTAAAAATCCTTTTAGGGAAGGTAAGCTAAAGAAGTGACAAAGCCGATCCATGTCCAGGTGGATCCTAAAGAAGGTGATAATCAGCCCTGCTAAGACTACAACGTTTATGTGCAGGGAATGAGGAAGTTCTTTTTCAAAATGGGCATATAACTCCTGAGCCAAGACATTAAGCATCCTGATTTGTATTTAGGATTTTAGCCTTTTTGGAGATTTAACCTGAGGACCTCTCCTTCGTTTTGGTTTTTGTTTCTGCTAGGGAAAACTACAGTCTCTCTGGCACTTCCAGTTATTTACATTTGGTATATCCAAATTAGTATTTTGAGATGAACAGTAGAAACCTGTGAGTAGTTGTGGGAACATTTCAGTATACCCAACATTTTGGCAGAAGCAGTTGTGCCTTCCAACCTGCAAACTCTGCATACAGCTTTCCTCAGCGTATAAAGCCCCAGTGCAGCTTTAAGTCTTCACTATCCAAGACTAAACAACTCCAATTACTGAATTTTACCCCATCCACCAGGATGGACTCAACATCTTCCATGAGAGACAATGTAGAACAATATTCAAATTATATTTAATAGGTATAGCAAATGAATTAAACAGGAAAATCTCAAGATAAAGAAATTGTGCTGAATTATGACCTATTTAATAATAAATCATTACTGTGCAATTAGCAGTATTTTAAACAGGCTGTCATTCTGGCAAAGTAAAACAGTCTGACACTACCATATTGCCTGATCAGAGGCTATTGGTAAATAGCAAAGATGCTGCAGACTCAGAGTTTGTATTTGCAGATTAATTATTTCCTGCATTACCTGACTAGGAAATCACAGGCATTAGGTGACTCTAATTATGTTATAATGCCAAGGAATAACAAAAGAAAATCTGTGCAAATTTCTTTTTTTTTTCATGACTGGTTTGGTAGGTGAACTATAAGTACATTTTTGGTTCAAACATACCACTTATTCCATCTGAAAAAAACATTCACAGGCTAAAACTTAGAAATTGAGTTTACTCCATTTCAGGTCTTTACTCCAGTTCAACTTCTCCTTGAACTGACAGCTTATTAAGTGGAAATTTTTTTTTTTTTTTTCAGGAAGAGCACAATGACACTTTGTGATTTGGTAAATGTCTTGAGGCAAAGTTTGCATTTCTTTTTGCAAGTGTATTATTTGCTGGAATACATTTCCTCCACCCAAATAGGAGAGTACTTTCTATCATTGTGGGAATTACAATTCATGAAGAGATGGAAGAACAGTGTGGATGGAGAAAGACATGACCACAAGTGTGGAGGACATTACCAGGATCCTCCTAGCCCTTGCAGCTAGCCAGGTGAGGCAGCAGCCTAGAAGTGATGTGCAATAACGAATTGGCACAGTGTGTGTCCAGCTCCTAGCAGAGGTGGCATATGTGATGACTCAGCCTGTTCCTAGGGTGATGCCTGCAACAAAGCTGCAGCTAGGTCTCCCTTTTTACTCTTGTTCTAAGCTGCTAGCTGCTGCCAACCTGTTGGACTACATGTTCGTGCAACAAACTTAAAGCATAGACATCTCATAATAAGGGTTCAGCTTGAATACTTTTCTCAAAATGCAGTTAAACAATCTAATAGGTGAAAGTAAATTCTACAAGCTTTGTAAGAGAAGTGGGGAACAAATCCAGAAATGTTAACTTCTATTTCCTCAATCCTGCCTTTCACATTTCTCTGAGAAAATTGCTGCATTTTGTAAAAACCTTCCAAAGGGATTGAGGTGCAATGTGACTCTATGGTAAAGATAGATATCTCCTGTCTGGATGTGGGACCTGTTTATAGGACAGCAATATTTATTTTCCAGAAGAAATTGAATCATCTCCCTATTTGTTTAAACTTAACAGAATGTTTGGTATATTTTGCTTTCTCAATTCGTGTTTCCAGATAACCATGGATACTTTTATAAGAGCCTTTACACTGTGTGTAAGGTTCTTCCCCTAAAATATTCTGGTTTTATTGGTAGCAATGAAAGAAAAGAAAGTCCAGAGGAGTTCTGGACTCACTGACTGTAGAAAATTAAGACCTGAGATGTGCATTATTCTTTAACTCAGACAACTCTTCAGTTGCCATTACTTCTCTACCTTTTCTTCATTATAATTTTGTCCAGGAAACATATTTCCAAATGCATCAATGATGTTTGGAGGGACGATGTTGCCAAACACATGCCCATGCATTTTCAGCCAGCTCATCCTTTGTTTTCTCCACTTTCTTTTCCCTAAACGGGAATATGATTACTGTTGTTGTTGTTGCTGTTGCTGTTATTTTTCTTCCAAGTATTGTAACATGTATCTGGGCACACCTGGCTAAAAGATTCAACACCTGGAAGTTTTCCATATATATCATTTCATTGTAAAGATTTGTGCTGCTTGGAAATTTCCTATTACTTAACTGAATTCTGCTTTAACTGCCTTTGTAAGAATTTTGGAGGCTAAACGCCTGTGGCAAATAATTTCAGCTCCAAGAGTGTTAGTGCAGTTTTAGCCACTTATACAAGGCTCTGTGGCAGCTAAAGGTGACAAAGTGTGAATGTAAATGCATGGCGCAAGGTGGTCTCTGAATGTAGAAACTTAAGATGCCTTTGAATGAAACTAAAAGTAAATGTAGTATTCGTGCTGTTTTCCCTACTATGAAGTATCTTTGCTAACAGTCTGGCCAACCGGGTAGCGGAGAGCCTTAAACTAGAAATAACAGGAGAGGGAGTGATTCCATAAAGAACATGTAAGGAATTTGGGGATAGGATGGGTGAGCCAAGTGTCCAGAGTGACGGGAATAGAAGAGACATCGCAATCAACAAAACAGAGCTGAAGTGGAATCCCTTCGGGCACAGGCACTTAAAGAAGGAGGTGCCTGCAGAATAGCCTTATGGAGAAGGCTCTCAAGCTTCTTCTGGGGAAACAGTGTGCTTGGGTGTCGGTCTGAAGTATCCCTGCACAAATGCCCTGAGCATGGTGAATGAACAGAAGTGAGAAGTCTTTGTGCAGTTACAGGGCCTTGACCTCACTGAGATCACAGGGACACGGGGTGAAAGCTCCCATGACTGAAGTCCTGAGATGGAGGGATACAGGCTTCTCAGGAAGGACAGTCTGGGAAGGCAACGAGGGGGAGTGACTCTCTATGTGAGAGAGCAGCTGAACCACATGGAGCTCTGCCTTGGGATGTGTCAGGAGTCAGTTGAGAGCTTTTGAGTGAAGGTTATTTGGCACACCAACGTGAATGCTGTTGCAGACCTCTTTATCAGGTAGAAGAAATACATGGAGTCTTCTTCAAATAACTGTAGGAAGCCTCGTGTTCACAAGCCCTAGTCCTCATGGGGGACTTTAACAATCCCTGTATCTGCTGGAAGGAGAATAACAGCAGGGCTCAAGCAAAAATATTGACATTTGAAGTCTAAATTATCTATTTAACAGAAAACAAATCTCAATAGCAACCGTATGGTTAAAAACCATTGTAAGGGAAACTCTCTTAGAATGTAGCCCTTTTCTCTGATGCTTTGCTTTCCCTTCAAATGCTCCCCAGGATACAGGTGTCCATGGGTGCAATGTGAAGTGGTGGAATTGTGAAGTGGGGGTTGTGGTAAGTTGTCAGCATCCTAGGTTCCTCACTGTGGTTTAATGATGGGGACTTCTTTCTTCTCAGTCTTGGGTCCACTAGGGTTTGTTTTTATCAGTTTCTTAGCAAAATCTGCTTGGACTTTTTGACTTGGTTAGTTGGTTTGTTTTGTATCTTTTTCTGTTGGTTCCCAGTTGTTCAATCCTTCTGCTTCTGTTTGTCATTTACAAAACTGGCTTTACCTGAAAAACATGAGGCTGTACCCCTCTGGTGACCACTGTGGTCTGTGCTTAAAGGCTGGGCCCTCTGGTCCCGTCTCTGCACTGTGCCACATGATGTTTAGTCTACTGTCATGGACAGTTCAGTCCACACAGAACAACTACTTGTTATCATTATAAACCAAGTAATAACTGAACCAAATCCAGTTCATTAGTTACCTGAATGCTTGACAGCTGCTGTCTCAGCTAAAAAAGCTAAAATAACTCAGGGCGAGACAAGGCCAGCGGTGTCCTGAAGCCCTGCACCAGCAGTACAAACCTTAGTCATGCCAAAACTCATGTTTACTGGGCTGCAACAAGAGAGGTAGTTTTGTCTTCAATTTTGTATGCCCAACCAAATAGAGACATGGAAATAACTCAATATGAGCAGGAAGGCACGTCCTTTATGAGTCCTGGGTCAGAACAAGGGAGAACAGTCTTGTGAGACAACTCTCAGCAGTTTACTTGGATCTGCTTTTTTTACAGGAGGAAAAAAATAGCATCCTCCACATCCACAATAAATGTCATTTCCCATTACGTTAATTATTAGTATTCTTGCCTACTGTGAAGCTTAATGAAGTCTGGAGGAAATATTGCACAATAACAGTTGTTTATTTCTAAATACAGTGACAAGTCTGAAGACCAAAAGAAGATTATTGAATGAGAAACTTCTTTCAAGCTGTGGCAAATATCTGAATTCAAATCTAGCTCTGCGAATTTAACCTGCCCAGCCTCTCACAGCCTTTTTCATTGTTAATTACCTGAATTCACTTAAGCTGCTCCTTACCCAGAAGTTATGTCTTAGTCTTACCAAAAAGCAAGCTTAGTATTACTGCCATTTCAGTTTCATCAGCTGAGAGTAAGTTGGAGACTTCATTGTCTTCATTGTAATCACGGAAGCTTATGTTCACACTTCCATTCTCGGGATTTGCCCAAGAATCTGTGTTTTTATCTAAATACTGATGAGCAGTGAAATAGTATGCTCTTGATATGCAGATTTCTTAGAGAGGATAAAAAATTACCAGTTGGCTTACTCCTTTTTGGAGAGAAATTACTGAAGTTACTGAATTGTTAAGCCTTTTCTGTGTTGTGTTGATGAGCTGCTTACTCCATATAGTCATAGGATCATAGCATAATTCAGGTTAGAAGGGTCCTTGGGAAGGTTGTCTTTCAACCACCTTCTCAAAGCAGGGTCAGATGCTGGTGCTGATCAAACCACGTTGCTCAAGGTTTTGTCTAATCACCCCTTGAAAAACTCTCAGGTTGAGCAACCTACCGGTCCTCATGGCAGAAATGTTTCTTCTTATGTCCAGCCTTAGTGTCTCTAGTTTCACCTGATGCTGCTGCCTCTTGCTCTCCTGCCAGGTATCACTGTGAAGAGCCCATCCCTGCCCCCTCAGTCTCTGTCCCATAGGTGGTGGGGTGCTGTTAGGTGCTCCAAAGCCATCCCTGCTCCAGGCTGAACCAGCCCTGACCCTGCAGTCCCCTCCTTGCAGGGCGAGTGATGCCATTCCAGTGGCCTCCTCTGATGCCCTCTGGTTGCTTGATGTCTCTTCTGATCAGGACCTCTGATGGGATGTGATGCGTGGATGAGGCCTGATGGGTGCTGAGCATAGGGCATCACCCCTGCCCGCCCCTGGGTCCTTGCCCTGGACGCTGCTCACACTGCCCCAGGCCCTGCCCTTGCATGCATCAACAGGTCCCTCTGCTTGGTGTCATCTGCAATGTCCACATGCCTCATGCCCCATTACAGGTCACTGACAGATGTTAAGCAGGACAGGCCTCAGTACAGAGCCTGCTGGCCTGTACTTGTTACTGGCCCCCAGGTAAATACCCATTAACTGCTACCCTGTAAGCCTCTTTCATCCAATCAGGTTTTCACCTGTCTGGTTGTCCACTCACCCAGACTGTAACGTCCTAGTTCAGATTCAAGACATTGTATTATTTGGCAGTGTTGACAGCCCTGCTAAAGTAAGGGTACATAATATCCACTGCTCTCCTTCCACCACATTGTGCAACCGTTATTCACCTTTGGTAGTCCATGCTGACTGTTCTCAGTCTGCTTCTATTCTTTCATGTACCTAGAAATGTGCTTTAAGAGGACTCAATCCATGATTTTACCAAGGGTCAGTGTGAAGCTGGCTGGCCTGTAGTTCTTTGGATCATCTCTTTTGTCTCTTTTGAAGGTGGGTACAATTAACTGTACTTCTCTGGTCTTTGGAAATCTCCCCCAACCTCCATGATCTTTCAAAGATGATAGAGAATGACATTGCAAGGACATCAGCCACATCTCGCCACAGTGGGTATGGCCTATTGGGACACATGGATTTATGTGAGTTGAGTTCTCACAAGTGATCCCTGACTCGGCCTTCATCCGCCTCTGGTCCTTCTCATCCCCCTTGAACCCTTTCACTAAGCACAGAAGTTGGGGTAGCTCAGCCCTGCCTGTGTCTACTGTCACTAAAACACCCACCCCTTTCAGCAATGGGCCCACATTTTTTCTTGTTCACTCTTTTATCAGTAATGTCGTAATAGACACTCTTCTTGTTGCCCTTGACATACACTGCAAGTCTCCAGCTGAGCTATGGCTTTACTGACACCATTCCTGCATTCTCAGGCAATGAGAATTCCCACTTTGTAGCCAGTCCCTGCTTCCTTCCATGCCTTTTTGAACTGGAGCTCTGCCATGAGTCTCCTGCTTAGCCAGGCTGATGTCTTAATGTGTTTACTTGTTTCCCTGAGCATCAGGATGGACTATTCAAATGCCTGGAGGATGCCATCCTTAAAAGCCTGTTAACTTTACTCAGCTCCTTTGCCTTTCAGAGCTGCCTCCCATGGACTCCACCTGCTAAGTTTTCTGAACAAGCCTAACACTGCTCACCTGAGGTCCTGGATCTGTACTCAACTACTTACCTTCCACAATTGTCACAGGATCTTGGACACCTCTATTTCAGGCTCCCTACAGTCAAGGTTGCTGTTGATTGTCACTGCTCTGACCAATTCTTACTCGTTAGTGAGCAACAGGTCCAGGGCTACATCACCCTGGGCTGGTCCATCCAGCATCTGTCTTATCCCTGACACCATTCAGAAATCTCTTGGATGGTTCATGTCCTGTCATGTTTCCCTTGCAGCAGATGGCAGGGAGGTTGAAGATCCCCAGGAGTAGTGATCAGAGGCTTCATCACATTGTTTAAAGAAGCTTCATCCGCTTCACCCCCCAAGGTGGTTGGTAACAGCCCCCTGAGCGTCACCCCTTTTCCTGCCCTCTTCTCTGACTCTTACCCACTTGCTTTGGCCCACCTGTTGCATATCCTATAGAAGACCTCCACAAACCCCAATGGCTCCTTCATCTAGTAGGTCACCCTCTCCTGGTTGTCACTGCCTCCCTCATTGAAGGGCTTGTATACGTCCATCGCAACATTCTGGTCATGCAAGCTATCCTACAATGTTTCTGTGACCCCCAGCGATGCTGCAGATCTGTGAACGCACACCACACTCCTTTTTTCTCTGGCTGTGGGTGTTTGTGTGCATACCATTCAGATTTTGAGCCCTGTTTTGTTGTTCTGGATGTCTTTAATGTATGTGTCCACCTGTGCCCTTTGCTACCCACTCTGATTCACTGAAGATTAGATGGAGGCTCAAGATCTGGGATTAGGTCCAGAGAACATGTTCATAATAGGTGATACTTGTGCTGACTTACTCAAATTTGGTATTAAAAAAGGATGTGCTAATGTGTTTGTTTAGTTGGCGGTTCTTTTGTTAGGTTTTTGTTGGTTGGTTGGGGTTTTTTTGTTGTTTTTTTTTTTTCTGGAACAAAATAACAGGAAGCTGGTATTAAATCAGATCATTTGGTAAGTCTTCGGGAACAGTAGTTTTCTTGTACAGTAATTTCTTCCAACCCAGGTATAAATCCCTTAGATATGCTGAAAAAAGGTATAACACATGTGCTTCCTTTTAAATAAGATGTTTTTCTCTCTGAGTTGTAATATAAAACTTCCCTCAGTTCTCTTGCATATGAAACAGCAGAGTAAAAAACTACAAGTAAGATTCTTAATCTGCCTCATGTGCAGCGAAGACTTTGTAAAAAAGACTCTTTCACTGCGCATCATCTGTATCTAATCATGATCTCCATCAAAGTGGAAGGATCAGCTGGTAAGTATAACTTTGAAAATAACTACTTATGATCATTGAGAAGTCCTTGAGAAGTTCTTCTTATTACTGCCATTTATATGTGCAGCCCAAAAACTTTACCTGTTTCTCCAGGGCTGAGGCCTGTAGAATTATAATGACACCGATCATCTCTTCTGGTTTAGTTAAAGGTTTGTTTTCCCATTGCAAGCATCTCTTTTACAAGGTTTCTACTGTATTTTTGCAATTGATGTGGGCAGATGGGTTGCTATAGAATAGAGTATCTCAGTCGTCTGATTTTATTCCCATTAAGATTATTTCAACAAATCAATTTTCTGGTTTAAAGCAGTGGATTGATCTAATCCTTTTATGAAGGAATTTGATATATATAGAATGAAAAGGATCTTTAGAATTTGAGCATGACCTCATGCAAAACTATGCGTCTATTATTTTATTGAAGATCTAATAGATATTTTGCCATTTGTCATTAATCAAAAACCCATGTGTTCACAGTAAGCTTGCTTAACCTTGTCAAAAAAAGGCTGAGAATGGGGAGTACTGTTCCCCATACATTGATGAAGAGGGAAAGAAAAGAAGAGTAGGAAGGCCAATATTGAGAAAAGAAAGCCTATCTAAGGTGAAGAACACGCTGACACAGATATAATGGTTATAAACTTTCATGAGATTCTGAAACGGTCTTTTGGACTGAGTATTTGGTTTAAAGATGGACTGTGATGTGTTCTTGTATATGCTGGCTTTCTCAGAAGAATTGAAACGCACTACCTAGAAAATATCTTCCAAATTAATGTAAAATATCTTAAAACAGCGCCTGACTTATGAATGTTCCACCTAGGCGTGAGGCTGCTTGTCTTTCATTAAACACAGTGTAACATCCCTCCTAAAGAATTAAGCTAGCAATAGTGTTAGAACAAACTTTCTAATGAATAGACAGAAAGGAGAACAGAGGAGTTCAGAAAAGAAGTGGCATCTTCCTTCATGTTTCATGTCTTTTGTTTCCCACACATACAAATGCTACTTCATCCAGAAAATCTTCTTTTTAAACATGACCTTCTCTCTAAGCGCTGTGAGTTAATGAGCTTTCTTTTAGAGCAATACATGAATACTCTTGAGCTGTGTCCTACTAGGGACGTGGAAGCAGGTGGCTGCAAAGTGGAAAGTCTCTTTAACAATAATTAGGATGTTTAATCAGATCTCTAGTATTCTTATGGTTGCATAGCCTTTTGCATAGTATTCTCTGGCTAAGAATGAGAAGGCACTCTTAGGTGTGTTTTAACGATACTGAAATTTAAGAGGAAGTACGTTTATCTTGTGTCTGGCAGCATGATTGTTTCCCAATTTTCTATGGTAATGGTGGAATTTAATGTCAGTTCCAAACACCATAGGGCAAATAATGGATTTTACAGTTCAGTTTCTGAGCCAAAAAAGGGTTTAAAAATTAACAGGATGGAAAGAAAAATCCTTTAATGTTAAACTATGGTATATGATTTCAAACTAAGATTTTTTTCTAAAAATTTTTCCTTTCCCTTTTAAAAATCATGCCTAGGGAACATAATTCAATTCACAAACCTGATAACATTCATTTTTAAATATTCTTGCTATTCCATGTCTTTCTTTTTTACTACACTGTACTGTAACTTTTAAATAGCATTTTTAACCACTTTGAAACTGCAGTTTTAGTGTTTTTCCTATTTCTGAATATAATTTCTAAGTTAAAGAACAGATAGTTCTGAAAGTGAAAGATACTTCAAGTAAATATATTTTTTTTCACTGGTCTCTCGGTATTACGTGCAACAGGGGAAATATTAAAACAGTCTTTACTGTTTTATTTTTGAGGAGCTGTTAGAAACTATTCATAACTTCATTGTATCTGCAATATATTTAGTGCTGTTTGCTAAAAGAGAAGGATTTTGTGTGCATTTCAGTAGCTAGAGGAAAGCAGAATCTTGTAGGATTCTACAGGATTTGTTTTAATTCAATTAAGTTAAATTTAATTGAGTATTAGTTCTTATTTAAATCTTAAAATATATTATTAATTAATTATATTATATTATTTAATTCTTAAATTAGTTAAATTTAAGAAATGTTCAGGGCTACATCTAGTAAGTAGACTGTGGGGGGGTTTCACATTGGACCTAGAAGCTAAGAAGTAGCCTCTTAAATACTGGACTGTCTTTTTCTTCCCACTGTTGCCAATTAGTATTTTGGGTTTTGTTTTGGTCTTGGTTTTATTTTTTTCTCCCTGAATCACTTTGTCAACTCATGAGCTTAACGATCTTTCTTGTCCTTCTGTCCTTTCACTAATTTTTTCCCCCTGAATCCCATTCTAAATTTATCCCATGCTTCCTCATTCAGGTCTCCATGAGAGGCTTTTCCCTCAAACACCCTTTAAATCAGGTAGGTATTAAAAAGCTAAGATAGTTAATGGAGGGGGAAAAAAGTGGACAAGCTGGAACAGACGAGACCAATCCACAGCTGAACACCATGTTCCATACCTCGTAGTGTGACACTGCCAGTTTGTTTTCTTAATTTAGCAAAATAATTTTGGAAGCTCAAGTTATGGACCAGAACATGATTATGAAATCACAATAAAAGATGCAATCTAGCTACTCTACCAAAAATGCTGTTGCCATTTTCAGCTGACAGGTCTTTCTTCATTTCTCCATCTACAAATACCCAGTTTGTTTTCTGAAGTCACTACAGTCACTACACGAACTTGGTACTGGGCACTGGTTCCAGACAATTTTCTGTCCAATGCAGACTGAAAGTTATATTTGGGATTGGCCTAAGCATTGCTTTAAAGCACTTTTATAAAGACACTCCACTAAGTTGTAGTTTTGAATTTATGATGCTTTTGAGATTATTGATCATAAGCAATAGAACATTTCTTTTTCACAGTGTAAGAGTAACCACACAATAATGGTACGTTCCTGCAAATGAAACGTACCAGCCAGGAAACATTGGTGACTGTGCAGGTGAAGGCACAAGATGGTTGTAATGACTGTAACGAGTGATACAGGGGATAAGCTTCATTAAGCAATTGTCACAGCACTTGCTGTCTGAAGGAATACTGCTGTTTGACATGTCTATTAATAGGCTCTGACATTTTAATGCTAACCTGAATATCCATCTTAATATATGTTGTTTTCCTCTTTCCTTGTGTCAAAATAGCAATTAATTTCCAGTCTACCATTGGCAACAATGCACTGAGACAAAGTTCAAGCAATGTTTTATAAATGCTCAGAAATGTTGAGTCGTTGACAGAAGTAGAAGTGTTAATTCTTGACATTGATGTATACCTGCTTCATGTGCAGCCTGCAATTTTCTCATTAAAAGGTGAACCTAAGTGGCTGTATGCCATTTTGTCTTTGACTTCCAGTTTGTTACTCTGTGTAAGTTGGTTTACCATGAATACGTCACACCGGGATTTCAAATATCAAGTTAATTTTGGTCTTGATTGGGAAAAGCAGAAGGAGAGGGAGTAAGAAAGGAAAAAGAAAATACAAATAATGTTGCCAGGTCACTGAGAGAGGATATTTTTGGTGTATAAAGCAACTTCATTTTCCAGATTCTTATATCCTTTGGATATGGTTTCCATACCTAAGTGCATTAGGTAATATGATTAACATCAGTCAAAGGTACTTTTCTACCTTCTTCCATACATTCCCCATAAGAGGATAAAGTTTGTCTTGATGTGGACAAAAATTTCTCCTGCCTTTAGCTCTTGGCCTTGACGAGGACACATGTAAGTTGTTTTATTAGAAGTCCTGGTATCTTCTAATCATATAAAAAAATCTGTATTTCTCTTCCTTCTTCTCTAATCCTCTTAGGAGCCTTTTACTGAAAGCTTTCTAGTTATGAAAGTTCAACCAGCACAAACATACTGTATGACCTGAACAACAGACAGCACTTGAATTCAGTCTCTCAGCTGCCATTGACCAGATCCTCCTTTAAATCACTTTCCTTAGCTATGCTTTTCTAAGGAAAACAAGCATTCTCCTTGCATTTTTAATGATTTCTTAAACAAAACAAATTTTAAAAATTCAGCTATTAAATGCTGTGCTAGAGCTCAGTTCTTCTGCCATGGGGAATTTAATCATTGGTTTGAATGGAACCAGACTAGGAACATGTCTGGAAATAGTAGAATAGCTCACATTAACCTCTCCATAGAATGGTGGTTTAGTCCTTCTGGTTAAAAGCCTTAGTTCTCAGCTGAGTCATTTTGAGCTAGTTAAGGCAAATTGGATAGTATTTACCACAGGAGATTCTCTACCCTCTCATCTCTTCTGAAGCTTTTGTTCTGGTCTTTCTAGGGTGCCATGTGACCAACATAACTCCTGGTAGCTGGCCATTATGGCAAGAGTGTGGAGTCCTCCAACTTTAAGCTGGCAAAAGAACTGTTAGGAAGGCATCTAGCATAGAAGAGGTATACAAAACCATTAGGTATATCTCTATTTATCTAATCAAAAGGTAATAATTTTCTAAGAGTTGGAAGGCATGTGATCTTATTCCTCACCAGTAATTCCATAACAGTTGAGTGTGGTTCTGCTTTCTCAAAGTGACTGGTTTCAAGCTTTGACTAATACGGTATTGGGTCAGTTATTCCAAAAATCCCTAGGCGATTTTGTCTCTATATGGTAGGTTAATAAGGTCAGCACCCATCTCTGTTCCAGAATGCCCTCCTTCCAAACTGGCGTAGGTGTGGAAACAAAGTGCAGGGAATACAGGTGTATAATATGAATTAAATTAAATAACTGTGTACAAGAAGGAGCATACTTTATTTCTTAAAAACTGTCTACATAGGAAACAGAAGTCAGAAGACACTTATATTGGAAGAAGTCATATGGGAACCTTATTCAGCTCTGTCCCTTATGTGCTTTATGATGAGCCTGCAGTTCTAGTGACAGGAATGATATATCAGTGCAGAATGTGGGCATGGATCCTCCTAGGAGTGTACAGTTATTTGCTTAGAGTACCTAATGTTCAGAGAAGCAGGATACCTCCAATATCAACCATTGCATTACAGTATGTAATTTCAGCAAGAATATTCCTGAGGGTGTGACTGGGGGAGCCTTCTTCCCTGTACTATGCCCCTCTGTAAGATTTATCAACTTGCAAGTCTCTGTGTGAGTGTGTCATATCGCTAATGCTGTTTTAAATGCAGTTTCTGGCATTTAATACAATGAAATGAGAGTGTCATTACACAAACAATTTGCAAGAGGATTATCCCTAGGGCTCAAAACCTTAAGTAATCAAGCAAAATAGCAAGCTTAAAACAATAATAAATGTGCACAGAAGTTTGACAAGGAGGCAGTCAGATGCCAATAAAATTGAGCAGAGAAGCACATTGCTAGTGAAACTTTGTGAGCTGGAGTGTAAGCTGCCTACCTCTAGGGAACCATTGTAATGCTGATATATAAATTAATATGGTGCAGAGAAAGAAAAAGAATAGGAAAAAAACAATTAATGGAATGCAGTATATACTTGGCATCTGAGTTTTGATCAACTTGAAAGGCAATTACTTATTCTTAGGTATGTGAAATTGCCTATAGCATTGTTTGGGAATGTTCCCACAAGCACATTGCTGTTCTGAATAGTGTGTCCAGGAGTGTTTCATTGATACCATTTCTCTGATGGAAATGTATGATATTTGGTCCCATTTGCATGAGCTTCTCAGCTTCAGGGTGGACCTTCTGGTTGCTCACACTAGCCTGCTGGACCCAGGCCGCTCCTGGGTAAGTGTTCAAACTACCAGAGAGGAACATTTCTTTCTCTGTGATAGGATAAATTATTTATTAACAAAGGATGTGTTGGATCGAACAGAAGAGTTTGTGATTATGGCGCAGTTCTGCAGGTATTTGCTGAAGATGTGTGACCATATTGAAATGACTGTTCCTTAGTCACTTTGACAGCCCTCTCTCTTAGGCATCAAACCAACCCCACACACAAACCACACAAAAACCCGCATATCTGAATGGATTTTTTTTTCCTCACATAGGTTTGCATGAGACATCTTCAATACCAAGCTGACAGAAAGATAAAAATCCTAATGGGAAGGAGGGGAAATGAAAAACCTTTTTCAAATATGGAAGATAAAGAAGATCTTTCTTTCCCATTTAATTCTGGACGGAGAACAGGCAATCTAGGATTATTAGAAGCTAAGGTCTGCAACACTCTCTTGACCTTTGGAGACCTGAGTTGAAGACTTTTCTTTGTTACTAGTTTTGGCTGGAGTCTCTGCACTTGTGAACTCTTAATCATCCAATGTAAAGTTGGCAGAGAGAACTATCAAAGGACTTTTGGACGTTTTGGAGAATAATGTAAAGTGGATGTAAAAACAATTTTTTTCTGTTTGAGTAACAAAATAAAGAAGAAGAGCAGGACCTTGCCTTGAAAGCTTATTGTGCTTAAATATAAACAGGTTAACATGCCTGTTAAATTCAACGTGATGGGCTTGGGCTTGTGGGTTCCAACATGCTAATGTTACTTGATGTCAAGCTCTTCCCTTTTTTATTGTGTGATAATTTATTCTGTATCTGTGGGATTCATCACAAATTCTGGTGCTACTACCAAGAAAACCAGTCTTGTAACACTTAGGAATTAATTTCAGAAGAAATATGAGCTGTAGTCATGATAGCCATCTCTGCCATGAGTTTGAAGATTACTCCTGTGGAAGGCTAAAACAGGCAACGAGGATGGCTCAATACCTATACAACAATGCTGAGTTATCTTCAGATTAACAGTGTAGCCATATGGTTCATCCTGCTGATATTTTTGGTGGCTTTCACATGTGGTTAGGGTATGGCCTAGAAAAATAGTTTTGTCTTCACAGACCTCTTGTGTAAAAAGAAAGACATCATGGGCAGTTTTTAACCTCTTTTTCAGTGTTTCATCTTTCTCTGCCTGTTGTGACTTTCTCCAGAGGACATAAACAGTAGCTGAGGGATCTAACCTTGGATCAGCCAAACACAAAAAGTTGGCCTTTTTTTGATAATTTCTGAATTATGCAGTTCCAGACACTTGGCATCTCTGTCACTCGTCCTTCTCAGTGACTCTGTACAACTTCCACATGCTTTCTGTTAGCTGCTGCTTTTCAGGCTAGAGCTGCCTATACTCCAGTAAAATACATATCACATAGCAAAATGCATGTGTAAAAGTAAAGACTGCATGCAAACCTTAGGTGTTCATGCCCTGTGTCAGAATGTTATGATAGCGATCAGGTCGCTGAGGAACCAGAGGTGTAGGTTCTCCACAATGAGCTGTTAGGAGATACTGCTGTCTGTGAGCACTGGGTTCCTGTTATAAAAACTTAAAATATCCAAACTGTTGGAAGTTGTCTTAAAAAATAAACTTGAATACTTGAACTCAAGTTATGAGACAGTTATAGGAAAGGGCTTTACTTCCAAAAAGGCTTGCACCAATACCAAAAACTGAGGTCAGGTTTTCTGAAGTGCAGCACAACATCCAAGATATAAAATCCAGTTTTAGCTGGATGATAAAAGAAGAGGTAAGGAAAGGGGATGAATGGATAGATTTCTGTCCAGACTTAAATCAGGCAGGAGTACATTATTGAAGGTGTAGAATATAACCAGCTGATTATTGATTAATGAATTTTTTGCTTCCTGTATATCTTCCCACTATTTAATATCGGAACATTTGGATTTAGTCTCTCAAATCTATCACGCATGAATTTACCAAGTAATTCAGAGCCTTTTGCCCACAGGGCTTTAGCTGTTGAGACTTAATGTGTGATATATCTGTAGCTCTGCAAATGCACTGCACCAAAGAAATTCCATCTTTTGACCATTTCTTTCCAATAAATGCAGTATCAGGCAGAAACACTCCCCTTGCAGTAAAATCTGAATGTTTTTTTTTCTTTTAACAAAGTTGTAGAGTGTTACATAAGAATGAGAATTGTGTTAAAGGAACATGTAATCTGCAGAGCCATAAAACTAATAAACAGTGTGGGCTTGAGGAATGGTTATGAGAAGACACCTGTGAGTGTGGTAAACATAGAGGGCATGGCATAAAAATCAACTTCTGCATAGAAAGCAATCCGGTGTTATCAATGCTGTGATTGAAATTCTTCGACGTTGTTTGTTTCCCTTATGAATGCTTTCTCTATTCATTCTGAAAAATGAAGAACCAGTTTTTTAGAAAAACAAATAGGAAGGCAAGAGCTGTCCTAAGTGGAAATCTGTGCTGAGATCTGTTAAGTGCTTCAAGTGCTAAATATGGTACAGATTTTGTCTTGGTGTTCAAAAACACTAACTCATGCAGAGTTTAGTTCTTGGATGATAACAAGTCTGGCTGGGAAAGAAGGTATACTCATTTTTCTTTGTTGTAGGAGTCTGCACAAACATTTTCCATGAGAATGAGAAATATTTGTCTTCTCTCATCAAGAACCTGTGAATTCAAACTTTCCCTTATGAGAGACCTAGGACACAGGTTGCTATATTATGAATGAAGTAAGCAATTTCAGAGGTTCGCTTTAATTTGGAGGACAGTCTAGTACTGTGTAGTAGGGGAAAAGAAAGTGATTATTTCAGTAACAGAATACCTCTGCCTCCTTTTGTCTTTTTAGTCCATATTTTCTTGCTTTGCTCCATGTCAGACATGGATTAAAACCTACCCCTTTCCTCTTTTCAGGCTTTGTATATATTCAGAAAGTCTTCTTAGACATTTTTTTCTGTAAACTAAAAAAAGTCCATTGCATTCCTTTTTTCCTTCCAGATTTCTGATTGATAAACTTTTATTTGAGCACTTTTAATCAGCTACTAAACCAGCTCCTTTTTGTGCTTGGCAAATTGGTGTCTAGGTTAATCAGATTTCATAAATACGAAAAGCTTCCTCCAACCCTTTTTCTGCTCTGAGTTTTTTACTTGATTGTGAAATCTTCCACTTTTTTTTTGGTTTGTGTGTGTGTCTTTCAGCTGAAACTTTCCTGTGTGCCCTACTGCTAGCAAGTGAGATGTCCTTGCAGTATAGGAAAACAAACTTTTAACTCTTTTTGATTTGCACACAGCTGTGTCACTGCCTTCACCTTTTCATCTCAAATGCTTAGATGTTTTTCTTCCAACGTCTGTGATACCAGTGTTCCTTAAGGTAATGCTGGGTATGGTAGGCATACAGCACCCAAACAGCTCCTGATCTAGGAACTAACCAGCGGTCCTGAATCCATCCTTTCCTGTTTATTTCTATACTTATGGCAAAGGGAGCTCCTGCCAATGTTTTAGGTAACTTTACCTAACCACAGCACCATGAATAGTAGAAGCTGAAGAAATAAACATACATTTTGTGACCAGTCTACCTGCCAGTAGACTTGGGAATACTGCTGGCTTTAAAAGGTTAAATTATTGTAATTTTGTTGGTTATGAATGGAGGCTGGCACTTGCAAGTCCAGAACATCGCTAAAAAGTCAATATTAGCAGAGTACTGGAGCCGATTTGGAAACGCTCTGTGTAGCTGCTGGCTAACCATAACTCACATTGCTCCACTTTCTGTAATGGTAGCACAGTTGTATCATCTGCTCATCATGTAGTAAGTGGTTAGTGCATTCAATTTTAGAGGGAGTTGTTTCACTTTTGTTGGCTGTCTTTCAGCCAATATGTGATTGTTTCACACAGCAATACCTTTTAGTTTTACTCCAAGAAACATTTTTCCAAACCTACGTAAAGATTGGATGTACATTATGGAAGGTAGACAAAATTAACTGGAACATATAATTCAACTTCCAAAGGAGGAGTTGTTCTTCAGACTGAGCCTGAATGCTAGTCTTGTGGTCAGTTTAGAAAAAAAATCTGTTCTCCTTTGGATTCAGAGTCTCTATTTGGACTTACATCTCTGATTTAAGTGAGAAATCCCTGGCAAACAAGTAATTGAATTTTGCATAAATTTCTTAGATTCATTGGCCACAGAATGGGAAAGAGAATCTTGCTCATGTTCTTCCTTCTTACAGGTGTGGTCGTAAGATAGTAAGGGAACATCTAAGCTTTACACTCAAGTAAGTAAAAATATTTGCATAGCAGGCAGAATCCCTTCAACCAAAGTGAATCTTACCTGCAACACTAACAAACTCATTTGCAGAGTGTCCATGCTTTTGAGTCAAGTGAATTCAAAACACATGTTTTGAAACCTGCTCACCAACATTTAGGTGGCCACCTTAGTCTCTGGACTTTAGAGTGTAGGAGGAGAGAATATAAAGTCCCTTATACTCAAAACAAAACAAGAAAGCAAAACATCACGGTAACTGCCCTGAAAATGCATATCAGTTTTGGGATGAACAAAATAATTCACTTGGTGTGAAATGGTCCTTTGCTGAACTTAAAAATAAGAAGTGGAATTCATTTGGCATGCAACTTTTTCTGTCTCTTCCTCTGTTTGCTCATTTGGGTTTATTTTGTCCTGCTGCTGAACCAAGCAACCAATTATTTGGACATCACTAGTCCATTATACCTCTCAGTATTTTGCAGTCCTTGACCACAAATGAGGAGGTTTCTCTCTGTGGGGACAGAGATGAGAGTTATTTCTGCTTTTCTCAAGAAAAGGATCAATCCACTGAAGTCTCAGAGGAAATCAGCCACCTCAAGGCACCGGCTGTAGAGGGATTTCTCTCCCTTCATAGCTGGAACATCTTTGGCTCGCTAATGATCCTGTAGGAGAGCAGTAGTATCTGTTGTGCACTGTGGTTGGCTTCTCAGTGAAGGTCTGCCATCTGTGGACAGTGTTTCAGGTTGTACTAGTGCTGCTTATCCCTGACTCTAAAACCTCTCTTTGTACGTTCCCCAGCCTTGAATGAGTATCTCCATGAACATTGTTCATGTGATGTTTGGTCCTGCACAAATCATACTAAACCTTAAATTATGATACATTTGTTTGAAACTTTATGAGATGAAAGATGCTGATAAAATAGTTGTTTGCCTGTGGAGCTCTACTGGGCTAGAAGGGTAAGATATTTTACTTAATGTAGTTTTCAATGCTTACTTTTGTAAAAATTTCTTGAGTTTTACTATTATACCTATAAAGTGCTTTTGGGATCAGACCAGATCCCATTTAACACCAAATCAGTTCTTGAAGGAACTAAATCTCATGTTGTTTCCTTGCTCTGGGATTCTTTCCCCCAGCTTTCTCCTGAGAGCCTGTCAGTCTCCTGACACCTGCTCAGCTTGGCTCATGTCATTGCAAGTTTTTTACTTTTGTCTTCGAAGTTTAGAAAAGTTTTCACTACAAATATGTCTGAAAAAATGTACATTGGAAAACAGAATTATGCAAACTATGCTGAGAATAACCTATGCTTTTTTCCTCCTTTTATCCCAGGAGATAAATTAAAATAAATACACCAAGACACAAGCTCTTTCTCTCTCTTCCCCCCCCCCCCCCCCTGTCCTACCCACAGCAATGTATGGTTGAAATACTTCCCAATATGGGATAAAACAAAGTATTTGTGTTCACTAGAGAAATATGTTCATTTTACCATCTGCTTGGAATAAAAGCATGTAGATGTTTTACAGATTTGGTCCAGCTCATGCTGGTGTAATCCCTCTAGACACAGCCTGTTTGACTAAGGACCTACTTTTCAGTCCTGAGGGTTAGCTGAGACCTTTAGCTGAGAGGTACCTGGTTGCAGCCTGCTGGAGTACCTGCTCGATATCCTGTCACAGTATCAGAACCACTACATGCTATAGCAGCAGATGGTCCAGACGTGACCTGAAACATCAGCTGGTGGCATCACTACCTTACTTGCTGACCCAATACTTTAAGCCCCTACTGTCAAATCCTTAATTGCTTGCTCTTTGACTGCTTAAACATTCTCTTTCTTTCTCTTGTTTTAGCAACAAGAAAAAATCAATAAGTATTTTTGCACCATAATGTATTTGCCTCAGTTACATTTTAAATGGCATACATTTAATTTCATTTTGCAGCTCTTTGGCTGTTTGGCATATTATCCTTGACTATTTAAATACTCTTAAAGATCTATTTATTGACAAAGCAAAAATAAATGAAGCTTTCAGTCTGACATCCGATACATGAATCTCTACAGGTACAAAATGTTACACTCCTGATGGCTGTACCGGGATCTATCAGGATGCAGACAGAACGATTTATTCCTACTGAGATGGTGGAGACATTGCTCAGTTCTTCAGTTTTCCACAGATTTTCTTGTGACCATGGGTAATATTTTTGTGCTATAGGAACAGTGTTGGCCTTTTGCTGAAAGCACCAGTGTTCTATCATTTTACAGTAAAGTACAGAAGGGCATGGGGCTAAAACCATCACCCTGTCCCCTGACCAGGCTTCTTAGGTCTGCCAGAATCACTATCCTCCCTCAAGTGAGATGAGCTAGAGGAAATGTGCCAGGGACGTTCAAGGGCCTGGGCACCTCAAGCGTAAGAAATTCTTATCAATCTATGACCATTTAGGCTGCACTGCATCTCTTCCAAGGGGAAGCAGCATTTGTTGCCTGCGTAGCTCTAGTGAGGACTAAATTTCATGGTGAAATATCCCAGTGAGGACTGTGGCAAAAGAACAAAATTGGGATTAAGAGAAGAACTTTCAGTAATAATGACATCTTGTTCTGACTACTGTCACTTGCCTAAGGTAGTTCAGATATGATTTAGGAGTACTACTCTTGGCCTTTTAATGGTGTGGACTTTCTGCCCCACATGATTTTGTGCTTTGTCTATTACTTGGTTGGACTTGAGCAATGAATTGTAAAACAAGGGGCTAATGGATGCAGACTGTGGATATTAGATTGGAAGACTTGCTTGAAGGGGACCATGTACAGCCACTGAACTTTATTTTGTTAAAATATGGGGCAGTCTTCAAAACAGTTGATATACTGAGCTAACCTGTGAGTAGTTCAGTGTAATGATAATGTGGTCTTTATCTTAGACAATGATGAAAATGTGTGATGAGCACTTGAAAATTACTGTCCTGCCAGATCTTTGGAAAAATCTGGTATTTACAAATTAAAAATTTTAAGTGGAAAAAAACCCCACCCACAAACCAAAAATACCCCGAAACACCCAAAATACTTAAAACAATGTTCTGAATCACTGTATTAGTTAGTCAAGGGGAAACAGAGAGACAATGAGGTAGCTTCAACACACAGACTGTATACGGTGCCTCTACTGCTTTGTATAAATAATATGAATATAGCAATCTTCTCTCTTTCGCTTCAGTTTATCTTTTTATATAAAACAAAAGTAGTCCTTTTTTGAACAGAGTTTCAATATACTTCTAGCAGGAAAGAAAAGATGAGTCAAGAACCCCTTGAGCTTATCAATAATAAGAAATGTTCCAGATATGTTCATGAGATGTATACTGACCATCGAAATTAATGAATGATTGTAATAAGAAGGTAACTGTACCATTGCAGCAAGCCTGTTGCCATTCAACCCTGGTAGGCAGCTAAGCCCCATACAGCGGCTTGCCCACTGCACCCCAGGGAGATGGGGAAGAGAATTGCAAGGGCAAAAGTGTGAAAACTTGTAGGTTGGGATAAAGACAGTTTAATAGGTAAGGCAAAAGTTGTGCACACAAGCAAAGCAAAATAAGGAGTTCATTCACTACTTGCAATCGGCAGGCAGGTGTTCAGCCATTTCCATGAAAGCAGGGCTCCATCACATATACCAGTTACTTGGGAAGACAAATGCCCTAACTCTGAACATCTTCTCCTTCTTTCTTCCAGCTTTTAATGTTGAGCATGATGTCATATGGTGTGGAATATCCCTTTGGTCAGCTGGGGACAGCTGTTCCAGCTGTGTCCCTTCCCAGCTCCTTGACCACCCTCAGCCTACTCACTGGTGGGGCAAGGTGAGAAATAGAGACGCTGTGTAAGCACTTGACGCTGTGTAAGCACTGCTCAGCAACAGAGAAAACATTGGTGTGTTATCAACAATGTTTTGGTCAAAAATCCAAAGCATTGCACTATATGAGCTACGATGAAGTAAATTAACTTTATCACAGTCAAAACCAGTACAAAGCCATTTGAAAACCTGCAAAAAGAGCCATTACAGATGAGGATAAAATAGTTCCGCACTCAGTGCCATTATTCAAATTATTTGTAAGTAGGTGCATTTTACTCTGCATATAAAATACACATTCATTTTGCAAATTAAGCTTACCAGTTATTTTCTGAACTGAGGGATTACTTCTACTACAAAAATGTCATATGTGGAGTTATTTTTATAAACCCAAAAATGTGGTGTGCGGAAGCTATACTGAACAGCCCCTGGCCTATTTCGTCTTCAGAAAAGAAACAATATTCAGAGGAGAAAACAGCAACACGATCAGTTCAGACTGAAGTCTTCTGAAGCTGCCCATGTCTGTTCCCATGAGACAGATGGGAACTTGCCAGAGACAGCCAAGTGCAGATGCTGATTAGATTTCTCCTGCGCTGAGGTTTCCTGCCACTGCTGCTCTGGGGAAAGGCTCTGCGTGTTTGACAGGAACAAGTCTGAGTGTAAAAAACCCAACAACAGTCATATTTTGGTTGTGTTCCCTTCAGTCTAAGAATGCTCTTTCTGTCTCAATTTTAAGTTCTCTTCTGGATCCACTAAGCTCTGTTTTCTTATCCTGAGATAGACTGGGTATTCCATTAGCAAGCAATAAGAGCTGGCATTCCTCATCTGGATGAGTGGCTGTGAGCCTGTGTGTTTATGTGGTACCCAAGCTTTAAGAGATTTATATGAGGAGAAAGTTCGTAATTTGCTAAATGTATTGGAATATGAGTTTCTGAAGACAGAGCATGGAACTGATGACCCAAATTGATTGCTTGGAAGTGAGCAGAGCAAGATTTGCCTTGTAAAGATCTGTGTGAACATGTGACAGAAAGAGACAAACTCTGCAGGGTTCCTGGGGTTCAGGCATGCTCTCCTGCATCCGTCTCCTTGCTGGAAAACCTTCTTGCCTATCATGGAAGGTATATCTTCCTATGCTTGTCCAGGAATACCAGCTTGTGTGTCTAGGTGTTGCAGCTCATGTCAAGGGAGGTACTGGGGATCTGGACATTTGATAGCCTTAAAACCTTGCTGTGCCCTTCAGTAAAGAATGTCTTCTCACCTAGGAAACCTGAAAAGATTCTTGACTTAAGCTAGAGTAAAAGAAAACAAAAAAACGAAGGCATCTATTGTCAGTATTCAGGATAGAGAAACTGCAAATATTTTCCACAAGGCATGGGTGAAAATTCACCTGCCAGGGATTTTACCTTTCTGCATACTATAGGTCTCAGGCTAAAGCCGTAAGAAAAAATAAAAATAAAAAATTGGTGGAGAATGTTATTTCTATAATCTGTCTCTCCTTTGAAATCCTCTTGAGGCACAAGACAGCTTAAATCTTTTCTGAATATAAAAGAAAGACATACATTGCAGGTAGCAAGATTCAATTCTCTCCTGAATAAAAAAGAAAGGAGGACATTTTAGGGAGAGAGAATTTGGCTATTACTCTTCAGCAAAAGAAATGGATTTTACTTTCCTGGAAATATCACTTCTAGATATGGTGTCACACTTGGTACTTGATCAGCCAAACAACAGCTCCTTGCCTCCTGATGAATATAGTCACCCTTTATGAAAAACATTTCTTTATTTCACTTCTATATTTTCATTCATTATCTACATTAGTATCACACAGAATAAAGACATTAAATGGGATAGGTAAATGTAGCTCATTACTGGTACTGATCGAAACAAGACAGAATGCTACTTTTTTGCTTTGGGAAAACATGGAATGGGGCAAGCAAATTATGAAGACCTTACTTCTAAAATTTGCCATAGCTAAGTGTGTGAATAGTTGTCCAGGCAATGAGGCTTCTGGAGTGGAGGAAAAAAGTTCATTAGGTTTCAAGATCCCATCATGTTTGAAGACTAATATTTTAAAGTGAAGTTCTAAAATATAGAGAGTAATGCAATGAATGAAACCAAATTGGCATGGACTTCTGGCACTTTATGAGAATGTAGTAACTAACTTCTGATGAAACTGAGGTCCGTAATAATTTTTAAATTAATTTAAAATTTAAGCTTTTCAATCTGATGAGAATATCTAGGAATAGTAGCAGCACAGATGGACTTGCATCTGCAATTTAAGCCTTACAGGAAATTCCTGCCTGGTTGGCTGTTGCCAGCTCTATTTGCCATACCTTCTGCAGAAGGTGTTTTTGAGATGCAACTCTGGAGTACTTGTGGCATTTAGGTGCGGACTATCAAAAGTGTTATTTCTGACACTCTGTATGTTGGTGCTACAGACCCACGACTATGTCGCCTGTCACAGTCAGATCTACTATTCCATGTTTATTGGTCTCCTCCTGCAGACATCAAACATGCAACATTCAACCATCTTTGAATATGCATTCATCTGTATTATACAAGCAGCTTAAAGCAAAACTCTTTTCTCATTGGTGAAATCAGGGAGGGTGCCCAGATACCACTGAGCATTAAAAAAGCACCCCTGGCTGTTGCCTGCATTTACAAGATGATTGGGATCTCACTGTGTTAAGAACTATATGAAAACTGTGTTTTTTACTGTGAGGGGCTACCTTTCAAGAGAGGACGGGGAAAGAACGAAACTAAGACAGAGGGAAGGATGTTGGAGAATGTCATTAAGCTTCAGATGGTCAAAACTAGGTGGCTCTGCCTCAGGCAAAACAGACTCGACAGGGGGAATTTAATTTAATTTATTGTCAGTTAACATAAACATTTAATTACTGATTCAGGCATTAAGAAGCAAAGGCAAACATTTAAATGCTCCTCCCCCTTTGCCAGGCTCAGTTGCACCCCAGACTCCCTCATGCGCAATGACTGGTCTCCACTCCCGTCATCTTCCCTGCAGGTTACACTCACTCTTTTAGCTTAAATTGAAGGAAAGAAGGGTATAAGTCTTCTTAGGGTATTTTAGTGTGCAGAGATAGATGGGTAAGAAAGAGCACAAGCCATTTTTCCTCTGAACTTCTGCTGTTTATGGGAACAAATACAGGCTCCGGGAATGTTTGGTAAAACACGGCACTCCAGTAAGTAAATTCCACAAACTCAGATGTTTGAAGCACTCCCCAGCATTAGCTGAGGCCTACTATGTGCTTCTGTAAGACTAGCACGCAGAATTACTGTTGTTAAGGTCAAAGCAAGCATATTATTTAAGAATTGGACAAATTTATTGGAGTTAACCCATCATTCTTCTATGACAAAATTATTTAAAGGACAGTAGGTAAAAGATTTCTTCTTTTTCTTTTTTTGTTTTTAGCAGACAGCACAGCAAATGATGGAAATTGCAATAAAATATATCTATTTTAGGCAAACTAGAATGCAAGGTTGTTGTTTCATTCTGAGATTTAGATCTTAATTGTATTTGTGCTAGGCAAACAATTCGATCTTCTGTTACAAGGAGAAGGATGTGAGATTGCCATCGAGAAAAGAAGGACCATAAAACCTCTTAGCATGATAGAACAGTGGTCGTTGGTTGCTGGGCTCTTACTATGGCTTACAAATGCTTAGCTTTCTGCATCATGGCGAATCCAATTTTAGTTATGAACCTAGTGGAGAGCAATAACCATCCTTACATAAATAGTGAAAAAGGGAAAGTGCTTCTTTAGGTGATCTGATGTTTTTGTAGTAAATCTTTGTCTAACCATGAAAGGCCAAGGAAAAAGACAGTAATTTTGTAAGACCATTTGAAAGAGCTAGGAAAAAATGGATGAATAATGGAGCTAAGTTCTCTTCCTCTGGTCTGAAATCAGTACAATAATATTCAGACAAAGTTCAAACTTGAAAGCACTGGCATTCTGGATAGTTTGATTTCTTTTAATCTTTTCAATTCATTAGCATCAATACCTTGAACTTTAAATGGTTATTCCTAACCCCTGTTTAGACTGAAGTTTGCTGCTTTTTGTTTTTGTAACTGATAGCTTGTATACTAGCAAGTTTGTCTATTTTGTTCAACTCAGTTGTTTTCTCTGTTATAGTAATACCTCTCTTTGTGAGCATTGTCTTTTTTGAAAGCTTTGTTTTTATGTTAGATGTTATGTGAACCAACTCTGTGTTTCTCTGGGAGTCCAGCACAGACAAGCATTTATCTGTTTGGGTAGGTCTCATTACAGCATTGCAGCTAAGACAGTGTGTTTAAACCTGCCTTGTGGAATATTTGATTGCCAAAAATATCTTCTTCCAAACTGTCTGAAAACTGAATGGTTTACACCAACAACATGGTTCTAATATTGTCTTATCCATAATCTAAACATAAAACCACCTTGTATGCACAGTCTTATTAACCTGTTTACAATGGAAAAACATTTTCCTTTAGAACTGAAATCACCACTAAATGCAGTACAAATATTATTACTCACTTGATGCCTCTTCAGGGAAAGCATAAAATATCTCCATTACAAAATATATTAGTTCCACTGTACTTATCTGGAAATTATTACTATGTTTTGCAATAGTTATAATAACAGAAGATTGGCTTAGTGATCAGTTTCTCATTTATTTGGTGTTTACACTGTTTGAAATGTTTGCTTCACATGCCATGTATTCTTGAGTTTCTAAAGCTTTCTTTGTTTCTTTCTACTTAAATCATTTTTATTGTTCCTTTCATTGTCATGGGAAGTCTTGTGCCTACTGTCCTTTGGACTTGCTAAGACAGATGGGCATACTCCTGTATGAGGTGGTTGCAGTGTTATAATTGTTGTTGTCTTCTGTTTCTCATAAAGCACATTCCTACACATGTTCCCTACACAAGTCTAAACACTAGACTTAGAACAACAGCAGGGTTATACTGACAAAAAAGATATCTGCAGTAACTTTTATCACCAAAAAGCTGTAAAAATAATAAAAAATAAAAGAAGCATCAATATAGTCAGCCCCTGGTAAATAGAACAGTGTGGAAAATTTTTCCTGTATGTTAATGTGGTGGGTTGACCCTGGCTGGACGCCAGGTGCCCACGAAAACCACTCTATCACTCCCCTCCTCAGCTGGACAGGGGAGAGAAAATACAACGAAAAGCTCCTGGGTCGAGATAAGGACAGGGAGAGATCCTTCATCAACTACCATCACAGGCAAAACAGACTCAGCTTGGGGAAATTAGTTTAATTTATTGCCAATCAAATCAGAGTAGGGTAATGAGAAATAAAAAACAAATCTTAAAACACCTTCTTCGCACACCTCCCTTCTTCTCAGGCTTAACTTTACTCCTGATTTTCTCTACCTCCTCCCCCGCAGCAGCACAGGGGAGAGGGAATGGGGGTTGCAGTCAGTTCATCACACATTGTCTCTGCCGCTCCTTCCTCCTCAGGAGGAGGACTCCTCACACTCTTCCCCTGCTCCAGCGTGGGTCCTTCCCACGGGGTGCAGTCCTTCAGGAACAGACTGCTCCAGCATGGGTCCCCTGCGGGGTCACAAGTCCTGCCAGCAAACCTGCTCCAGCCTGGGCTCCTCTTTCCATGGGTCCACAGATCCTGCCAGAAGCCTGCTCCAGTGTGGGCTTCCCATGGGGTCACAGCCTCCTTCAGGCATCTACCTGCTCTGGCGTGGGGTCCTCCATGGGCTGCAGGTGGATATCTGCTCCACCATTAACCTCCATGGGCTGCAGGTGGGTATCTGCTCCACCATTAACCTCCATGGGCTGCAGGAGGATATCTGCTCCACCGTTAACCTCTATGGGCTGCAGGGGACAGCCTGCCTCACCATGGTCTTCACCAGGGGCTGCAGGGGAATCTCTGCTCTGGTGCCTGGAGCACCTCCTGCCCTCCTTCTTCACTGACCTGGGTGTCTGCAGAGTTGTTTCTCTCACATGTTCTCACTCCTCTCTCCAGCTGCTGTTGCACAGCTTTTTTTTTTCCCCTTCTTAAATATGTTATCACAGAGGTACTACCATCATCACTGATTGGCTTGGACTTGGCCAGCGATGGGTCTGTCTTGGAGCTGGTGGGCACTGGCTCATGGAAGCTACCCCTGTAGCCACCCCCCACCCCGACTTGCCATGTAAACCCAATACAGTTAAAAAAAGATATTTCCCTGTCTTGCTAAAGGGTGAAAAATTGTTAGTTTTTTGGGTTTGCCCTTTTTCCGCTGCACAGATTTCCTCATCTGCACTGCAAATAAAGAAAACTCCATCAGCAAACAGTTTGGCATTGAACTGAAGCAGAAATTGCACAGCCTGGGTAGAACGGATGGTCAAAGGATGCATTTTACACTTTCAGAAACTTCTCTCCCATCAGTATCCAAAATGCACAACAAACAGGTAGCTTGAAGGAAGGTGAATAATAAGGCCAATTTGGCTATTGCTTGTATTTCAGGGTTACGCCCTCATGCTGCCAGTGGGACTGTTGAGAGATCTGAACCTGACTGAGTAACGAGCAAGCAGGAGCAGCTGAGGCTGAATATGGTGAACTGCTAAGGAGCCCAGTATGTGCTCCTTCATCACTGCCATCTTTGGGGGGTGGCCCTCTTCGCCAAGCGGGAGCACTAGATGGCAGAAGATTCCCTTGAGTCGCTGGAGTATGTGTTACCTGTTCTGTGCTTCTTGACCACATGCAGGTCTTCAACCAGTGCAAGGTTGGGAAGGCTCTCCGTTCCCTTGCTAAGTGAAAAAACCACACTTTCTGAAGTTTCAGCTTGCTGTTAGCCACAGTCAAAACATGGAGCTTATTTTATATACATTAAAACATCTTAAAGTGTGACACTGTTGAGATGCTATATGTAAACTTGTCTGTCAGATTTGTAGCCAAGTTACTATAGCTATAAAACTAAGAACCTGAATATGTTTTACCCTTTTTTAGTGAAATCTGAGCATTGACATGATTATGTGATGCTCCAGGAAAAACAGTTCAGGATCTGGACTAGGAAAACTTGGTGTAAGTGGTGCAGAGATCAGAAACCTTGGTTATTATCACTAGAAGAACTAAGATAGAATCATAGAATAATAAGATAGAATGGTTTGGGTTGGAAGGGACCCTTAAAGATCATCTAGTCCAACTCCCCTGCCGTGGGCAGGGACTTCTTTCACGAGATCAGGTTGCTCAAAGCCCCATCCAACCTGACCTTGAACATTTACAATGATGGGGCACCCGCAACTTCTCTGGGCAACCTGTTCCAGTGTCTCACCAGCCTCATTGTAAAAAATTTCTTCCCTATGTCCAATTGTGATCTACCCTCTCTCAGTTTAAAACCATTGCCCCTTGTCCTGTCACTACAGGCACTGGTAAAAAGTTTCTCTCCGTCTTTCTCGTAAGCCCCCTTTATGTACTGAAAGGCCACAGCGAGGTGTCCCTGGAGCCTTCTCTTCTCCAAGCTGAATAAGCCCAACTCTCTCAGCCTGTCCTCACAGGAGAGGTGCTCCAGCCCTCTGATATTTTTGTGGCCCTCCTCTGGACCTGCTCCAACAGCTCCATGTCTTTCTTGTACTGAGGATCCCAGAACTGGATGCAGTACTGCAGGTGGGGTCTCCTGAGAGCAGAGCAGAGGGGGAGAATCACCTCCCTCGACCTGCTGAGCACCCTTCTTTTTATGCAACCCAGGATACAGAAAGGCTGGATGAGATTCAGAGACAGAAGAATAATTTGCATCCTGATTTTTGCAGGTCTGCTGGTCTGCTGATGAATCAGAGCTCTTTTGTGTGTGTAAGTTGATTATCCATGTTAATTACAGTCTAGGAGGGTCCAAATCGTAAGATGCTGTATGGTATATTTTAATCCAATAAAAGGGTATATGCTGTTAGTAGTATGGATTACAAAAACTAATTTATGATATTTTCAAAACGGTAATTTTATACAAAGTGATATGAGTATTTTTGATGTATTATTTTATATGGCTATTTATAGAAGCTTTTCTTCTATTAAAGTAGAGAAGTTGAGGAATGAGAAGTTCATAGAATTCTTATCTGATCATTTTGATAGCATAATTTAAATGGAACGAGGTATTGAAAAGTTATTTTTTAAATGCCGCTGGGCTTCAGGAATGGATAAATTCCTAAGTCCAAATAAATATATTAAGTAGTATTTATTCAGCTAACTCAGTGGAAAAGAACTTGGCCGGTGAAGACTCTTTATGGCTGAAAAGCAGGGCCTTGGAAAGCCAGGGATATTTTTTCCATTCAAGATTCATTTTTTGTCCTTCCAATTAGGATGCATGACAGTTCCTTCTTGCCTTCCTCGGTGTGGAATGGGTCCATTTTCAGGCACAATGAGTAGGTGTTTTGGTGCATAAACATCAGATTGGCTGGGATGCTCCAGATCCTAGGTCCTGTTCTGCAGTCCTGCGCTATCCCTGGAGAGACTTGGATCCTATCCTAATACAAGTCTTACTATTTCCTTTCAGCTCAGTTGTGCCAGTTGTTCCTCAGTGTGGAGGGACCTGAGAAATATTGCTCTTAACTTTTGTGTAATTCTCATGGGGAGCCGGTCTGGGGTCTCAGGGTCAACATCACCTTTAATACCTCAGTTGTCTTCCTCAAAGCACTTTCCTCCCATTTCAGGCCTTTCACTGTCAGCTTGATTGTGTGAGGATTTGCATCTTTCTCCCTTAAGGTTTGGGTTTATATTTCAACCCTCTGCCACCTAATATTTTCTTAGAAAGTTTGTTTATAGTTTAATGCCTGAAATTCTGTTCTATTAGGTTCAACACCAGTGTCTGTAACACCTTAACAGAAGCAAGATGAGAATTGTTTTAGAAGGAAATCATTATAACAGATACATCCCCCAAGAAAGTTATCAGGGGAAATAGCGTGGGGTCTTGTGCAGCTAACATGACACTTTTTCTGTTGCACTGATCATATTTTCCTTTGTTTCTCCCTGATGTTTCACAAATACTTCAAGAGAGGTATGTTATCACCATGTTGGGCAGAGGCCTCTCTGGCTTCATCTACTGGCTGGAAGAATCGTGAGCAATTCCTGGTTGTCAGAGGAATTCAGGAAGATAGGGATCTTTTTCCACGTAATTTGTATTACTTAGCACTTTTTGATATAATCACCTTTCAAATTCCAAAATATTCTCAGTCTTTCCACTGTCTGGGGAAGAAAGTGTGTGGTGATGTAGGCTACCTGCAGGTAGTGTATCCTTGCTGGTGAACTGTTCCTCCTGGCCATTGTGGCTCTGTATGATGGTTTGTGAGATTATGCTGGGAGGGTAGTTTTGATGGCATAAAGTCAAAACTCCTATTTTCCATCCCTGCCATCAAGTAATCTCTGGGATTTTTAATATTTCCTGCCTTTGAGGGAAGTGATTTCTCTTTAAGTCTGTGTACAGTAACTGTCTGGCTTTGCTTCTGAAAGAGCAAGAGAAGAAATATTCTGGAGAATGTGAACATATGACAAATGTTTGAATGTGGTGGGTTTTTTTCAGGAGAGTTAATGTTCTGCAGGACTTACTGATTTATTTGAGTTACTCTGCTTGTAGGACATCTGCCTCCCATCCTTTACTTTGGCAGTCTGTAAAATGGCAAATTGTCTTCAGATGCTCACACTCATTTTTAAAGCCAGTAAGTCCTGAGAAATTAACACTGCATTAGAGTTTATTGTGCCATTCCCGAATACTCCATAACCTGTATGCTGCAGCACTATTTCTGCTGTAGGAAAGAATGCCTGTTGAGCAGATACGCTTTTGAAAGCCTCCTGCCTAAATCCATAATAATATTATCACCCACAATGGAATTATGAAGATATATTCACATCTTCAAGGCTCTTTGGAGATGAAAAATTTGTTGTTTGTATTTACTACTGTCACATTAGAAGAACATTAGAAGCTTTGTTGATGATAAATGGAGAGTAAAGAGTGGCAGGAGTACAGGTGGCAATCAAGAGATGTTTGGTTTGATGGGTAAGGCTGTATTCATTGTTTCAAGAGAAGAATCAACTTCATCAGCAAAAGATTAGCTAAATTAAAGAGCCACTGAGATAATATCTCAGCATGACTTGATGAGAAACTCTTCTGAGCATGACCAACCTCATAACTAATCCTATGCCAGAAATTTTCACTATTGAAATAATAGACTGAAATAAAATAGAAACTCAAAAGAATGACACAGAAAAAAAGTAAATCCCCCAACAGCTGCTGGCTTGCCTCAGGCTCCATGGTCTCTATGTATATACTAACTTCATTCTTGCAGATTCTTAATTGCAGTGCCTTATTGGAGTCTGACCACAGGGTCTCATATCTGAGGTGGGCATTGACTAAAATCAGCTGCATAGAAACCTCTTCAGCTGCGCAACAGAAGCAGAAACACATATTCCCTGCTCTGTGACTGCCTAGCAACAGTTGCTGGTATAGATTTGAAAGCACTGCTTCATGGATTACTCCTGGGAAGGAACTGTGTGCAACAGGCACAATATTATTGCTTCCATCGCCTATAATTACTTTAATCGGAGGATGGTCAGAGTTTTTAGGCAAAAAGCATGGTGACAGAATAGTTGATAATATTCCCCAAACTATCCCCATGGTTTTGATTTTCCAGCTGATTAGGTTCAGTGTCTGGCCTTAAGAAGGTAGTCTGAAAAAACTGGCAAATCTCAGCTTGAAAGTCAGAGTGCCTGATCTTTTTTCTGCTGCCTTTTATACAGTATGTGCAAACAATTTTTCAGCTTATCTGAAAAAAAAATCTATTTCTTTTTTCTATACCTGCCCTGAACCTGACTCTCCCTTCCTTTTATTTTGATTTGAGATCAAAGCACCTATATTTTCGGGACAGGGAAGTAAGAACCAGCTGCAATTATGGGCTACAGGTGTGAACAATTCTTCCCTTTGCTGAAGGCACCGAGCTGTAGTTAGAAACTAAAGGCAGGGAAGTGGTGCCCTGGGAAATGTGTATGTTTAGTGATGACCCAGGAGTCTTCTACAGTGCCTTACCAGCCCATGCTCCACATTGCCGTAAGCTCTCTATCTGATGATACTAAGAGTAAGAGTATAAAAGAGCTGACTATAAGAAAAAAATAAATAGCTAAAAGGTTCATTTTGTTAATATGGTGAACAGTGAATCTCTAATATCATAGACATCATAGAAGTGAGTATTCACATAATATACGTTGGTGGTTTTACTTTGAAATCAATAGGTCTGTGTGAATCAAGTTATCAATATGAATGAATTTGTTCTGTGACCCAATTAAAAAGACCTAATTCTCTGATAAATGCTGGAGAAGTTTGCAAGGATTTTGTCATCAGTCCATTGACTGCCTTTTCATTTTTCCTTTAGTGGCTATTCTACAGTAGAGGTTTTATAGAGTGTTCAGTTTGAATGTAATTAAAATGCTAGTATATTTCATGCACCCTTTTTAGTACCAGAGCAAAAACATAAGACTGCACAGCAGAATAACTTTTTAAATCAAGGGCCTTATTTCCAAATGTGCTGTAAAAATTGGTGGAAATTAGAACTTCCCAATGTAAGCAGATGGAGGCTTACCACTTTTGAAAAGCAACTCCTAAAGGTTTAAGTATCAGATTAATGTGCTCCTGGCGGCAAATAACCACTGGATAGCTCCATGTGCACATAAATGAATACACACCTTAGAGGCATTTACAAGTGGGAATAACTAGACTGACCGCATGGGTTGAGGTTTTCAAGGGCAGAAGGCCAAGCTGTAGAACTTTATTCCTCATTGGTTTTCTCTTCTATTTTTTTCCTTCCTTTTTTTTTTTAAAGGAAGCCCTAAGTGTTCCAGTTACACACACGAAATTCATCAAGAGAATGGTTTCTCTCTGTTTACAGCTTTCCCTTTTTCTCCTTTTCAAACACTACCACTGACATCTTTAATTTTTTTTCTTTGCAACAATTAGAAATGCTAACTAGTCCAAACTATGACACGTACAAGGCCTCAGCAGAAAGTTACCATCTCCAAGGCAATTGTTTGTTTACAATGATACTTTGGCCTCTTTTAGCCATTATTTAAAAATCTATTTTGAACAATCTCTGAACATATATGATGATGTTCTAGATTGTGGCAGTTTGTCATGGATTTTGCTGTTATTTCCTAACCAAAGTAGGAAAAAAAAATTATCAGCATCTTCCGCTATTATTTTCCCCGTGCAGGGCAACTTGCAGTCTTTATAGTGAACAGTAGTCTCTCCTTGTATTCTCATGGAGAGATTTGTTGGTTCATTTCCTTTCCTCAGCCTGAACTCATGTTATCACTATAACCTTGCAGTTATGGTGAGAATAATGTGCACAACATCATTATTTGTGTTTTGCCAGATACCTGATTATCTAGCAATATCCTTAGATGCCTGTTATTAGGGATAAATCTAGCTGAATCACACTCCATTTTTGGGATAGTGACATGAATATTGCACAAAAGCCTCACGTTATTCTTACTGCTTTTTCCTGGCAGTCATACGGAAGATTTTTAGCTCAGTCTTATCAAGTCCATTTCTAATGTATTCCAACTTTGTATCCACTGGCATCTCTCTGCCAATTGAGAAATACGCAGACAAATATATTTTTCCTACGTAAAGGTAATATTGAGTGGCAAGTTTCAGCGGTATTATAAACATTAGTTAGTTCTGAAATATCCATTGAAGGCAGAAGTTATTTTCTCGTATCTTCCTTTGCCTCTGCTTCTGTAGAAATCCATGTGATTATTTTATATGAATTTTTATTACTTTTTTTAAGCAGGATTTATGCTTACGGATCTGCTGATCCAAACTCAATTTTATTTCTGCTTTGTCCTGCTAAGAATATCTGAGCAGTTCAGCACTCTTACATGGCCACGGTTGTTTCTGGCATGACGTGCTGGAGGAAGTGTGCTTGTGGGAAAAATTTATGTGAGGAGGTAAAGGTAAGTATGAGATTCTTCCTCACCACCAAGAGGCTTGAAGAAAAATATTGAAAGAGTTCCACCTCAACCTCTTAAGTTTTCGTGATTTTGACTGTGTAGTTATCAGTGAATTGTATATCTTTTTTTTTTTTTTTAATTTTCAATAGTCAACAGACCCTTCATACTTAAAGGAGGCTTTTATATTGTCCATGAAGTTATGTGAGTCTAGCCATAGATATCAAGATTTTCCTTTGCTTCAGCTTATTACAAGCATTAGGAGTCATTGCTGTGTTAACAAAATGTAAAATGAGAAGTGGGACAAGTAATGGGTAAAACAGCCAAAGCTGTATAAACTGGTATTTCTGTATCTGCCTGGCACAGAAAGTCTTAGTGTTAATGTGTGAGTTTGTTTTCCTTTGGGAAGAGGAGCCTTTGAGTCTACATCCATGACACTTCTACCTTGACGTGGTGGTTGGATAAATAAATTTCAGAAAAGCAAGATGATGATCAAATTGAAAATGTATATTTGAGTGTTTTCAGTTTTTACTGGGAAAGTACTGGGTTTCTGTCTGCTAATGTTGATCAAGTAGTAGTGGAAGTGAACTCTGGGTTTTCAGGTTGCCAATGATTTTTAACTCTATTATCTGAGAGATTGCCCATTGACCACAGCACATATGTGTTTTAGAAAAGACCCAGAGCTGATGTCAGTGAAGAGGTTCTCCTCAAGAGATTTCAGATCTAACATGAGATGGTATCAAACTCATTGAAATGAGAGGAAACTTGAGCTCTAATCTGAAGTATTAGATGTTGTTTGCACAGAGATCTTGTATGAGAAGCAAGGGTTTGGTGACTTTTCCTTCCTCATGTGGGAATTCAGAGCCAAAATTTTTTTCTTATTTTTTTCATTATCAAGTAAAAAAATATGTTGACTAGTGATCTAAACACATTCAGATTTTGTTGTACAAAGTCACTAAGAGGACTGCAAATCTCCAAATGAGAAGCACAGACCTAAAACCAGAAAATTTGTAGATGCACTTTTAATTTTTTCCACAGTTTTTACCAGCTCTGGACATAATAGGAAAGACATGATAGAGCAATGTCCATCAGTGAAAAAAAAAATCTTTAATATCTTTTTTCTTAATCACTTACTAAGACTATAGGATCTAGTGGGAAATTAAAGTATTTGCTAGCTTTTTCTATATCAAACCAGCCCATTTTGTTGCTTGCAGTTATGAAGTTTTTAGTAAACATTGTATTTTAGAATGCTAATAATTCTTCTTCAAGCAACCCTAAAGGAGTTTTCATTGATCAATTAATTTACTATCTTATGGTTATGTAAATGTATGTTTAGTGCATATTACTGGGAACATTGAATGTCCTTAAACAATAATGATATTCAACTAGATCCAATTATATTGTTCTGACAGTAATATATAACTTTAATACCAGACTCTTCTGAGATCAATGGAATGTTTTGCCTCTGTTACAGTTTGAAAAGCTGAACTGAGGTGCTGTGAACATCCACTGTGCTCATTGCAATGTTACCTGAGATGGCTTTAAACTAACTTCTCATTGTCTGAACAGCTAGATTTATACCAATTGCAGCCTATAGCATTTAGCCAGTGTCTTCATTTAAACATACAGTAGTATTTCTTTTGTATTAATCTCTAAAGGACAGGTCTAATTGAAATGCCCATATATGTTAGTGTGACATAGCCAGA